>NC_080859.1:22803504-23114800 GCF_030435755.1 Ochotona princeps | reverse complement strand
CATGGGAGACTTGCACCCACATATTAGGATTGAAATACACTCTTGGCTTCAGCTGGCACAACCCCAGCTGTTGTGACCATGTGGGGAATGAGCCAGTGGATTGGAAGGCCTCTTTGTCTCTCCGTCTTTAAAAGAAACTTATTTATTTATTTGAACATCAGAATTAATAGAGTTTCCATGCACTGGTTCATGCCCCAGATGACCACAGCTAACAATGCTGAGCCATTCCAAAGTTAGGAGCCAGGAGCTTCATCTGTTTCTCCCCTATGAGGGGCAGGAACCCAACCACTTGGGCACTCAGGTGTCTGAGCGACGTGGGTTCGCCTCTGCCTCTCCTAGCTCGGCTCTCCGACCCCCTTCCCGTAGCTGCTTGGCTATGTAGTACAGTTGGAAGTCTAGGGGACTTTACAGCCCTACTGAAAATCAGGAACCGCCTCATTTCCTTGCTTTTCAGATGGGGTGAGAAGCACCTGCAGAATGTCTGAGCCGTCCCTATCCTTGTTGTAAGGCTTGGGGCCCAGCTTATCCCCACCTGGTCCCCTCAGTGGGCCTGGGAGGCAGCCAGCAAGGATGCCTGTTCCCCGCGTCTCCGTCCCTGTAGCTCCTGCTGCTGGCCCTTCCTCTTTAACTCTTCCCTGCCCCACGCAGCCTGTGGGGCAGCCCTTTGTGTGTGACCTTCCGGAACCCCGCCCCTTGGGCCGCCCAGGGCCTTGGTATTGTGCAGGCTCTTAATCAGTCCTTGTGGATTGAGTGAAATGTTCTGGCTTTGTGCTCTGAGGAATTTTGGAACAAAATCGGTTTTGCTTTTCTTTGCTACCGCAAGACTTTTTTTTTTTTCTTCAGTGCAAGTTTGCTCCTTTAGTAAAAGTGGTGCTCAATTTGGAGACTTGGGAAAGAAGATGAGACAAGAATGATAAAAGCATCGCTTTTAACCTTTTACTCGATCAGGTTGAGAGGCCAGTGTGTGCTGGATGTGGCTGTCCACACACTTCAGCTTGTGGGCTCCCCTTATATGAACTTTAGAAAGCAGCATGATCAAATTTTATGGAACTTTTACCTTTTTCATCTTGGCAGTAGCTGGTTTAAAGATGCCAATTTTGCACCTGTGAAAAAGGATGATTTCGTCAATTGCCATTACTGTGTGTGGAGTTCCAAGGATTCTTGTTTGTTTGTTTTTGTGTTTAAAGATTTCTTTCTTTTTTTTTTTTTATCGGAAAGTCAGATATGTAGAGAGGAAGATCTTCCGTCCAATGATTCACTCCCCAAGTGGCCACAACGGCTGGAACTGAGCCCATCTGAAACCAGGAGCCAGGAGCCTCTTCCGGGTCTCCCATGCGGGTGCAGGGTCCCAAGGCTTTTGGCCATCCTCAACTGTTTTCCCAGGCCACAAGCAGGGAGCAGGATGGGTAGCAGGGCAGCTGGGGCACGAACCGGCACCCGTATGGGATCCCAACATGTGTAAGGCGAGGACTTTAGCGGCTAGGCTTCCATGCCAGGCCCTGGAATTCCAAGTTTAAAGATGTAGTGTTTAATGTTGTGATAATGACAGGGGCTGTGGGAAACGCCAGGGTGGCTGACTCCTAGGCTCGGGTTCCTGTGCTCAGGGACGTGCAGTGACATGCGTAGGAATGGCGGTGGACGAGTCTGCGGCGATGCCAGGAGGTTGGGAGCCTCGTTGTAACTGCATCACTCTACTCTTGTACTTAGGTCAACTTCCCGTGGTGCTTCCGCGCTGGTCCTGCAGAGCGCTGACCTCCGGCAGCAGCCATGTCCTCCCGGCCGTTTGAGAGCCCGCCTCCTTACAGACCCGATGAATTGTAAGTCCGCGTTCACTTCTGGCCTTGGTTTGCTCAGAATCATCGTATGTTTAAAAAGCAAAGTGTTTGCTTGGGGGCGGTGGAAGTTGTGGGTCCCTCTCCCCATGACTGAGCTCGTGGGTGACTTTCTCTGCAGCGTCGACTGCTCTCATTGGCTGCCAGTTTTCTTCAAGAGATTGTCTAGTTTTGTGTTTTTGTGTCTGTGTATTCCTTTTTTGTTTTCCACGAATGGAGTGAGACGTGATTGCTAATGCCTGGCTTGGATTGCCATCTATCAGTTTTGGTTTTTGAGTGTGTTGTCGGGCTTGTATGATCATCGGCACATTAGTTGTTTGAGCGTTGATGTCATTTTTTGGAGAAACGTACCCATTGGGAGTGTTTCCTGATTCCTACAGCCGTGGCCAGCCACCAGCTTCCTTGCGTCCGCGTTGATGCACTCTGGATTTTCCCATGGAATCACACACTGTGTGGCCTTTTGTGCTTGGCTTCTTTTAACTTGGCATAATGTTTTTGTTTGTTTGTTTGTTAAATGCCAATTTGAAAAATGATTCCTGTCCTTTTGCAAAACATAGTATAAAGCAAAGATGAGGAGTCCCGGTATAAAGCAAAGATGAGGGGTCCCAGTATAAAGCAGAGATGAGGGGTCCCAGATCATTTGGGATTTTATGAAGCAATGCTTCTGTTTTCAACTTGCTCCCAAACTTTGGTAGCGACATGTAAAATCTAAGTAGTCTACAGCTTCAAGTCTTTGGCCAGAGTGGTGAGTGTCATACAGGAAAAGCCAACTCAGGTCCCCTCTGGCACTCTCCTAACACAGGCGTGACTTCTGAGGGGGGCGGGTGTCTCTGCACCAGAAGCTAAGCTAGACCGGTGCATGGATGTCAGGATGTCAGACAGGATGCCTGTGGACCCTGGATGGAGAGAGGGACAGGGCAGGCACCAGCGAGAGGTAGAGGGCTTCCAGGCGCGCTACACACACACACACACACACACACACACACACACACACACACACACACACACACACACACACACACACACACACACACACACACACACACACACACACACACACACACACACACACACACACACACACACACACACACACACACACACACACACCAGCCTCCAGGAACGTCTCTGGCGTCACTTTGGGGGCTTTATGGAAGCTTTGTGACTGCATGCGATTGATGAAGTCCTCAGCGCCGCGTCCCTCTTCCCTCCATAGAGTTTGGGGTTGGGGCAGAGAACTCCCAGCCGTCTAGTCTCTCCTGCGATCAGAGGCAACCTTGAAGTTACCCAGTGGCTGCCAGCACCAAGTTGATTCATCACTACACTGGCTACTTCGGAGAGTCTAAGAAGTTTCACAGTTGGATGACAGAGAAGGGCTCAAAGACCAAATGCCGATTTCACAATAGCACACACAGGAATGGTGCAGCGACCTTCCTGGAGCCTGTCCATGATAGGAACATGGTTGTTTGTGATGGTGTGGTCTTTGCAGTGTTGGGAGGCAGCTGGGATTGTGGTACAGCTGCTGGCATCCCACATGAGCGCAGGGTGAAGGCCCGGCTGCTCCAATTCTGATCCAGCTCCCTGCTAATGCACCCAGGAAAGCAGCAGAGGGGGGCCCAAGTGCTTGCAGCCCTACCACCTGTGTAGGAGACCCAAATAGAGTTCCTGGCCATTGATGTCAGCCCGCCCAGCCCCAGCAGCTGTGGCGCTCCGTTTCTGGCTTTCAAATCAATGCATCCCTTCATAGAAGACACTGAAGAAGGTAGCTCAGGAGTGAGTGATGCCGTATTACCCCGCAGTTTTGTATTGCTTTTGGGAATAAGGAGGGCTGTGAGAGCCACAGGGAAAAGACACAGAGCACATGTGTGAGGTACTGAGTAAGGACAGGTGTCACCCAGGTTGTGAGACAGAGCAACAGGAGATACTGCCCTGCGCCGCCCCCTTGGCTGGGAGTCGCTGTCCCCATGTGTGGTCATCACTTCGCTTTCTCTGCATATGTATCTTATGGATTCATTTTCCTTTCACTTGTTCTTAAACTTGATCTGAATGTAGTAGTGCTACATGTCTTTGTCCCTGTCTTATTTCTTTGAATATTACCTTTAAGGGTCTTATTGTTTCTTTTAAGATTTTGGTTATTTGAAAGGCAGATTTACAGACTGAGACAGGGAAAGACAGATCTTCTGTCCGCTGGTTCACCTCCCCAAAGGCTACAATAGCCGGCACTAGATCAGGCTTAAACCAGGAACCAGGAGCTTCCTCTGGCTCACCCACATGCGGACAAGGGCCCAAGCACTTGGGCCTCCCTCCTCTGCTTTCCTAGGCCCCAAGCAGAGAGCTGGAGCAGAAGTGGACACAAACTGGCACCCATATGGGATGCTTGTGTCTTGGGTCCTAAACAGAGTGGAGTGAGATCATTGCTGTATGCCCGTTTGCTAGCCCAGAGCCCAGTAAACATCCGGCCGGCAACTCCAGGATATGGCTGTCAGGTGGGTAGATGAGTGAATGTACTCTAATTTGTAAGAAAGATTTGTTTATTTGAGAGGCAGAGTGACAGGCAGAGAGCTTCCATCCACTGGTTCACTCCCCAAATGTGTTGTTAAACTGCTTGGGACTAAGCCAGGCTGAAACCAGTTCCATCTGGGTCTCTCCTATGGGAAATAGACTCAAACACTTGGGCTGCTGTCTGCTGATCACATTAACAGGAGAATGTATTGGAAATTCAGAGTAACAAAGACTTGAAGCTCTGCTCTGATATGGTTGCCTCTTGACCTGCTGCGCCCGAAGTCCCACCCCTGAATGCGCTTCGTAAAATGCCAGTTTATTGGAAAGACATGGAGACAGAGATTGACAAACAGAAACAGCGAGCAGCCTTCCGCAACAGCTCAGGCTAGGCAGGGCAGGAGCCAGAAACCTGAACTGAATTTGTTCCAGGACTTGCCTGTGGGTGATGGGAACCCAGGCAGCGGGGCCCGCCCTTGCAGCCTCTCCGCATGCGCATTGGCGGGGCCTGGGATGTGGAGCAGAGTTGCAACTTGCACCCAGGAACTCTGGCTGAGGGATCCAGGCATCCCAGCCAGCATCTTCTTCCCTGTGGTGGGCTCTCCTTGCTGAATGTGTCTTCTGGGAGAGGAAAGCGAGCTCAGCAGGAACTGCCCCTGACCCTGACCGTGGCCAGGCCACTGTAGATGATCTCTCTTGAGAGCCTGGGTCCTGCGCTAAACCGGCAAAGCCAGTGGGCACTGCGAACGCTGCTGAGGTGCCATCCCCAGGAAGTCCTGTTCCACTTGTTTGGTGTGTTCCACACAAGAGTTTTGTACACATTTCCTGGGCGATCTTTATGTCGAGTCCATTTTGACACCTGTTGCTGCGTGGTATACTAAAGCAACAACTTTCAAGGCATGACCCGGGGCCAGCTACATCAGCTGGAAATGTGTCCCATCGCAGACCTATAGAGTCAGTGGTTCTGGGACTGGGGCAGTAAACTGTTGCACGAGGCTTCCAGGTGATTCTGTTGCACAGATACCTTTAGTATTTGGGGAGGGGGTAGGAGTACTAGTACTATTTACACATGTTTTGTTTAAATTATTCCAAGTACTCTACCCGTTCTGTTTGTCTGCCGGCACGGAAGCTAAGTCACAGTTGTTGTGTGTGTTGCAGCAAGCCGAATCATTACCCACCGAGCAATGACATATATGGGGGCGAGATGCACGTGCGACCGATGCTGTCCCAGCCGGCGTATTCCTTTTACCCGGAAGATGAGATTCTTCATTTCTACAAATGGACCTCCCCGCCGGGAGTGATCCGCATCCTGTCTATTCTCATCATCGTGATGTGCATTGCCATATTTGCCTGCGTCGCCTCCACGCTTGCCTGGGACAGAACGTACAGTACTGGCCTGCTGGGAAGTGGCATAGGCTACCCCTACGGAAGCGGTTTTGGAAGCTATGGCTATGGCTATGGCTATGGCTACGGTTACGGCTACGGCGCCTACACGGATCCGCGAGCGGCCAAGGGCTTCCTGCTGGCCATGGCTGCCTTCTGCTTCATCTTTGCCCTGGTGGTATTCATTACCAGTGTGATCAGATCGGAAATCGCCAGGACGAGAAGGTACTACTTGACTGTGATCATAGTGAGTGCCATCCTGGGCGTCCTGATGTTCATTGCCACCATCGTCTACATCATGGGGGTCAACCCGACGGCCCAAGCGTCCGGATCTATGTACAGCTCACAAATATATGCTCTCTGCAACCAGTTCTACGCGTCTACAGTCTCAAGCCTCTACGTGGATCAGTATTTGTACCACTACTGTGTGGTGGATCCCCAGGAGGTAGGAAGAATGTTTGGGATTTTATTTTTTTTTTCCCCTCTCCATCCTTAGGTCAGAGACTGTCAACATGGGATGCATAGCAAAGTCAACCCTGGGAACTTTTTAAAAATATTGATGTCAAGGCCCCACTTGAGATTTAAGTCCGAGCCTGGGGAAAGGAGTGGGTCTCATGACCAGGATGTGATGATACACCTACCGTATTGTTCAGCCATTGAAAGAAGGAGCCAGTGGTTTTTCACTGTATTCACAGAAGTAGGCCACCAGTTGAGAACATTTTCACTGTCCCGAGGACAATACCAACTAGCCGTCACTTCCCTTTTCACGAACCCGCCCCAGTCCAAGGCAGCCATCAATCATCTTACTTCCGTAGATTTGCCTGTTGTCTAGTTCATGCAAGTGATCGATGTCTTTTCCCTTAGCTTACTGTTTCTAAGGTTTATCCATGACACAGCACGTCCCAGGCCTGCGTTCCTTTTTCCCCGCTCACCAATTTTCCCAACATACAGATGTTGCACATATTATTTATTCATCAGTTGATGGAGATTTATAAGTTTTGGGCTGAAACTTGTGTTAGCCTCTCTTGGATTAGGTGTATACCTAGGGTAGAATTGATAGTTCTTTTTTTTAAATTTAATTTTTAAAAAATTTTTATTGGAAAGTCAGATATACAGAGAGAAGGAGAGACAGAGGTAAAGATCCTCACTCCGATGATTCACTCCGCAAGTGACCACAACGGCCGGTGCTGTGCCGATCCGAAGCCAGGAGCCAGGAACGTCCCAGTCTCCCACGTGGGAGCAGGGTCCCAAGGCTTCGAGCAGTCCTCGACTGCTTTCCCAGGCCAGAGGCAGGGAGCTGGATGGGAAGCGGAGCTGCCAGGGTTAGAACTGGTGCCCATATGGGATCCCAGCGTGTTCAAGGCAAGGACTTTAGCTGCGAGGCCACGCCGCTGGGCCCAGAATTGATAGTTCTTATAATGACTTTGATTAACCTTTTGAGGAGCTTCCAGGCTTTCCCAAAGAGGTTGTACTGTTTCCTGTTTCCACTGAGAGTGTGTGAGGATTCCATTGCCCCACATCCTCCCTAGCCCAGGCTCGTGTTAACTGTGTCACAGCCCTACCTGGGGGTGCTGCCTCCTGCAGGTGTGGCTGACCTTTCCTTGGCCATTACTTGATCACCCCTGAAGGCATGACCCTTCACAAACTTCCCCCATTTTAAATGGGGCCATTTTCCTTGATGGGTTGTAAAGATTCAGACAGGCGATTTTGCCAGAGCCTTCCCCTGTTCTGTCCTCTCTTCCCTTTGGTAGTGTCCTTTGCACAGAGGTGTCTTCTTTGATGAAGTGTAGTTTTTCATTCATTGCGCGCACGTCGGGCTGTGATGCGGTTGCAGCTCTCCCAGCGCACACACAGGGGGCTGTCTGCCTGGCTGGCTGTCCTTTCAGAAGCTCTCTGTGGCTTCCAGAATTTGGGTGACTCACTGCATTGTGCGGGTGCAGTGGGACACCCTCCTTGCATAACCCTGGCTCACCCCAGTTAGATTACACCCGAGACTGTCCCGAGTTACCAGATCTTCGCTGCTTTTTTCTTTCCATGCACCGACTCAGGAGTTCCCTTTCTTTCCCTGAGTGAGTCGCTAGCTTTGGGGGTTAGAGCTTCTCTAATCACTGCCTACCCTGCTTTGGAGATAGGATGTTGTCTTTGGAGATTTTAGAATGCTTTTGCTGCTGAGAGGAGATAAGGAGATGGGGACTGGGTTGGTCCTCTAATCTCACCACACCCCTGTCCCTCTTTGTCCTTGGACAAAGATTCTTAGGGAAAGAATGTCCCTGATAAAGATCTGGACCCCGGGGCAGTGGCCAGCCACCTCCTTCCATTCCAAGAGTCTCCTGGGGCCAGTGCACCACTTCCTACACCCAACACAGAGAGGACCAGCATGGTACAGGATTCTTTGTCCCCAGTCTTTGCAAAATCCCCAAGAGTCCAAAACAGAGGGTCTCCCGGGCCAAAGGGATCTCTGTCATTTTGCTTTCTGTGGGAGGTGTCTCCAACACAAAGACCCACTATCCTCTGTGGGTTGACCAGGTTCTGTTAGGAGCAAGGCTGTAAGCATGACTGGGTATTGAAAGCTAGTTGAGAATAACATTGCCAAGCCCATTGGGGCAAACCATGGCAGAGTGCATTCACTGGCCCCTTGTATCTGCTTATAAAAATACAGCCCAGGGCCCGGTGGCGTGGCCTAGCAGCCAAAGTCCTCGCCTTGACCGCCCCGGGATCCCATATGGGCACCGGTTCTAATCCCGGCAGCTCCACTTCCCATCCAGCTCCCTGCTTGTGGCCTGGGAAAGTAGTCGCGGATGCCCAAAGCTTTGGGACCCTGCACCCGCGTGGGAGACCTGGAGGAGGTTCCAGGTTCCCGGCATCGGATCGGCACGCACCGGCCCGTTGCGGCTCACTTGGGGAGTGTAACATCGAACGGAAGATCTTCCTCTCTGTCTCTCCTCCTCTCTGTATATCCGGCTTTCCAATAATAATAAAAATCTTAAAAAAAAAAAAAATACAGCCCAAGGAACACAAGTTTCGGGACTGGCTCTCTGCAGTGCTGATAACACGTACCCTAAAACGCATTCTTGAGCATTAGGTCTGTGTGTTTCTGGTGTTGGCCCAGGTGGTGAGGGTTAGATCTTTGCATATGTCTCCAACTCATGCAATGACAGATACTTAGTAGAAGGTTCCCAGGCAGGTGAGGGCTTGAGGAGTTTGTAGGATTGCTGCCTAGTTAACAACTAAAATCTAATCCTGCCAATATCTTCAATCCCTTTTTAGGCCATTGCCATTGTACTAGGGTTCTTGATTCTTGTGGCTTTTGCTTTAATCATTTTCTTTGCTGTGAAAACTCGAAGAAAGATGGACCGCTACGACAAATCCAACATTCTATGGGAGAAGGAGCGCATGTATGACGAGCAGGCCCCCAATGTTGAAGAGTGGGTAAGTGTAAAACGTACTCTTCCTCTTTCCCGAAGGCCTGGGCCTCTTCCTGTTCAATGTTTTGTTCAACTTTGCGTTTATTAAGAAACCTAGAGACACAGACTACATTCTCATCAAGTTCAAGAGCAAAATGACAGCATTGTTAGGGGAGTGCAGAAGGGTGTGACATGTGTTGGCTACAAAGCTGAAGGTTTCTGTCACGCTGCTGTGCGCCTTGCCGTGTGACAGGGTGAGCTGGTCAGGATGCTCCATCCCCTGTAGGCTGCTGCCCTGAGGTCCGGCGTCCTGCCAGTCCACAGTGGCCCCTAGGCTTTGGATGGCAGCCTGCCTTGTGGGACAGCTGGATGGAGCTCCTGGCTCCCGGCTCTGACCTGGCGCAGCCCTGGCTGTGATAGGCATTTGGAAAGTGAACCAGTGGCTAGAAACTCTCTTTGTTGGCATGTTTATGGATGTGTGTGCTTCTCTTCACTCTGCCTTTCAAATAAATTAATGAATGAATGTTAAACAAAGAGCTGCTTTGTGTCTCCCTGTACTGAAGCGTGAAGGTGTCAGGGAGGGTT
The DNA here is from genome assembly GCF_030435755.1 of Ochotona princeps. Taxonomy (NCBI): domain Eukaryota; kingdom Metazoa; phylum Chordata; class Mammalia; order Lagomorpha; family Ochotonidae; genus Ochotona; species Ochotona princeps. Next base: position 23,105,097 of record NC_080859.1, on the reverse strand, counting down.
TGCCTTTGAGCTGAGGCTCCCCACCAGGGCCCCATGGCTGCGCCGTGACAGCCTGCTAGGAACTATCACGTCAGGGTTTCGCCGAGAGTTTCTGGGCGTGTCAGTTTTCACTGGCTGATGGATTTGTTTACTTTAGGTTTCGAGAGGCAAACACCCTACTACTCAAGGGAGACCAGTACCAGGAATATCAGAGAACCAAGGAACTTTGGCCTCTCACCTGATTTTATTGTTCTGGGAGCTCTTGATCCTTTGGCAGAAGATAGCCGTGCAGGCGATGGTGATGTTGGTTAGACAGAAAGCACTGCTTAGTTGTTAACCAGGCAGTGTTTTTACAGAGCGTTTCCCAGAATCTCTGGATGTTGCTCATCCCAGGATTGTTTCACATCCTGCTCGTTGTTTCTATGTGCTAACAGGTAAAACTGAGGGATGGGACCCCGCAGCGTGGCCTAGTGACTAAAGTCCTCGCCTTGCATGCACTGGGATCCCATATGGGCGCCGGTTCTAATCCTGGCAACCCTGCTTCCCATCCAGCTCCCTGCTTGTGGCCTGGGAAAGCAGTTGAGGACGGCCCAATGCATTGGGACCCTGCAACCACGTAGGAGACCAGGAAGAGCTCCTGGCTCCTGGCTTTGGATCGGTGCATCTCCGGTCGTTGCGCTCACTTGGGCAGTGAATCATCGGATGGGAGATCTTCCTCTCTGTCTATCTGACTCTGTAATAAAAGAAGAGCGGACAGGGGGTCTTCCCCAGACTTTCTCTGTGATGTACAGTCACACATTTCCTTTCCCTCTCCTTCTGTTTCCCCAGCTGGAATGCCTGGGCAAGAAAAGCTGTTTGTGAAATGTGTTGGGAGATGGGTTGTTGTTGGAAGATTTACTTCATTTATTTGAAAGAGTTAGAGAGGTAGAGGAAGACACAGAAATCTTTTACTTGCTGGTCCACTCCCCAAATGGCTGCCAAGGTCAGGTCTGAGCCAGGCCTGAGCCAGGAGCTGGGAGCTTCCTCTGGGTCTCCCACAAGGTGCGGGGACCCAAGCCTTCGAGCCATCCTTTGCTGCTTTCCCAAGCACATTAGCAGGAAGTGCGGTTGGAACTGGAGTAGCCGGAACTCAAGCTGGCACTTGTAAGGCATGGCAGCTTCTGTGCTTTGCTTGTTTAAAATCTCTGTGTTTTCTGAACATCTTTCCAAGTCTGTTGGTACACATAGTGCTGTTAGAGGCCAATGAATATGCCAGACTTCATTCTTCCAATTATGGATGTTTTCATTGCTTTCATGGCTTACTGTTATACACTGCAATGAACATCTTACGTATCTTTAAACACGCCTGCCAATGTTTTTTGTGTTGTTATAAATACCACTGCAGGGAGCAGTCTAGTACGTATGTGGATGTACTTTTGCTAGTATTTGTGTAAGATAGATTTCTGACACTTGCTATCAGGTGTGCATATCTGAAAGTTTACTCTGTGTTGCCATGCTGACTTGGTTTTAAAGCCACTGCCGTTTCCACCAAATGATGGATGGTAGGCAAAATTGCTCGTTCTCCATCTTTTCCCAGTCTTCAATTTTTGTCAGGAAGTGGAGGATTAGCTAATTGCGCCATTTTGCCAGGTCTTCGAAACCATTTTGCAGTAGCCCAGTGGCTAAATCCCCCCCTTTGCAAGTGCCAGCATTCCATATGGGTGCCAGTTTGTGGCCCAGCTGTTCCACTTCCCATCCAGCTCCCTGCTTGTGGCCTGGAAAAGCAGTCGAGGACGGCCCAAAGCCTTGGGACCCTGCACCTTCATGGGAGACCCAGAAGAGGTTCCTGGCTTCTGGTTTTGGATTGGCTCAGCTCTGGCGGTTGCAGTCACTTGGGGAGAGAACTAACGGATGGAAGAAACCAGTGGCCACAATGGACTAGATTGTATTTTTCATGGCTGAACGATGTTCTGTTGGGTGTATGTAACACGTGCCCTTTGTCCTTTCATCCCTTGACGAATGTGGGCGCATTCCATATCGAGGCTGTTGTAAATACGTGGGCTGCACCTGCTCTTTGGCAGGCTCGTTCTTCTCCTTTGGTTACGTACATAGTACTGGGATTGTGGATTCCTCATGAATATTTTGGTGTCTCCCATGCTTGTATGAGTTTTCCTATGGGTGTGAACCCAAGAATGGAATATTGAGTGTGGAGCTTATGAATATGGATCTTTATAAGGTACTACCAAAGTATTTTCCAGAGTTTACTCATTTATATACTTATATATGTATCTTTTTTTAAAAGATTTATTTATTTTATTACAAAATCAGATATACAGAGAAGAGGAGAGACAGAGAGGAAGACCATCCATCTGATGGTTCACTCCCCAAGTGAGCCGCAACGGCTGATGCTCGCCGATCCGATGCCGGGAACCAGGAACCTCTTCCAGGTCTCCCACGCGGGTGCAGGGTCCCAAAGCTTTGGGCCGTCCTCGACTGCTTTCCCAGGCCACAAGCAGGATCTGGATGGGAAGTGAAACTGCTGGGATTAGAACCAGCGCCCATATGGGATCCCGGGGCGTTCAAGGTGAGGACTTTAGCTGCTGGGCCCCTTATATATGTATCTTAAGACTATTAATGTGTTTATTTGGGGACAGCATTATGACTCAACTGGCTGATCCTCTGCTTGTGTGTGCTGATTTTGCATATGGGCACCAGTTTGTATCTCAGTTGCTCCACTTCCCATCCAGCTTCCTGCTTGTGGCCTGGGAAAGGAAAGCAGTCAAGGATGGCCCAAGTTCTTGGGACCCTGCACCCACTTAGTAGGCCTGGAAGAAACTCCAGGCTCTTGGCTTTGGATCAGCTCAGCCTTGGCCATTGTGGCCATCGGGGGAGTGAACCAGCAGATGGAAGATGGTTCTGTCTCTCCTTCTCTGAAAATCTGTCTTCCCAATAAAATGTAAATCTTTTTTAAAAATTTATTTATTTGAAAGGCAGAGTGACAGATTCACACACACCCAGACAGAGTCGGAGATGGTCTGTCGACTGTCTACTGGTTCACTTCCCAAGTAGATGTTAGCCTAGGGTACTGCTTTTTTTTTTTTAGGATACATTTTTTATTTGAAAGTTAGATAGACAGAGAGGAGGAGAGACAGAGAGGAAGATCTTCTATCCGAAAATTCACTCCCCAAGTGACCGCAATAGCCAGAGCTGCGCCAATCCGGAGACAGGAGCTCTTCTGCGTCTGCTTCGAGTGTGCAGGGCCCCAAGGCTTTGGGCCGTCCTCAACTGCTTTCCCAGGTCAGAAGCAGGGAGCAGGATGGGAAGTGGAGCTGCCGGGACTAGAACCGGCGCCCATATGGGACCCCGGCACATGCAAGGCGAGGACTTCAGTCACTAGGCTACCATGCTGGGCCTGGCCTACGGTACTTCTAAGCCAGGAGTCAGGAGCTTCATCTGGTCCTCCTTCACATGGGTGCAGGGGCCCAAACACTTGGGCATTCTTCTGCTACCTTCCCCAGTGTGTTAGCAGGGGTGTAGCTGGGACTTAAAGGAGCGCTCAGATTAGGATCTGGTGCGCCAGAAGTGGCTTAACCGGCTGTACCACAATGCTGGTCCTGAAGTTTGCCCGTTTACAATCTTTCCAGCTACTGTTGGTGTTGTTCAACTTCACGATAATGTTTGCCAGTCAAATGTGCAAACATGTGTCCCCGTCATCTGGGTTGGTCCCTTTCCTGAGCGGGCATGATGGTTTTTCTACTTCCTACATTTGGCCAGTTGCTGACAAGGCAAAACTTGGCCAGTTTCTCCGATACTGATAGAGGAGCTTTTGCTGGAGTAAAGGTCAGCTTTTACAAGGCCTGGTTCTTAGGTGGTGCAGTGTGTGGCCGGGTCATTAGTGTACTTTCCATGGATGACTCAGCGTGACAGATGGGACATGCCCCAGTTCCTCCCCGCCATGGCTGGCAAAGATGTGTTCCTTCCCCGTGCCAGAGTCCTGAGTGTGTGCCCCGGTGTCCTCCAGCTCTTCCCGTGCAGGGGCATGGAGCCTCCTCCCTGGGGCTGGCATGACAGCCAGGCCAGCAAACCAGGAGCCCCCTTCCCCAGAGAAGTTGCCTGGTAGAATTGTCCACGCTTTTCCTTTTTCTGTTCATGGGAATGTCCCCTGAGAATTAACTTGCTGGAATGGGCCTGAGTTCCAGCTGTGTCACAGGACTTCTGGGTCAGGATGTCATCCGTGGGCTAGGTTCAGGTGCTTGTCTGTGACACAGAATGTAAAGGTTAGCACAGAATAAAGAACTTCTGGCATGCTTAGTGAAGGTATACGCGGAGTTCGGGGTCACCTCTGATCTGGAGGCATGTGTTTGGTGCCTGGGCCAGTGTTTACTTGAATATTCATACGGCATGTTTTTTTTGGGGGGTAGGGGGAGTGAGATCTGAGATCCGCCCATTTCCTTACCATTTTTGGAAATCTCGGAAGTGTCATGCCATCTCAGGTATGTGATGGGAGTAGGTGTGTCAGCCATCATAAAATTATTATGTTACGGGCCCAGCGGCGTGGCCTAGTGGCTAAGGTCCTCGCCTTGAATGTGCCGGGATTCCATATTGTCGCTGGTTCTAATCCCGGCAGCTCTTCTTCCTCTCTGTCTCTCCTCCTCTCTGTATATCTGACTTTGTAATCAAAATAAAATAAATCTTTAAAAAAATTATTATGTTATGATCGCCTAGAGTTCCCTCTGGGGCTGCAGCTGATGATTGGCCTCTGTCAGTGCTGGTTATGGTGGTTTCAAGAAACTGGTTTTCCACTTGGAAAGGCAAGGATTTGGTCTGGGTGGAACAGAAGAGCCGTTCTCCGCTTAGATCAGCTTTATGGCCTCTGTTGTGATTTTAGAGAATGGATTCTGCTTTTTTTTTTTCTTTTAATGTAGTATTTCATTTATTTGAAAGGCAGAGTTACACAGAGAGCGGTCCTGCATCTTCTGGCTCGCTCCCCAAATGGCTGCAGTGGTTGAGCCTGGGCCAAGCAGAAGCCAGGCGCCTCTTCTGGGTCTCCCACGTGTGTGCAGCGCCGTACACACTTGGCCCATCTTCTATACTATTTTCCCAGGTACATTATCAGAGGGCCAGATAGGAGCTGGAGCAGCCTGGACTTGAACCAGTGCTGCAGACGATGATGGTCTTACCTGGCTTTGCCACAACACCAGCTGTATTCTGTCACTGGTAACCAATATAAATGTTAAGCTGGGTTTAGTTGGGAGAGTTCCTAGCACTGGGGAATGCAGTGGTCCCTACAACTCTGGATGTGCGTTCTGATTCTAGCGTGGTTTGGCAGGCATGGTGACCCCTCTGAATCTCAGGCTGCCTTGTCTGTAAAGTTGCTCCCAAGGCCAATATGAAGACGGATGAGGCAGTGGGTTGTGTGACACGTGGGATACTGAAGGAGAACAGCTGAGTCCATAGAAAACAATTTCCGTGTTGAATAAATGAGCAGCTTGCCAGTCATAGGTGTTAGAAATTGCTCAGGTATAAAGGGGAATGCATTGGCAAGGTGTTGGGCGGCAACTCTTGGAATCCTAGAAAGAGTAGAAGCAACTAAGAGGGCGGGAGAGTGGCTGTGCTCAGGGAACAGCCCGGGGCAGGGACTGAGCCCCTGGGAGCTGCTCTCCTGGGGAGGCGGCGTTTGCTCCCAGGGGATCCAGGCAGATGCAGCCGCTTGGAACCTGTCCTGCTTGTCCAGGCTCCCTCTAAAACTGGCTGATGGAGTCCGGCTGATCCTCTGCCTTGCGAGTGTTGGTATCCCCTATGGATGCCGTTTGTGTCCCAGCTTCTCCACTTCCCATCCAGCTCCTTCCTTGTAGCCTGGGAAGGCAGTAGAGAATGGCTGGAAGCGCTTGGCTCCTGGCTTGGGATCGGCTCTGCTCTGGCTGTTGTGGCCATTTGGAGAGTGAAGCGGCGGATGGAAGATCTTCGTCTCTCCTCTCCCTGTTAAATCTGTCTTTTCAACAAAAACAAAGAAATATTAAAATAAAATGAAATAAAAGTATAAACTGAGCTGGAAGGGAGCCGAGTGGCTGAGTGCGGGTCAGGTGGTGGACCACTCTTCGGCTCATCCTAAGTCCTTGGCCAGCGGCTGCTCACCTCAGGTGGCTGGTGGCATCCCCACCACTCGTGTGTGGAGTGAGGAGATGATTTCTAGAGGAAAGAGGCTGTGCAGGCAGTGTGTGCCATGAACTTGGCTTTTGTGCATCAGTTATAACTGCCCTTGTCATCACCATACCAGGTGCAGTTTGAAGAGCTTGGGATGAGTTTCTATTCAGTTTCCTGTGCACCTGCTGGCTTCTCCCCTGAAGGTGCCATGTTGCTTGGGGAGGGGAGGCCTGGTACAGGGGCAGAATGCTTGGTCCATGGCTCAGTGGGTCTGGTTGGCCTAGGTGTCTGGGTTGAGCAGGGAGGGCCCAGAGCCCCTTCGTCCTCAAGGACCAGAACTGCAGCTTAGTCATTTTCTGTTCCCAGCCCCTCTTAGATTTGTAGGCAGTTACAAATCCCACTGCATGCGGGTCTGCCTTCTCCAGGCTGAGCCCCAAGAATGGAGCCCAGCGTTGGGAAAGCACACATCCCCAGTAGACAGTGAGGGCTGTGTGTTGGTTCCCACAGTGAGCAAAAGGGTGGAGCAGCGGCTTAAAGGGAAGAACCTCAGTTCCAGGTACTCCTTTTGATAAAATTAAAAAAATCTTTTTTGAAGTTTGAGTGACTGACACAAAGTCAGGTGATCCTGCTGCACAGGAAGCTAAAGTCTGAGATGTGGTAGCTTTTTTGTTTTTTTGGAAAGGCAGATATACAGAGATGAGGAGAGACGAAGATCCTCCGTCCGATGGTTCACTCCCGAAGCAGCCTCAATGGCCGGTGCTGTGCCGATCCAAAACCAGGAGCCAGGAGCTCCTCCAGGTCTCCCACTGAGGTGCAGGGTCCCAAGGCCTTGGGCCATCCTCAGCTGCTTTCCCAGGCCACAAGCAGGGAGCTGGATGGGAAACAGGACTGTGGGGACCAGAACCGGCGCCCACATGGAATCGCTGCAAGCTCAAGGTGAAGACCCCACCCCTCTAGGCTATTGCACTGGGCCATTTTTTTTTTTTCGTGGTTTGTTTATTTTATTTGAAAGCCTTAAAGATAGACACACACAGAGATTTTCCACCTGCTGTTCACTCCTCAGATGGCCACAGCAGTGGGGGCTGGGCTAGGCTGAAGCCAGGCTCTTCCACCTAGGTGCAGTACCCCCAGCGCTAGCATCATCCTCCACTGCTTTCCCCCATACATCAGCGGAGAGCTGGATTGGACGTGAGCAGTTAAACTCTGAGCTGGCGTCCACACGGGATGCCGCCACTGCAGGTGCATTTTCCCTGTCCCCACCTGTCGATGTGCGGGGAGAAAGATGGATATGCTGGGTGGGCAGTGGTGCGATCAACATCAGAGAACCTTTGAAGCTTGGGCAGCCGTTCTTTGTAAGAGCAGGCCTGTGGGCCATAGACTTGCTGTCTGGCCTCCCCCCTGGCACCACTGGCACTGTTGGCATTATCTGTGCCCTCTGACGTAGTGTTAGGGAACACATTTGCAGGAGCCCTGTGTAACTTTCAGAACCAGCCAGTGTGCAGTGCCCATGGCCCTGTCAATGCATGAATGGAGGAGGGAGCTTGAACAAGGCGCCGGGAGGCAGGGAGCTGGTGCCTGTGTCTCTGTCGCCGGCTGAAAGCAGGTGCGGTTCCTGGATTGGCAGCACTTGGCTGCTCCGCTCAGATGAACTCTGGGTGTAGTGTCTGAGCCACGCACTGGACAATCCTGTGCTACACCACGGTTGTGCAGCCCCAGGAGGCCTTGCTCAGTGAGCTGGCTGACCCCCAGTGCTTGCTGCCAGGAGGCCTAGGGGGGGCCTGGGCAAACAGGTACTGCTGGTCTGGAACAGCTGTTGGGCAGACTCTGGCTGCCTGCACTGCCTCCTGGCACGGTTACACAGCACTGGCCTTGTTCTGCACAGCTCAGCGCTCTGGAGGGGGCTCGGGGTGAGGACAGAGGTGTGTTCCTGCCGCCATTCTGTGCACCTGCCCAGTGCTGGCCCGGGGTACTGAGACAGTTGCACAGGGCCACGTCTAAGGGTCAGCCGGCAGGTGTAAAGTGTCTCCTCATCTCCATGCACAGCCTCTCGGGGAGCATTAGAACTCCATCAGTGCTGTGCTGAGTGGGGGGCGATCTGCTAGACCCTCAGTGCCACCCGGCAGTGCCATCAGCTCTGCCCCAAACCAGCCTGGGAGCTCTTCCTCTGTGGGGCTCCTACCTGTGGGAGCATCTGCCTTCAAGGGCCGGAAGAGGAAGAACTTTCCAAGAGAAGTTTTAAGGAAACTGTGTTGAGGCTTTTCTTTAGGGCATAATGCAGTATCAGCAAACAAGGAAAACCAGTCAGACCACTTCCTGCTGGCTGCAGGTGCTGGCGAAGGTGGGCAGGCTGGACAACAGCGGGAGGCCTGCTCTGCCCTTCTCACCCTCGTTGCTCCTGGACCCTCACTGCAGGTGCTCTGTGCATTCCTGGGGACTGACCTGTCAGTCACGTCCAGTGGCGGGGCTGGATTGGAGAGTCCACTGAATGAAGGCAGGGCGAATGGAAGGGAAGAAATGACCATGTCACCCTAAGTGACATGTGCGGTACTGAGGAGTGTCTTCCCCACATTTTTAGGGGGGCCATGACTTAAAGCTCCCCTGGCTTTTATTCCCCTTGTGCCCCCGGGGAGGCAGGGTCAGGAGGAGGGACCCTGGGCCGGAAGGCGGGGGGAGGGGGGAGGGGAGTGGCCGGGAGAGTGGCCCTCTCCTTGGAGCTTGAGATGGTGCTCTCAGATTTTCTTCCCCTCGCATGTAGCAGACCCAGATGTCTTCAGAACAAGTATAATTGCATTTTGAACATAAACGTGCCCTTGCCCTAGTCACCTCCAGTGGAAGCCCAGAGCACACCTGCGCGTTCCCCTATGCTGTCCCCGAGTCTGGCCTGTGTGAGTGTGGAACCGACCTCTGCTTGCTGCGGCGTCTTTGCCACTCCCAGCCTCAGCCTGTATGGCAGCCTGGCCGTTCTGGGGTTCTGGTGTCCTTCCCTGTGCGGAGTCTGAGTGGAGGGCAGGCAGCTCTGAGACACAGCCAGGGAAGAACATGCTATTTTCCGAGTGCCCCAAGCCCAGCAGGAGAGCCAATGGCCACTTTCCAGTCCCATGGACACACGCTGCTGGGTTCCGCCCCATGCCCCTCGTGAGACAAGTCACCCCTGGCTTGTATCCATCCCCCTCCTGCCCCTTGCTATTTAGAGCTATTCCCAGCAGCTGAGTTACCCCTCTAGAAGGAAGTCTGCTTGGCTCTTTCAAGCCCTGAAACCTTAAAAACTGCAGTAGGGGGTCAGCACAGTGGCATAGCAAGCTGGCAGCAGTTACGCAGTGCTGGCATCCCTCATGGGCACCAGTTGGAGTCCTGGCCACTCCGCTTCCTCTTTAACTCCCTGGGGAAGCAGTAGAGGATGGCTCCAGTGCTTGGGCCCTGCACCCACGTGAGAGCTCCAGGCTCCTGGCTGTAGACTGGCCCAGCTTTGGCCATTGCAGCCAACTGGAGAGCGAACCAGCTGATCCTTCTCCGACTAACTAAAAACAGAAACCAAACAAGCAAGCACGAACTTCCCATGGTGATGGGAGGTGGTGAGTCTTCACTTTCTTCGCGAAGAGCTGTGGTTACACCGCAGAGCCCCGTGGGCCGGCTGGGCATGCTCGGGGCGAGAGTGAAACTTGTGCAGCTTCCTGATCTCATGGCAAAAGTTGGGCAGGGCCTCCTTGCACGGTGGCTGATGCCCACCTGGGCACTGCCTGCCGCCTCCCTCCCGCAGCCTGGCAGCGTGTGCAGCGTGCATTGCTGCCACGAGGTGGGCGAGAACAAGCCCTGATAGAGTGTGAAACGTAACAGTGAAAAACACCTTCTCCATGTTTGCGGGAAGGTTTGCCTGGCGTCACTGCCAGGTGGGGGATTTTGTTTTGTTTGTTTTCTGTTGGATTGAACCATGCTTGCCCAGGAAACATGCTACTGTCTTGTTTCTGCTGCTCTATGTACTGCCCAAGAGAGTGCTGCCTTGGGATTTTTGTTTTGTTTTAAGAGTTAATTTTAAAAAACAGAATGACAACAGAATCTTCCTCTCTAGCTGTGGCTGGGCCAGACTGGGAGCCTGGAGTCCATCTGACCTTCCACACCAGGGCAGGGGCCCAAGCACTTGGGCCATCTGCTGCTGCTCTCCCAGGAGCGCCAGCAGGGAGCTGGATCAGAAGCTGAGTCTAGGAGACTGGCCAGGCCCCCATGCTGGGGTTTTAGGTCATGTAGGGTCTGGAGAGTGGAGTAAGTGGGTCCCAGGTCCAGTCCTGCTGACTCCGGGGGCTGCTTGGGTGTGCATGGCACAGAAGTGGCGCATGGTCACCTAGGGAATCTCTATCAGCTAACCCCATGCTTCTCATTTCTGTGAGGCACCTGCTGGGCCTCGGAGACGCAGGGAAGCAAGCAGGAGCCTGCCCTGCCCACTTGCTATTCTCACCTCACAGGGCAGGGCCCTCGGGGGAGGCTTCCATTCCCTGAGCCACAGCTGCCTCGTTTCTCAAAGAGGAGGTGTGTTTATTCATGAGGTTGTGCCTGGCACAAATCTTGCCAGCTCCTATCTGGTACACGGGCACAACCCATGGGTCTCCTGAAGGTAGACATAGCGAGATAAGCCATTCCCTATGAGCTGGCCACAGCTGGGCACAGCGCTCAGTGCCTGGGCCACGGGTTTGTAGGAACAGGTGTGGGGAGGTGGGAGGGCAGGCTGGGGCCTCGCTCAGCTGGGACTCTAGCAGCTGGCCCTGCAGGCCAGCCAAAGTTGAGCAGGTAAACAGAGGAGGAGGGCCTTGGGACAGTCTTTCAAAGGGCAGGTAGGCTGTGCTGCAGCTGGGGCCAGGAAGGCTGGGGCACTGGAGAAGCTGGCTGGGCTGTGAAAAAGAGGAAGTTTTCTACAGTTCTGCCGAAGCTCTGGGGTCAGCCCAAGCCTTGGGCTCAGTGGGTGGCTGGGCGGCCTGCACTTAGGAATTCAGTGGGAGCGGAAAATGGTTCCCACCCAGGTCGCCTGCTGTGTGATCCTGGCACACCCCCTGGAAACCCACCCACTGGCTTTGCAGTCACTGCCAAGTCCTTGCAGAGGGAAATGAGTCTGTCCCCTGCGTCCTTGGAAGGGCTAGGGAACAGCTCAGTGTGCGCTGTGACTGTGATAGGAGAAATGCAGGCAGTGTGTGTGTGTTTAAAGATTTTTACATTTTTTGTTGGAAAGCCAGATTTACAGAGAAGAGAGACAAAGATCTTCTGTCCACTGGTTCACTCCGCAAGTGGCCACAAAGGTCAGAGCTGAGCTGATCTGAAACTAAGAACCAGAGGCTTCTCCCACACGAATGCAGGGTCCCAAGGCTTTGGGCCGTCCTCAACTGCTTTCCCATGCCACAAGCAGGGAGCTGGGTGGGACATGGAGTAGCCAGGACACAAAACAGCACACATATCGAATGGCGGTGCTTCCAAGCAGGGATTTAGCCACCGAGCCGTCACACTGGGCCCGCGGGCTGTATTTTAATGCCTCTGAGAATGGAAACTTCAGAGGGAAGGTGTACATTTTTGCAAGGGAGTTTGATGCAGACACTAACTGCAAGGTTTTCTAATATCAAAATTGTCCAGTTTTAAAAAAAAGTCTCTCATGAGCCCGGCGTGATGGCCTAGCAGCTGGGGTCCTCGAGGCTGTCTGGGACCCCTGTGTCCCGTGGCCCAGCCCCCACTCTGCTGGGATCCCAGCTTGCTGCTCCTGCTCAACTAATTGGATTCCTGCCACCCACCTGGGGGCCTCAGCTTGAATTTCCAGACTCCAGGCTGTGGCTTGGCCCCAGCCCCCTACCCCCACCCTCCCCCCTGCTGTAACAAGCATTTGAGGTGAAATCTGTCACAAAACAAAATATAAAGAAGTTAAGCTTCCCCCCCCCTTTTATGCAAATGAGAGACTAAACCGTGAAAGAACTTCAGCATGGGTGGACCTGGAGTGAACCTGGACGGTCTGACGCCACTGTCCCTCTTTTCAGATATTGATTAAACACAGTTACATAGAGACTCTTCCATCCACTGGTTTATTCCCCGCATGGCCTGTTGCTGCAGCAGCTGGTAGCAGCCTGGGATTGCAGCCAGGTCTCCCCCATGGGTGACAAAGAACCCAAGCACTTGGTCATTAACTGTTTTCCCAGGAAGCTGAATCCATAGTGGAGCAGCCCGGATTTGAACTGGGGCCCCTGCAGGATGCCAGTGCCACAGGTGGCAGTTGAACCTGTTATGCCACAGGGCTGGGCCCAGCGCCATTGTTCCTACCTGCAGCAAGATGTTGAAATGTTTCCACCTTCCCTATTTTTACAAAGTTGCTGTTTTCCGGGGCCCAGCGGCATGGCCTAGCGGCTAAAAGTCCTCGCCTTGAACGCCCCCGGGATCCCATATGGGCGCCGGTTCTAATCCCGGCAGCTCCACTTCCCATCCAGCTCCCTGCTTGTGGCCTGGGAAAGCAGTCGAGGACGGCCCAATGCATTGGGACACTGCACCCGCGTGGGAGACCCGGAAGAGGTTCCAGGTTCCCGGCTTGGGATTGGTGCAGCACCGGCCGTTGCGGCTCACTTGGGCAGTGAATCATCGGACGGAAGATCTTCCTCTCTGTCTCTCCTCCTCTGTGTATATCTGGCTGTAATAAAATGAATAAATCTTTAAAAAAAAAAAACAAAGTTGCTGTTCTCCAAGAAAATAATTCATGTAATTGTTGATCTATCATGTGAATACTTTAAAACAGTGTGAAGGATTTGGGGTAAAATCTAACACATGTTGAAAATGCTGCATGAAATCTAGCAGTGTTAGGAATCCAATTTTTCTATTTAAGGCTGTTTTCCTCCTAAAGATGCTATGTGAGCCTTCCGTGTTACCAAAGCCTAACCTCTAACGCTAATTCTCTGGTTCATTTACATGCCAGGGTGAAACATGCAAGACAGCATGGATAGGGCTCGGCAGCGTGGCCTAGTGGCTAAGGTCCTCGCCTTGATCCCATATGGCTGCTGGTTCTAATCCCGGCAGCTCCACTTCCTCTCTATCTCTCCTCCTCTCAGTATATCTGACTTTGTAATAAAAATAAAATAAATCTTTAAAAAAAAAAAAAGACAGCATGAATAAAGTGCTACTCTGCCTCCTGTCGGGGCGGGACAGTTCCCTAACTGATTACATCAGAATGACAAGGAGGTGGGACTTCCCTTCGTGGTAACACGGGGTCCTGTCCATCCATGCCTGTCACTGGTCCCATCCATCCATGCCGGTCACTGTTTTTGTGTTTATCAAAAGACGAGTTGATTGTTCTCATTGCTAATAAAAAAGCCCTCTGGACTGGTTTAGCAGTATTTTATCAAGCAAGGAAGTATTTTTCTGTTTTACAGATGATCATTCGAATGCCTTCCTCTTACAGGGGGACAAAGAATCATTGTCTCTCGCTGCTTCTGTGTTTTAGGTCAAAAACGTGTCTGCCGGCACGCAGGACATGCCCCCGCCGCCGTCAGACTTTGTGGAGAGAATGGACGGCTCCGTGGCCTACTCTTCCGATGGCAAGCTGAACGGCAAGAGGCCTTACCCAGAATCTTCCTACAAGTCAACCCCGCTGTAAGTATCCCCTGCCTGTGGGTGTTAGCACAAGTCTAAACAGGAATGCGTTTAGAATCAATCGTCCGCCGACAGGGCACACAGCAGGTGTATGGAAGTTTTTGTCTGCGGTGTCTTTGCTTTGTTGGTTAGACATCGGGACTGCTGGAGGACCAGGGTGGGAGGTTGAGGTTCTCTTTCCCTTTGATGTCAAAATGCATCATTTCACTTCCTAGTGTCCCTGAAAGGCAGCTTGGGTACACCTTTAGCAACGTGGCTTGTGAATTAGCCTTACGTCATCCGCCCTTCTTCTCTCTCTCAAGGTTCATTTATTTATTGTTGAAAGGTAAAGTGAAAGAGACAGGTAGAGAGAGGTATTGAAATCGAGACTCCCATCTGTGGGTTCACTCCCCGCAAAAGCCTGCAACAGCCAGGGTGAAGCCAGGAGCCTGGAGCTCCCTCTGGGTCTCCCACATGGATGGCAAGAACCCAGCTTCTAGAGCCATCACCCACGGCTTCCTATGCACACGAGCAGGAAGCCTGGGGCCGCTAGGAATTGATCTGGCACTCCAGTATGGGATACAAGCATCCCCAGTTGGTGTCTGGTGCACCTGTGCCATGGTGCTGTCCCCTGGGTGCTGTGTCAAGGCTTTAGAAGTGGAGGTAATTGAGCAAAGTACAGCTGTGGGTCTCTGCTTGTGAATCCTAGACCTCCTGACCTGATGGGGCCCCCTGCCCTTTCATGAACCCCACCCACATACATTTCCCTGAGAAGGTACCTTGTTTTTGATAACTCCTTTTTGTTGTGAACATTTTCAAGCACCCAGATAGCAGTCCGTGTTTCTGTCGCTGTAATGAACTCCATGAGGAGGTTAACTTTATAAAGAGACGAAGCTTATTTCACTCACAGTTCAGTAGGTCCAAGGGGATGGCACGGGTGTTGGCATGGCGGGTAAAGCACCTGTAACACGAGGGATCACCTTGGAAGCCTCGACAGCAGTGAGGCATCAGCGTGGAGCTGAGCTCTTGGACGCACTCTGTTGATCCCCTCTGAGTAGCATCCGCAGGGATGCAGGCACCTCCCAGCACACTGCCTCGCCAAGGACCAAGCACATGAAGCCCTGGAAGTGCTCAGACCCTGCCCAAACCATGACACGTGGCGACTCATTTGTTGTGCCAGGCTCAGTGTGACACCTCACGCTGACCCTGGGCTGTTTCTCTGCACCGGGGCACTCTTTCCATGTCTTACCATTTAGCCTCTTGTGACCTTGACTCAAAATGGAGGTGTTGTTCAAGATTTATGTGAACTGGTTAGATGGGCAGAGAGGTCTTCAGCTACTGGTTTTGTTTGTTTGTTTTTTACCCCAAATGACTGTAATTTCCAAGGCTGATCCAGGATAAAACTGGGAACCTAGAACTCCATCCATCTGTCCCCTATGAGTGTTAGGGGCCCAAGTTCTTGGGCCATGTCCTGTTGCCTTCTCAAGTTCATCAGCAGGAAGCTGGATTGGAATTGGAGCAGCTGGGACTTAAACTGACACTCAACTCAGGCTGCAGGTGGCAGCTTAACCCACTGGACCACAACACCAGGTCCTTCTTTTCCGTCACATAATGTCTTACACCTTAGAATTTCAAGACAGTCTGCTCATTTGAACTAATCTGGCCCCAGAACCACTATAATTTAGCTGTAAACTGTTGCTTCTCCACCCTTATGAAGTGAATTTAGGGTATCCCTGTTAGGGACTCTCCTAACCCTGCCACATCCAGGATGAGCTGACCAATACAAAACAAGGCGCTGCAATATAGAACTTACCAAGCAGGCTGACTCCCCGCAGAGCTGGAGCAGACCACTATTTGGTTTCAGTAGGCTCTCCATCTGTTAGGTTTTGTATGCGAGTTAGAAGGATTCATAAACCAGCTTCAGCTAGCTTAGGTAAAGAGAGAAATGCATTGTTGCACATTCGGCCAAGGGCCGTGTTGGGCTTCATGCCTGCCTGCCGGATGCTGGGTTCCCGTGCGCTGTCCCAGCAGAGCTGTGACCGTGTCACTGTGGACACCCATCTGCCCACACCCTCCCTCCTCTTCCAGCCAGTGCTCCAATCCTGGAGTCTTCTCTCCTAAAGCATTAGAGAACAGAAAGGGTTTTCCTTGGCCCTCTTTGGGCCGCTGTCATCCCAGCGGCCAGGAGGATGGAGTTTTCTGACTGCATCTCATTCTGGTTTCCCTTCCTTCACTGATACTGTGTGTCATCAGAGAAGCAGGGAAGGTGTTTTCATTCGGTAATTACCTTGAACACCTGCCATGGTCAGGTGCCCCTGGGAATACCAAGTCCATGTTGTCATCAAGGTTGCAAAACGGGAATGAAAGAAAGGGCACAGTAGCGATACCGAGCGTCAGGGTAACAGCCACAGAGACGTGAGGAGGGGGGGTGAGAGTCACGATGAAGGGCAAATTCAAAAACTAACAAACGCGTGCCTCTGGACCTTGGAGTCCTAAGGAGGTTGAGCATGCCTGTCTGTGAGTGAAGAGGGATCCCCCAGGGGGCAGGGCTGGGAAGTGTAATACCCAAGGCTTGGCCATGTGCATTTACACCTAACAGGACTTGGAACTGGAGGTTAGTTTGTTTTCTTCACGCTTACGTAAGAGGCAGGGAGAGAGAGGTAGAGAGAGTATGCTGCTAATTCCTGTCTGGCAGTTCACTCCCAAAACACTCACAGTGCCTGCCACTGGGCTGGGTTGGAGCCAGAGTTGAAGGGACTCTGTCCAGGCCTCCCGTGCAGTGCGGGGCAGAAACTCAGTGACTGTTGCCTCCTGGGGAACTCATTGCAAGAAGCTAGAGTCAGGAGCCGGAACTGGGCCATGAACTTCGATACTCTGATGTAGAGTGTGGGTGTCTTAAGTGCTAGGCCAGATACATGTCTGCTCCGGAAGTCAGTAGGCAGGTTACCGAGTGAACCACATTCCTGCTTGGCTTATAAATACTTTTCTTGGTAAGTGTTTTTGGTCTTAGTTTTCTTTCAGCTTAGATATGTTTCTGTTTGGTGCTTTCAAGGGTATAAAAGAGGGGAGATGGAACACGTCCAAGGCGAACATTCATCATAGAACAAGTAGCCAGCGCTCGCGGGGTTATAGCAGGAGGTCTGCAGGATATTTTTTCCCCAAAGTTTGATTGTCCTTCACCTGCTTTCCTCTTTGGTCCCCACCCCTCAAAAACCCCATTACCTTCTAAAGGTCTTATTTTTCCATCCCAAAGCAAGCAGCAAACATAGTACCTGCCCATTTTGGCAGAGTGTCTGGGAACTCATTAATGATTGACTCTCAAAGACGGTCAAGGTTTCCCTGCAGTAGAAATAGCATTAACATAATACACAAGGCCATGCTCTCCGCATAAAAATTGTTTTAAAGATTTGCTTGAAAGGCAGAGCTACAGAGAGGGAGGGAGGAAAGAAGTGAAGAAGGGAGAGAAAGAATGAATATGAATCTCTCTGCTGGCTTATTGCTCAAATGGCAGCTACAACCAGGACTGGTCAGGGAAGGGGAGAAACTTGGAACTCCAAGGTCATTTCTCCAAAACACACCAGCCCTGTTTTGTTGCTTGCCCAGACCCAGTAGGAAGGAGCTGGATTGCACAGCGGGGCCTGGGGACTTGAACCTGTGGTGTCACCACACTGACCCCTGGTGTTGGCATTTTCTTGAGACTTTCCTTTTCTGTCACCCAGGAGGAGGTTATACTTGGCACAGCTCTTGATTTTTTTCCTCCCCCCAACCCCGCAGTGTTACGTTCTGAAGCTTATGTGCCAGTTAAAATCCAACACATCAGAAAAACAGGAAGTGTAACCCTGCCATTCATTCTACAAAGGCTTCCGGATGAATAGCAATTGTGAAAGAATCCTAGGTGAACTCTTGTTCATTACAAACTTTTTAGTGTCTTCATCTCCATACTTACTTTTCTGAGTTTTTCAAAACTTTGATCTTCGAAGGCGTAGTGCTGTAGGCGGTAGCCACTGAAGACGAAGTGGAAGAACCCACGCTCATGATCATTATCTTCCTGGCTGCCTTTTGTTGTCTGGTCAATGGCCCTCTCACAGATCAGCCTGTGATTTCCCAAGATGAAATCTGACATCCATTGTCCTTGGAAGGTTGAGATGGGCGGGCTTCAACCTGGCCCCAAGCCATCTGTATGTCCTGGAGGATCTGAGTCGGTACCAGCTCGACCTCAGGATGTTAGGCGTCTGCTCAGAGCTGAGCACCTCTGCGCATGCTCACGGGTCCTGCTCTTTGCCAGGGTGTGGGGGTAATCCGGCGTACCCTGTGGTACTCCACGGCACTCAGCGACAGCTTCTGCTTTTACCAGGGTGCCGGAGGTGGCCCAGGAGCTTCCGTTGACTGCATCCATGGACGGCTTCAGGCAGCCCCGTTCCAGCAGCAGTGGGAACTTGGAGACCCTACCCAAAAAGGGCCCCACCAAGGGAAGAGCGGGGAGGCCCAGGAGGTCCGAGCAGGACCACTACGAGACGGACTACACAACTGGTGGCGAGTCCGGTGACGAGCTGGAGGAGGACTGGGTCAGGTACGGGGCTGGGAGGGCCTTTCCCCAGCTTTTCAGCTGCTCCGTGGAATGTGGACTGGCTGCTGAGCAGCCCCATTGCCTCTGTTCTCACCGTGGGTCCCTGAGATAGTCACACTGCCTTTCCCGCTAGGCTGCTGCTATGGCTTCCCTTTGGCCGTGACTTGTAGCGGTTTTGCAGCCTCTGTGGTGACATCCTGAGTCGTGGAATGAATTTTTACACCCAGGTCCTCCGAGGACAGTGACACACGTGGGGCTCATGGATGACCCAAAGGCTGTTTGTTTTAAGGCCTCGGGAGGGTTGCGCAGCGCTGATGGTTTTAAGAGCTCCAATACCTGACCCTTCCAGCCACCCTCACCTCTCCCTGCTCTGAGATTTGGGGCTGACTCAGATCGGCACCAACTGTCAGTATGGTTAGCTGTGCCCTTGGGGGCAGTGAGGCAGTGGGCCAAACAGGCTCGGAATTCCACAGTTTTGGCTCAAAGACTTGAAACCCAAGCATGGCAAGTATTAGCAGGTGGTATTGTGTAGTGAGAACAAATGAGCACTTGAGGCTTAGCCTGGACTTTTATAAATAACTTTCTGCCGCAAGGCTTCAATCCTGAAACTTGTGTAGCTACAGTTTTTGTTTGTTTCTTTTGTTTGTCTTGTTTTTAGGCAGGGGGTAGGGGAGGTGGCGGTGGTGGACCACAGAAAATGTGACCATTAATGCACATTATTGTCATCCCAGCTCCGTCTCCCTGTGTCACCTCATCCCACCAGCTTTATTACCTTTGAGGCAGCAATGCTGGGTTTTCTATCTGGCAGGCAGGTGTATCATCTATGCATAGAAGTCACGTTCCCTCTCCACCCTTAGGGAGTACCCGCCTATTACGTCGGATCAACAGCGGCAGCTCTACAAGAGAAACTTTGACAGTGGCCTGCAGGAGTACAAGAGCTTGCAAGCAGAGCTCGATGAGGTCAACAGAGAGCTTTCCCGCCTCGATAAGGAACTGGACGATTATAGAGAAGAGAGTGAGGAGTACATGGTACATTCGCGCTCCACATTTGCTTATTAGATATTGTGGCCATGGGGTTCTAAAGTTAACCGAGTTTTGCTTGTAATTATCGGTGTTGTTTCATAGTGGAAACTGCGGCCAGGAGGAAGTCTTTTCAGATTGCAGAGTGTACTGATGTCGTGATGAGTTAAAAAGCATGGGACCAGGGTAGCCTGGTAGCCTAGTGGCTAAAGTCCTCACCTTGAACGTGGCAGGATCCCATGTGGGTGCCAGTTCTAATCCCGGCAGCTCCACTTGCCATCCAGCTCCCTGCTTGTGGCCTGGGAAAGCAGATGAGGACGGCCCAAAGCCTTGGAACCCTGCAGCTGCGTGGGAAACCCAGAAGAAATTCCTGGCTCCTGGCTTCGGATCGGCACAGCTCCAGCTGTTGCGGCTGGTTAGGGAGTGAATCATCGGATGGAAGATTTTCCTCTCTCTGTCTCCTCCTCTCTGTAGATCTGCTTTTACAATAATAATAATTTTGAAAAAAGAAACAAAAGAAAGTATGTGGCAGGTATTTGGCCCGGTAGTTCCACCTGCCTCTCAGTTTGGACGACCTGGGTTTGATCCCAGGCTTCTCCCAATTCCAGCTTTCCGTTTTTTTTTCCTTCTTGTTTGAAGATTGATTTATTTCAAAGGCAGAGTTACAATCTTCCATCCACAGCTTCACTTCCCAAATGACCAAGTCAATACCAGGAGCTTCATCCAGGGCCTAAGCACTCGGGCCGTCCTCCACTGCTTTCCCTGGCACGTTAGGAAGCTGAATGGGAAGCAGAGCATCTGGGCCTCGCCCATCGGGGGTGTTCGCTGGGCCACAGCACTATCTCTCTGCCGTCCCCAACCCTGTCCCAGCTGTGTGTGCCTGTGAACCCTGCGCAGCAGCCATGGTGACGGGCTGTTTCCATTCATATCTCTTCTCTTCCCTCCGTTTTCCCTCCATCTGTTTCTGTCTCTTTAATACATATATTTTTAACAGATTTCTTTCTTTTCATTGGAAAGAAAAGAGGAGTAGAGACAGAGAGGAAGATCTTCCATCCACTGATTTCACTTCCCAAGTGGCCGCAATGGCCGCAGCTGTACCCATCAGGAGCCAGGAGCCAGGAACCTCTCCCAGGTTTCCCATGCAGGTGCAGGGTCCCAAGGCTTTGGACCATCCTCGACTGCTTTTCCAGGCCACAAGCAGGGAGCTGGATGGGAAGCGAGGCTGCCAGGACAGGAACCAGCACGAATATGGAATCCTGGTGTGTGCAAGGCATGGGCTTTAGCCACTATGCTACCACATTGGGCCCAAGAAATAGTTTTTATAGAAGGGAAATTGTAGTATTCCATAGCGTTAGTCTAGATACGTATAACTAAACCTTCCTGTTTAGGAAGGTCTATATTCTTTATAAATGCACTGCATTCTCACTGCACTTGAACCTGGCGGCATTACGTACAGAATACAAACTCCACCCAGATCTCGCCCTTTAAAGATTCTTGCCACCAGGTATTAGTTGTCCAGGCATCCTGTCCACACAGGAGCAGTAATGGGCACACGTAGTCATTGTAAAAAAAGATTCTTGTATTTACTTGAAAGGCAGGGTTAGAGAAACGGAGTTCTTCCATCCGCTGGCTCGTCACTTGAATGGATGCATTGGCAGGCACTTGACTGGTCTCAAAGCAGGAACTTGCTGCTTCTTCAGGGTCTTCCACGAGAGTGCAGGGGCCCAACCACTTAGGTCCTCTCTGGCTGCTTTCCCAGGTGCAGCAGGAGGAAGTGTAGCAGGCAGGACTGGAACCGGTGCACATGTGGGATGCCCGCACTACAGGTCGGGGCTTGGTCTACTACGCCACCACGCCAGCCCCTCTTGTTTGGTTCAGCAGGAGTTTCTGGTTGTCTTGCTGCCCTGCCTGGCTGAGGTCCTGTTTGTCCTGGTAATATCTCCTTTTTCTCTCCGATCTACCTTTTGCACACTGTTTCTTGGTCTCTTCCTCCCTGTGTGTGGGCAGTGGTAACGTATTTGACTCGTCACTCACGTGTTACATGTGGAGCGAAGGATGTGCGTTTTACGCTTCTGAGTTACACTCCAAATGTCACTTGGTCCGTGGCTCGGTTTGTTCTATCCCTGACCCCAGGCAGGTTTCCTGTCGCTTCCTGTGGCCCTCTCACCTCGCCTTAGCATTCTGAGGCTTTTTTTTTCTTTTTCATCTTCTAGAAAACTATTTTCTGGCACTGCTTATTTCCTGATCTTTGATCGGTGGTAGTTTTTGGTGATCATTTCCTATCAAAGTAAAGATCAGCTGTAAGACATGGGGTCAGCTCCATGGCATTGCAGGCTAATCCTTGGCCGGCAGTGCCAGCATCCCGTATGGGCCCAATTTGTGTCCCAGCTGCTCCACTTCCCATCCAGCTCCTTGCATGTGGCCTGGAAAAGCAGCAGAGGACGGCCCAAGTCCTTGGGACCCTGTATCCACATGGGAGACCAGGAAGAGTGCCCTAGCTCCTGGGGCAATGTGGGGTGGGGACAAATGTTCCTGCGGTGGATTTCGGCAGCGCCACCTGCTGGCCAGGAGGGCCGAGAGCTGTGGAGCTCTCCTGGTTCTCCTAGGTGTTTTGGCTTAAAGCTGTCATTTCCAGCTGCTCAGTGTGACATCAGGAATGTTGGCCTTGAAGGAGAAGACGCCTCACTCACGTATGCATTTGTGTTTCTCCTTGACAGGCGGCTGCTGATGAGTACAACCGGCTGAAGCAGGTGAAGAGCGTAAGTATCATGGTGCTGCGGTTCCTTGAGGGGGCCGGGGCTGTCTTCCGGTGAACCTTTGGCATGGCCATGAATATTTACCATCTATGTCCTGTCACCGACAAAGGCCCTGTCACGTTGCTGTGAGAAGTTAGTAGGAAACTGGAAACTGACTTTGTTTTTCTGCAGCTACAGTACTGATTTCTTAAAGCTTGAGAAAGCTCAGATATCAGACATACAAACAGAAAAATGCACAGACGCAAGGAAACCATCCCGCTTGATCAAGGTGTTTACAGAGTGGCTGCCCGTGCGTCCTCCGCACGCTGCTGAGGAACCCCATCTCCCAGGGCCCTAGCAGCACGCCAAGCCCGTACCCATCCCAGCCCTTCCCCTCCGCCCAGGGGGTAAGCCACTCTGACTTCTGACATCACAGGCCTGTCTTGAACTTGGTGCAAGAGGAGTGATACAGTGTGTTATTTTGTTTGTGGTTTCACAGAGTATGATGTTTGGGACCTACACATGTTTTGGCATGTGCTTGTGGTTCATTTATTTCTGCTGCTGGATGGTAAGAACTGAGATGCAGCTTCATCCAGTCTGTGATCGACGAACATCAGCCTCCTCCCAGTTTTGGCTTTTACAGATGTCTTGGCATTGTGTGCACAGCTGTTAGATAAGCAAAGGTGGGCCTGGCACAATGGCTGAATGACGAAATCCTCCCCTCGCAGGTGCTGCAGTCCACATGAGCGCCAGTTCACATCCGGCTGCTCTACTTCCCGTTAACCTTCTGCCTGTAGCCTGGAAGAGCTCAACTAATAATAATAATAATAATAGTAATAGATATGCAAGGGTAATTTCAAACATTTTGTAGAAGGTGGAATAAAAAGTCTACCTCCATGGTAACATTTTTTTAAGGTAAATTGTTAGCATTAATTTCTTTTTCTCTTTTGTTTTTAAAGATTTATTTTTATTAGAAAGGCAGCTTTGGGCCCGGCACAGTGGCCTAGTGCCGAAAGTCCTCACCTTGAACGCCCGGGATCCCATATGGGCGCCGTTTCTAATTCCGGCAGCTCCACTTCCCATCCAGCTCCCTGCTTGTGGCCTGGGAAAGCAATCGAGGACGGTCCAAAGCCTTGGGACCCTGCACCCGCGTGGGAGACCTATAGAAAGTTTCTGGATCCTGGCTCCTGGCTTTGGATCGACATAGCACCGGCTGTTGCGACCACTTGGGGAGTGAATCATCGGACGAAAGATCTTCCTCTCTTTCCTCCCCTTTACATCTGACTTTACAATAAAAATAAATACATCTTTTTTTTTTTTTAAGATTTTATTATTATTATTGGAAAGCCGGATATACAGAGAGGAGGAGAGACAGAGAGGAAAATCTTCCATCCGATCATTCATTCCCCAAGTGAGCCGCAACGGGCCGGTACGCGCCAATCCGATGCCGGGAACCAGGAACCTCTTCCGGGTCTCCCACACGGGTGCAGGGTCCCAAAGCTTTGGGCCGTCCTCTACTGCTTTCCCAGGCCACAAGCAGGGAGCTGGATGGGAAGTGGAGCAGCCGGGATGTGAACTGGTACCCATATTGGATGCCATGCTTGAAGGTGGAATGTTAATTGGGTCATTGCGCTGGCCACTTGATGCTCAAAATTCAAAATTTAAGAATCTGAGAAAAAGTTCACAAGAAATTTGTTTTATGGAAAAAGTATCCATGGTTTCTGAGTTTTTCGAAATGAGTGTGTATCCTTTAGCTCAGGTTAAAGCTGTGGTTGACAGAGAGAGCTGGCTGGCTGTGTGGCGGGTGATGCTACCAGGCATCCAAGTGTCAGACAGTTCTGCCTGGTCCCTTCCTGGCTGCCCTCTGCCTCCCTGGCCCGTTCCTGCTCTGTCTGCGCCTCTGTGACTCACTGCCCCCTCCTTTTCAGTCCGCAGATTATAAAAATAAGAGGAACTACTGCAAGCAGTTGAAGAGCAGACTGTCGCACATCAAGAAGATGGTTGGGGACTATGACGGGCGGAGAACATAGAAGGGCACGTGCTGTGGTGCTCAAGGACCCAGGTGTGGGCTGGAAATCTCCGGGGTGTTTGACGAAGGGGCACGGCTCTGGATGCTCAACAGGAAGCCGTGCTCCGTGACCGTCACAGCATTTTGGTAGCTTTAACATCATCAGTATTGAAGCATTTTTACAAGGAGCTTTTGCTAGTCAACTGGGTGAGCACTCTGAAGAAGGATGGTGTGGCTTAAAACACTGGATCTTAGGTTAAGAACAAAATACTCTTGGAGGTTTTCCCACCTCAGAGGAAGGGCTGCGGGACCACCATGCCGGACACCTTGTTACCCCACTGAAGCCTTGATCCCCAAGTGCTGTTCGCTCGTGTAGTGGCTCCCGCTCAGTCCTCCCAGCGCCCCTCTGACAGCCGCTGTTCCAAAATGGTTTTTTTCCAGAACTGGAGCCTGCTTTCTTGTGATGCAGCGTCAGGAGTGAAAGCATTTCTTAGCAGCTGATTTTGGTGAAGTCTCTCTTATGACTCCATTGATAATGAAGTCCCTGGCCTTCCGTATTTGAACTATTGTGAATATCGCATTCCGCAGCCTCCTTAATGCATGTTTTGTTATGTAAGTGGTTGGAAAGTGGTTTTTTTTTTTCTTCTTTTATGTTCTCCTGATAATGAATGATTGAGTAAAAGTGTGAAATTTAAAGATTGTAAAAAACATATATTTACTTTTTCAAAATCAAAATTAAGTGGTTAGAATTTTGTGTATTTTAAAATACCTTTTTATCTTCCAGTTTACATGCCTTTTTTTTTTCTTTTTTTTGGTAACCAGCTATACCTTTTCATGATGTATCACAGTATGCAATTATTTTCATAATTCAGTTGTGACCTGAATTGTATCTTCCAGGAATGTTCAAGGTCTGTATATATTTTATAAGGTATTAAACCTGGTGTTTTGTTTCTATAAGCCTTTGACGTCATTCGTGCTATTAAGCTAAGGAAAACTAAACTCAGGAGTTGTATTCTGTTAACTGTTTTGGGTGCTCACTGGTTGTTGCTTAGTCCTTTGGCTATAAGAAGGTTCATAGGATACTGTACCAAAAAACAGGAGATGATTTCAAATGGTGCCCTTAGTTCACATCACTTGTTATTGGTAAGATACTGTTCATATCCTGGTAACCAGATACTCTGCTAAGCGAATGAGGATGGTCCCCAGCGCCATGCACAACAAACTCTGAACACCCTGTCGTCTTGCGTCTTCAGTGTGCAGTTCACACATTGAATTTCCTACATATGGTTCCACGTTCTCTTCCAAAGGATAAACTTCAGTGTTCCCCATCTAATACAGATTCACTTCTTCAAGCTGAAGAAATTCTTCATTTTTCTGGGCGCTGCACGGGCTTAGCACAAGTAAGCTTGCTGGGTCCACATCCAGGGAAAGGAACCCTGGCTTTGCTGTGTGTTGTTCAGGGTTGCCTCCTTGGCTCCCGGGGGCAGTGTGCTCAGTGTAGGAAGGCAGTTCTGCTAATGTTCTCATGCAGCAGAACTGGAGTGCAGAAAAGAAGTGACAGGGATTATGAAATTTTGCCAAGTTGTAAAATTATGCCATAGATTGGACTTTTCTTCAAAGACCACAAAAGGAAGCCAGAATCGGGGAACTGCTTGGTCAGTGTTGGCATTAGCCAGCTGGAGGGCAGTGTGACAAGCCGCCCAGGCAGTCCCTGGTCTGGAGTATGAGGTTTGGCATAAATTGCAGAGGCCTCTTTTAGTCTTGACCTCCTGCTTGCATTCTGTTTTGGGCTACAAACCCTTGTTCAAAGAGTTTGGTGTTAATGTATGTGGTTCATTTTATAAAGAAACCCTATAGAAAATGCTGTCTCACTAGGGTCATTTTAGATCAGATGTAGGCGGGATCAGTATTTTAATTATTTTGGAGAAATTTAAACAAATACAGAGGACTGGGTGTTGTAGGTTAAGCCGCTGCGTGATGTGCCCATGTCACATATTGCAGTGTCGGGATTGACTCCTTCCTCCAATTCCCATCTAGCTTCTTGCTCATATACATCCTAGATTCCAGCCTCTAGATCATTCCCAAAATGGCCACAGTGGCTAGGACTGGGCCAGGCTGAATCCAGGAGCCTGGAGCTTTTTCTGGGCCTCCCAAGGGGCCCAAGCGTTTGGACCATCTTCTATTGTTTTGCCAGGCACGTTAAAAGACAGGTTGGATCACACAGACGTAGACCAACTGGATTTTTTTTTTCTTTTTTTTTTTTAAATATTTTTTTATTGTTATTGGAAAGCCGGATATACAGAGAGGAGGGGAGACAGAGAGGAAGATCTTCCATCCGATGTTTCACTCCCCAAGTGAGCTGCAACGGGCCGGTACGCACCGATCCGATGCCGGGACCAGGAGCCTCTTCCAGGTCTCCCATGTGGGTGCAGGGTCCCAAAGCTTTGGGCCGTCCTCTACTGCTTTCCCAGGCCACAAGCAGGGAGCTGGATGGGAAGTGGAGCTGCCGGGATTAGAACCGGTGTCCATATGGGATCCCGGGGCTTTCAAGGCGAGGACTTTAGCCGCTAGGCCACGCCGCCGGGCCCGACCAACTGGGTTTTGAACCATCCCCTGTATGGGTTGCCAGAATTGTAGGTGGTGACTTTATCTGCTATGCCTAAACTCCAACCCCTCAAATAACTTTTTGAAAGCCAGCAGAAAAGGGCCCAGCACAGTGATCTAGTGGCTAAAGTCCTTGCCTTGCATGCACCAAGATCCCATACGGATGCCGGTTCTATTCCTGGCAGCTCTGCTTCCCATCCAGCTCCCTGCTTCTGGCCTAGAAAAGCAGTCAGGGTCAGTCCAAAGCCTTGGGACCCTACACCCACGTGGGAGACCCAAAGGAGGCTCTGGGCTCTTAGCTTTGAATCAGCTCAGCTCTGATCACTGCGGCCGCTTGGGAAGTGAATCAATGGATGGAAGATCTTCCTCTCTCTCCTCCTCTCTGTATATCTCACTTTCCAATAAATAAAAATCTTTAAAAAAAAAAAAAAAAAGACTTGAAAAAGACAGTAAAGGAAAACCAACCCTATGAATCTACAT
Source organism: Ochotona princeps (assembly GCF_030435755.1). NCBI lineage: Eukaryota > Metazoa > Chordata > Mammalia > Lagomorpha > Ochotonidae > Ochotona > Ochotona princeps. Next base: position 23,078,000 of record NC_080859.1, on the reverse strand, counting down.
GTCCACATTACCCAGAAATAGTGGGTGTTAATGTTCTGTCCATGCAATGTGCTTTGTGTTTCTGATATAATCAAGTCTGTTAGTATTTGTGGGGAGTACTACAAATTCATATTGTTTGTATTGTACATGTACACACACAAAGCTCCTTGGGTCGTCACAACAACATGCTGTCTACATAACCATTACAGTAAATTTGATATTTGGTCCCAGTTCATATATGAGGCAGGACTGGAACCTTGGGCTATCGGGCGGTGGGGTTCTAGGTTGATTTTGTTCATCGATGGGTTGCAGGACATGAGATTTTTCTGTTGTAAATAAAGTATGTTGTTTGGAGTTTGCATGCGTGGTACATTCTTTTGTGAACAGCATGCACCTGACTGGCATGGTGCACCCAAGGTCAGCACTTCCATCATGGGCCGCAGGGTCCTCAGCTCCCTGAAGGTACCGGGAGCTGCTCCCAGGGCAGCGTCCTGCCTCTGCATTGGCATGAAAGTGGCTCCCTTTGGGGCCTTCTCAGCTGGGGCAGTGGTAAGTCTTCCTTGGTCTCCCAGCAGCTTGGGATTCTGCCCCTACAGCACACCTTCTCCCGGGAGGACCCATCATCCTGGTGTTTGCTTTTGTTAACCTTTCTCCTGGAGGGAAGAAGTGAGTGTACATGCTAACATCATTTGGGAGCATTTTAGGAGAGATTGTATTGGTGCATGTTAGTAAATGAGGACAGTGGCGCTGTGGAGTTAGAACCTGTGTGTGTGTGTGTGTGTGTGTGTGTGTGTACCATCTCATGCTTTGTCCTTGGGCATTTGGTGTGGGCCCGTGGACCACTTAGCCTGTCTGTGTGACAGTGTTGCCTTTTGAAAATCTCCTGGGTAAGAAAAGAGTTAATATGTTTAGTGAAGTCCCTGCCTGAAAGGGGATACAGCTAGTTTTTTGTTGTTCTTACTGCTTTTTTTTTTTTTTTTTGGTAAAGTCAGATATACAGAGAGGAGGAGAGACAGAGGAAGATCTTCCGTCTGACGATTCGCTCCCCAAGTGGCAGTAACGGCCAGTGCTGTGCCGATCCAAAACCAGAAACCAGGAACTTCCTACAGGTCTCCAAGGCAGGTGCAGGGTCCCAAGCTCTTGGGCCATCTTCGACTGCTTTCCCAGGCCACAGGCTGGGAGCTGGATGGGAAGTGGAGCTGGTGGGATTAGAACCGGCGCCCATATGGGATCCAGGCACTTGCAAGGCAAGGACCGCCAGGCCCCAGCTAGTTACTCTAATCTGCTACAGTCAGTAAGTGAAACTTTTAAAAAAAGGTTTGTTTATTTGTAAAATCACATATGTAGAGAGAGGAGGAGAGACAGAGAGGAAGACCTTCATCCATTGATTCACTCCCCGAGTAGCTGTAACAGCCTTAGCTGAGCCGATCTAAGCCAGGAGCCAGGAGCCTCTTCCAGGCCTCCCACGTGGGTGCAGAGTCCCAAGTCTTTTCGCCATCTTTGATTCCTTTCCCAGGGCTAGATAGGAAGCGGGCCGCCGGGACTAGAACCGGCGCCCATATGGGATCCCAAGGCATACAAGGCAAAGATCTTAGCCACTAGGCTAATAAGTCGGCCCAAAACTTTTTAAGAAGCATATTGTGTTAAACTTGGCATGATGGCTCAGCTAGTTAATCCTCCTCTTGCAAGTGCTAACTTTCGCGTGTAGATGCAGGTTCAAATCCTGGCTGTTTCACTTGCCATTCAGTTCCCTGCAAAGCCTCGGGACCCTGTACCCTCGTGGGAGACCCAAAAGCTCCCGACTCCTGGCTTCGGACTGGCTCAGCTCAGCTGTTGCAGCAATTTGGGGAATAAACCAGCAGATAGAAGATCTTTGTCTCTCCTTTGTGCCGTAGTCTGATCTGCCTTTCTAAAAAAAAATTTAAAGATTGTGTTTAAAAGTGTAGGAGTCAGTGCACCCCATGGTCTTGCACCATGTCACACGGCCCTTAGCGTGTAAATTCTGAATTCTAGGGATGGTGCTTTATGCTTGCTTTTGTGACAAAGTGTTTTCAGGCATAGAACAAATAAGATTTCCATGAAAGCAAAATACTAAAACCATAGTTATGAGATACTGTTAGTCCATTGTTAAGGTGTTGGATGAATCTTTCTCTAAAACTTGAACTTCCATCTAAGGTTATTGCAATAGGCCTCCTCTTGAGGACTTTCATGTCCGGTAATTTTTAGATTTCAATTTGAGAAAAACAAATTCAATTTGAGGCTCTGGCGTGATGTCTCAATGGCTAAATCCTCTCTTTGCAAGCACTGCCATCCCATAAGGGTGCCTGTTTGTGTCCCGACTGTTCCACTTCCCATCCAGCTTCCTGCTTGTTCCCTGGGGAAGCAGACGAGGACGGCCCAAAGCCTTGGGACCCTGCACCTGCGTGGGAGAACTGGAGGAAGAGGCTGCTGGCTCCTGGCTTTGCATCGGCTCAGCTCCAGCTGTTGAGGCACTTGGGGAGTAAACCAGCCCACAGAAGATCCTTCTGTCTCTTCTTCTCTTTATAAATCTGATTTTACAGTAATAAAGAAAAGATCTTTTGTCTGCTGGTTCAGTGCTCAAATGAGTTTTAATGGTCTAAACAGTGTAGGAGGACATTGTGACCCTCGAAGGTCAGGGAGCACAGGATTACAGTTGATTTGATTGGACAATATTTGTATGAAAACAACTGAATGGGTGCCTTTTGTATACCTGATTGGATATCATTTGTATAAGTACAGTTGAGTGGGGCCCCCGCAGAGTGGCCTAGTGGCTAAAGTCCTCGCCCCGAGATCCCATATGGGCACCGGTTCTAATCCTGGTAAATAAATAGCTAGGGCTCGGTGCGATAGCCTAGCAGCTGGAGTCCACCCCTTGCACACACCAGGATCCCATATGGACACCGGTTCTAATCCCGACACCTCCACTTCCCATCCAGCTTCCTGCTTGTAGCCTGGGAAGGCAGTCGAGGATGGCCCAAGACTTTGGACCCTGCACCCGCATGGGAGACCTGGAAGAGGTTCCTGGTTCCTGGCTTCGGATCGGCTCAGCACCGGCCATTGCGGCTCACTTGGGGAGTGAATTATTGGAAGGGAAGATCTTCCTCTCTCTCTCTCCTCCTCTCTGTATATCTGACTCTGTAATAAAAATAAATAAATCTTAAAAAAAAAACAGTTGAGTGGACAGTACTTGGTGGAATATACAAGACCAAAGGAGTTCCAAAAAAAGCATAGAAACAGTTGATGGGTTTATTGATAAGCTCAATACCTCCACCCTTATCCTATATGACCCTCAGTATATAAAGTCTGTTGCCCCTAATAAATTTGGGCTATTGATCATCAGTCAGTAGTCCATGCCTGTTACTATCGGCTCCGTGCACCAAGTCCATCGCTGCAGGACAGCGACAAAGCAGAATCGATCTGAAGCCAGGAGCCTGTTTTGGGTCTGACACACGTTTGCAGAGTCCCAAGACTTTGGGCCGTCCTCGACTGCTTTCCCAGGCCACAAGCAGGGAGCTGGATGGGAAGCAGGGCCGCTGGGACACGAACCAGCGACCCTCCGGGATCTGTGCCTGTGCACAGGTGAGGATTTAGCCACTAGGCTACCGTGGCTGGCCCCGGCCAACCTTTTCGAATTCCTAAAATCAAGCCCCTCGGTGACTGCTGAGCCTCTGCCCTTCTCCTCGCTCATCCGTGACCCTAAACTTGGCAAGGGAAGCGGGGGTCCCCCGGTGCCGCTCTGCAAGGAGCCGCCGCCGGCCACAGCCGGAACGTTTGTCCTGTGGCGCGGCGTGGGTGCGGCGGAAGGACTTGGGAGGCGCTTCCGGCCGAGGCTGTTCCGGCGGCGGGAGGCGGGCGGGAGGCGGCAGGTGCTGTGGGCTCCCCGGGGATGCGCTGGGTCTGCGGGACGGGGTGGGAAGGAGGCCGAGGAGGCTGAGGAGCTTCAGCTATGTGCTTGCAGCCTCGAACAGGTTCCCGGGCTGGCCACTTCCTGAGCCTCCCCCGGAGTCGGGGCGAGCGTCCCCAAGTGCAGCCGGCTGCTGCTGGCGTCCAGCGTGCCGAGCTCTAGCATTAATTTACCTGTTTCCTTTGCAAACATTGGGCTGTCAGAGTGGAGCGAGGCCCTGGGGGGTCAGCACGCCGCCACCACTCTGCTGAAGTGGTCGTCGGTGGTGGCTCATCCACAGTGACACCACACCTACGACCCCGGAATTCTGTGATTTTGGTCTGTGACGTGTCTATAGTGCATTTTTGTGGGTTTTTTTTTGCAAATTGCAAAATGGTGTTTATTGGTACCAAAATGGTGCATGAATATGCCTTATTCTTTCTTGGAAATGGGGAGAAAGTGGTGAGAATTCTGTGTTTGTACATGGCAGCCACTGCTGAATAGGGTAGAGAAAATGAGGGGGAGCTTGCATTCTGATTTTTGAATGTTTACTTTTGCCTTTCATTTTGAATTTAAGCTGGATGCATTTTTAACACCTTGGAAAAGTTGACCACCTGTTTTTTGCAGGGTCTGAAACAGAGAATACGTTTCTTGAAAAATGGATGAGGAGCCCGAGAGAACGAAGCGGTGGGAAGGTGGCTACGAGAGGACGTGGTGAGTGGGTGGTGCCGCCCTCTGCGTTTACACAGCTTCTTCCTGCAAATACTGTGATGGGATGTTTCCCAGGTTCAGGCCTCGACTTGGTGACTTTATACAAGACTTCCCGAGGCTGGGAAACCATCCCAGCACTCCATCCCACCAGCAGACAATCAGTGATCAACTTGCTGTTTGAGGGTTTACTGTGGCTAATCCTTGTGGCCGACCCTCACTCACTGGGTTTTAGGCTCCTGGTGTTGTAGCCCGGGTTAGTCCGTTGCTCCGTCTTTGCTGCTGAATAGCATTCCTCTGCATCTCGACCACATTTCTGGTTACCTTTCACGAGCTCTTGGACATCTGGGTAGTTTACAGTTATGAATAAGCATGAGTCATGCTGCTCTAAATTTGCATGTCCACATCTCTCTGTACACTGAGCTTTCTCATATCTCTGGGTTTCGTCTTGAGCTTCTCTTTACAATCAGATACTTGTTGCTCACAGGGAGATTCTTAAAGAAGATGAGTCGGGATCCCTGAAAGCCACGATAGAGGACATTCTCTTTAAGGCAAAGAGAAAAAGGTACGGGGACTCTGGCTGATGATGTTAGGCAAGGCGAGGCAGAATCCTTCAAACCCGGATGTGTTTCAGGGTATAGACCTGTGGTTATCTGGGTGGGAAGAATGCCCAATGTGGGGCTGCCCTAGCAGGGAAATGGTCATCATGGCCTGTTCATATACCTGCAGTGAGGTATGAGCCTTAAGAATGTACTGCCCTAAAAATGCACGCTTTGGCTTTGGGGATCCTATGCGATACTCCATTAAAATATTTATGTGATTTTCACAGAGTGTTTGAGCACCATGGACAAGTTCGCCTGGGAATGGTAAGGCTTTTGTTTGTTTATGGTACAGAATTAGTTTGGGTTAGAGAATTTTTTTGGCTTAGTGGAATAAACAGCTGTCAAACAGTATATCCTTAAAATGTTCTGAATCAGTGAAAATATCAGTACATAAGTGGTGTCTGTGAAACTGTTCTAATGCGTGTGGCTAGAATACGTGACTGTTAAAGGCCCCTTGGACTCCTTGGCCAGATGTGAACTGAGAAACTGTCTCCTTCTCTGGTAGATGCGCCACCTTTATGTGGTGGTAGATGGATCAAGAACCATGGAAGACCAAGACCTAAAGCCCAACAGACTGACGTGTACTTTAAAGGTGAGTGAGCTCATTTCAACTCACTCCCTGCAGACAAGGACACTGGATTCTAAAGCTCCTTTTCTGAGGCCACGTGATGTTTGCATTCGGAGACGCGAGCGCTCTGCGCGTTGATGACTCGAATCTATCACCCTGGACTGATGGCTGCTGTGGGAAGAGAAAAAGAATGTGGGACTATTGTTTAGTGTATGTGGGTTTGTTTTCAGTGAATATAAGTATTAGCTAAGTAATAGTTCGCTACATTGATTTGGGAAATGACAAACCAAAGTGGCTATTTATCTCTTTTTAAAAATAATAACACATTTTGTTTTTGATGATGTTTACATAGTTAAGAAGGATGCACGCCCATGTGGAGCACCGTTTAGAGTGGGGAGGATCAAGGAATAGGGGAAGCGAGTGAGACAACTATTTTCAGTCTGCTTTTTTCTTTCTGTATCTAGGGAAAGTGGGGAGGGATGAGCACCTAGGAATGGGGGGATGGCCCCCCGATGTCATCCTAGCATCTCCAACGTGGAGCATGTTCTGAGGGTACTGCTCAATTGGTTTTGATAGTTCTGAGATGCTGTTGATTTTGTTGCTCCAAGGTTGAAGAAATCCTTCCAAAAGGTCCATTGGCTGAGACAGTCCACCTGAGAGTCTCCACTCACCCAGATACTCGCTGTCAGAACTTGGCCAGGAGAGCTGTCCAGTTTGTTCTGCCCTCCGTGGTATTAGACATCCTCTGCAGGCCTCAGTGAACTGGTTGTCATGTCCCCCACATGCATCTGAGCAACCCAGCTAACATGCAGACCAGTGGGTTTTATGGCTCTGCCCAGCCTGGTCTTCTGCCAGTCCCAGCTCTCAGGACTCACCAGCGGGAGCAGTGGTCCACTAGGGGAGTCGTCACAACCCTACCACTGCCACCACCTACTTTCTAACACTCCCACCATGGGTGTTTAGTGTGCTGGTGGACGCTGCAGTTCAGTCCGGCATGTCCTCCTTCACTCAGCATTCACCAGTGGGTACTGCAGCCTGGCTCAGGCCAGCTGCCCCCAGTCAGTGTGAATAGGCTAGCGTTGCTGCCTAGCCTGGCTTGTCCTGTTCCCTGTCCTAGCTCTCACATCTGCCATTGGCCCGCCCCCAGACCTGAGCCATATTTATGCCAACGGGTACTGTAACGTGACCTGGTCTGGGCTGCTCCCAGCCTTGGTTCTTGTGTTCATCTGCAGGGACTGCTTCCTCACAGAGGAGTTCCCCAAGCTCTTCTCTCAAGTCTCCTCCCTGTGGCAGATCTCACGCATGTTAGTGGGCATTTGGCCTAGCCTGACTTGGCCCACGTCCTGTCCTGGCAGGAACAGCGGCCTTACATGACCAGCCCACACCCATTATGGCTCTTACTGTTGGGTGCTTTAGCCCAGCCCTGCCTGGCCCACCCCTAGACCCAGCTCTTGCGTGGTTCAGTGGGTGCCAAGACCTGGCCCAGCCTATCCTATACCTTCTCTGGGTCTTGCAAACACCAGTGCGTGCTGGAGCCTAGCCCAGTCTGGCGCACCCCAGGCCCAGTCCACACCCATGCTGAGGGATTCTGCAGTAATGTCCAGGCTAGTTTGCCACCCCCATTCCAGTGCTTACTCACTCGTGGGAACCGCAGCCTAGCTGTGGCATCCCCTCAGAGCCCGATCAGGCCTGCTCCCAGCCACAGATCTTGTGCATGCTGATGGTTGCTCTGACCTAGCCCTTCCATCGTCTTGGCTTTTGCCATGGATGACCAGCCTCCAGTATCAACTTTTGCTGGTGGTTGCTACAGCCTCGTCTTGCCCAGCCTGCCCTCTATCCCTGGCTTTCATGCAAACCAGGAGGTGTAATAACCTAACATGGCCTGCTCCCCACATCCTGGCTCCTGCACTTGCCACAGGGTCCACCCCCTGCCCTGCCACTCACTGGCACGTAACTATAGTTGAGACTGCCAGGCAGACCCCCAGCTCCAGCTTTCGTGTGAAGCAATAGATGGTCATTGATACCAAAGAGCCTCGGGACTCCCACCTGCGCAGGTGTGTTGTTCTTGCCCTGAAAGATACTTCAGTTTTCCTCCTGTCAACTACCCAGTCCCAGCCCCAGCCCCCTGCAAATACAGTACCCCGATTGGTGGAAGTCCCCCAAAAGTCACTCCTCACCTGACACATTCTCCTTCAGCAGTCCTCCCCCTCACACGTCCCTAGACCCCCTTCTCTGAGCAATCCACAGCCCCCTATGGCTAAGAAAGGATAAAACAACAAATAGGTAGGAAAAAAGTGGGAAAATGGATAAGCCAAATAGAACAAGAAACCAACGAACCAACCAAACAGCTCTCACCACCACAATCGCAAATGCTGGGGAAGATGGGTCCACGTCACACAGGTCACCAAAATAGCTCCCTGGCAAAGTGGACCTAAACCCAGGCCTGTGCAGGGCTTATATAGGCTGCAGGAGTTCTGTCACCATAAGGATCTTTGTGACGTCAGTGGAGAAATGGACCAATCACGGTCTGGAAGGCCCTGGGACACGTGCTGGTCTGGTCCTTGTGAGGTCAGAGCAGGCAGGGACCAATCACAGCTGCAGATACTCCTGGGGTGGGGTAGGGTCTCAGTAGCTTTCTACTTGAAAGGAGACACAGATCCTGGCAGATTTTGGGCTTAGGTTGGTGATAGTCTGATGTTGATTAATCAGGAAATTTAACATCCATAGGGTACTGCAAGGGTCTTTTCATTTCTGGTTTGAGCAGTGACAATGATTGGCCTGTGAAGGCCTCTTTAAAGGCCACACTTACAGCACGCATTCCTTTCCCCTCTGGCTGATGGCTCTCAAATTGATGGTGCGGTTTTGTTCTCCTTCGCTCAAAGTCAGGATCTTGTTTTTTTAGCTGTTTCTTTCATTTTCCTTTGTCTTTGACCTCCTTGAATCTGACTTCCCAGCTCACAAAGATCTATTGATATCACTCTTAGTGCAAGTTCCTGTTCGAAACTTACTGTCACTTCTGCTAATTGTCACATCTCTTCATTGGATTGACATTGATTGATTGAAAGGCAGAGTGACAGGACACAGGGAGCTTCCATGTGCTGATTCATTCCCCAATGCCTGCCAAAGTCAGGACTGGGCCAGGCTTGCAGTTAGATTCAGGTCGCTGGTGTGAGTGTCAGGGACCCAGGTACTTAAGCCAGCACCTGCTGACCACCTCGTGTGGTGTGCAGCAGAGAGCTGAGCCCACGTGGGCACTGTGGTATGGGGTATAAGCTTCTAAAACTGTGCCAGACACACCCAGGCTCCATCCTGTGGAAACCCAGCTCACCGCTTGCCTACCACTTCAAATGATGGCTCCTGATTACTTAGTATTTTGCTACTGAACACCTTGCAAAATGTGTACAGTGAAAAGATCCTGAGAAGTGATGCCCAACTGAATTCACAGGACACGAATCAACCCTTTTCTCCATTGTTATTTTGCCCTGAACTCATATTTCCTCTTTTTGTTTGTTTGTTTTCTTTGAACAGTTACTAGAATACTTCGTGGAGGAATATTTTGATCAAAATCCTATTAGTCAGGTATGTGGATAAAGTGATAGAATTCAGAATTAGATGTCTGTTTCTAGCTCCCAAACGTTGTTTTTATAAATAGAGCTAAGGTGGGATCCAGGCTGTGTGCTGGTTTCTGCAATACTTATCAGTGAGAATCAGTCGCTGTGGAAGTTACAGTTCACTACTGAATTTGTCCGAAACACTGCAGAAGTCTCTCACCTGTTTGCTACATACTATTTCATTCTTTTAGTAAAAAAAAGCATTTGTCAATAATCACTTGTGTTTTTATTTGGAGATTGGAATCATCATTACAAAGAGTAAAAGAGCTGAGAAACTGACGGAACTCTCAGGTAGGCATGAAATCCCCTTGCTTGGGCTCTAAGGCCTTGTTTACCCGACCCTGTGACCCTGTCCCTAGGAGTGCCCAGTAAATCCAGTGAAGGGCTTCTCTGCTCTCTATGCAGAACAGCTGATTTGTGTGGTCTCTAAGACTGACCTTTCCATTGAGTTCTGCACAATGTTGAGCAGCACTTCATTGAATGTCAACAGGTTTATTGGAATCTGTCCATTTGAGGCAGGCCTTCAGTTGGCTAATCGTCCGCCTGGAAGCACAGGCATCCCCATACCGGTACCAGTTCATGTCCTGGCCGCCCCACTTCCCATCCCGCTCCCTGCTGGTGGCCTGGGAAGGCGGTGTGGAGTTTGTGATTTCTTTCTCTGCAAGGTTTCCGTGAGGTGAATGATGGCTGTTAGTGGCCCCCGGTCTCCAGGGCCTTGTCGTCGACAGCTTTAGCTGGCCTTGTTCGTGGTCTGCCTGTCCATGAGCACTCGGGGTGGACGGCTCAGTGAAGTGTGTTGTAGGTGGGCTTGGACTGTCTGCCTGTACCGGAGCTCAATAGAAGCAGGTTTAGTTCCTAATGGATTCAGCAGGAATTTTTTTGTGTAGTTTTTGTAAAGTTTTGCTTATTTATTAATTTTTAGCTATTTGAAAAGCAGCATTATCTTGTCTGCTGGTTCACTCCAAGTGATAGTTCATTCCACAGCACCAGGCTTAGGCTGACCCCTAGGCCAGGAGGCAGAGGATGGATCCGTCTGGCTCTGGCTCCAGCACTTGGCTGCCAGGGGCCAGAGTCCTTGAGCCGTGCCCTGCTGTCTCTGGGTGTTGATTGGCAGGGAGCTGCATTGCTCATGACCTAGGATGCCAACCAACGCTCTACCGTGGGCATGAGCACCCCGAATGGCATTGTAACTGTGCCACATGTCCACCATGGTTTCCCTTGCACAGCGTCACAGACTTGTAAAGCTTAGGGAAAACCTACATTCCCATGATGAGCATGTGGTATTTTCTTACAAATAGAATCCATTTCTGTTTTAGGAAACCCAAGGAAACATATCACATCTTTGAAGAAAGCTGTAGATATGACCTGCCACGGAGAACCGTCTCTTTATAATTCCTTGAGTATGGCCATGCAAACGCTAAAGTTAGTACCTTACAGCACTTCTAGTTCACTGGGAAGTTTTTCAATGAAATGACAGGGTGTCAATACAGGACTGCCTGCTCTCAGCTGTTACAAAGTCACGAAATAGGAAAGATACATATTGTTAGGCTTGACATTTATTATGGTGTTGGTTGGTAATTTTAATACGTGAGGTATATGCTGGAAGATTTTACCAAAGTATGAAAACCTGTAGGCAGTATCAGTAGTATAAAAGAAATATGCTAATGGAGAACTTTTCTATTGGTTGTACCTTTATGGACAGTTATTAGCTTCCCTTGCTGCATGTCAGTGAATTACTTGCACACTGGTCTGGCAAGTTTGTGAGGAATATACTACAAATCTACAGAAAATACTGTGTAATTGAAGCTTGTGTATTTTCCCTCTCGGTCATCCGTCTTGGCTCAGACTTTGTCACTCTACATATAATAGGTATTAGTTTTGAAGTAGACAAGGAGGTAGCTCCAGGAATGAAGAGAAGTCCAATTGCAGGATCTACAAGCAGCAATGAAGAATATAACAATGCAGATGGAAGGAGGAGGCTGTGACAGCAAATAACCCTCAGAGTAACCGAACTTCCTGTTTAGCATTGGGGATAAGAGCTGACCACATCTTAAAGCTCACACACTATCATTAGCAAAATGGTATACAAAATTTTTATAAATATGATGACTCAGAATCAGCATTAGCCAACATTCCAGTCTTTGTGAAGGAGGTGTGTTACTGTTCAAGCCGCGTTTGTACACCTGGAAATGGACCTGTGTGATCAGTGCCGTATTTCTCCATGTATATACTTCAGACTCCCAGAATGTACCTCTGGAGATGTGCGGAGCCCTTTAGGAACATAGCCCCAAAACCTTTTGATTTCAGAGAATAGCTTTTTAAGGGTGGCTCTCATTTTAGAAAAATTCACATTAGAATATTTCAACTCTACCCGCAGTGCTTGCGGTGCTGATGCGAATCAGCGGCCGTGCGGTTTCAGTGTGTGAGCCGCGCGTGCCCGCCGTGTGAGTGGATCGGCGCCTGGTGACGTGTCACAGCTGATCGCAGAGTATTTTATCCTTCCTCAGGCACATGCCGGGACACACAAGTCGGGAAGTCCTGATCATCTTCAGCAGCCTGACAACTTGCGACCCATCCAACATCTATGATTTGATCAAGGTGGGGCCAGGACACCAGCATTACAGAACATGCTCTCACGGTCACTGCTTGATTTTGAAAATCTATTTAATGCTTAAAATGTCTTCCCCTAAAACCCTGCAGAGCCTCAAGGCAGCGAAGATCAGGGTGTCTGTTATCGGCTTGTCTGCAGAGGTGCGAGTGTGCACGGTCCTCGCTCGGGAGACAGGGGGTGCGTATCTGGTAATTCAATCTTGATGCGTAGTTACTGTGTAAGAAACCTGATTCCTTCTTACAGTACTAAACTCAAATCAGCTAAAATATGCTGTTGATTTTAGAAGACACCACTTCAAAAAGCAGTGAATTGCCAGTAGCCGTGGCAGGGTTTGAGGAAATATACTCCAGCAAAACTGCAGTTTCCAGGGTCTACAGTACTTACTGATGGTTTTAATGCAGTGGTAATTACGCCTATTCCTAAAGAAATTTGGAGAGATTATCTAAATAAATTTAAAATAATTTAGCCTAAGTTGTGCTTTTGAAGATGTGCAGCTTTTTCAGCTGCCACAACGCCTGCTGTTTGAGGTAGAGATTGCCATTCTTTGTTATGCCTGCGGGACTGACTGATTTTCTTGGGTTTCTTTTAATCTTGTTAGGCACATACCACGTTATCTTAGACGAGAGTCATTACAAAGAACTGCTGACACACCATGTCAGCCCGCCCCCTGCCAGTTCAAGCTCGGAGTGCTCACTCATTCGGATGGGTAAGGGTTTATTCTGTCATTTCAAAAGAGGGTTTTAAAATATGTTTATCTGTTTAAGCTTTCTTTTCATTTGCACAAGATGTACTTTTTGACATTGAAGATTTTTTTTTTTAAGATTTATTTATATTTATTGGAAAAGCAGATTGGTACAGAGAAACAGAAACAGAAAAATTTTCCGTCTGCTGGTACTCCCCAAGTAGCCATGCCCATTCGGGATGCTGGGCTTGGAGGTGCAGAATTAGCCAGTTGAGCCATTGTACCAAGCCCAAGAATTTCTTGTTCTAAAACTTAAATTATGAGGCATAGTGTAGTGGCTCAATTAGCTAATCCTCCCCTTCTAAGTACCAGGATCCCATATGGGCACCAGTTTGTGCCCCAGCCGCTCCACTTCCTATCGAGGTCCCTGTTTGTGACCTGGAAAAGCAGTCGAGGATGGCCCAAAGCCTTGAGACCCTATACCGATTCTTTTTTTTTTTTTTAAGATTTATTCATTTTATTGCAGCCAGATATACACAGAGGAGGAGAGACAGAGAGGAAGATCTTCCGTCCGATGATTCACTCCCCAAGTGAGCCGCAACGGGCTGATGCTGCGCCGATCCGAAGCCGGGAACCTGGAACCTCTTCCGGGTCTCCCACGTGGGTGCAGTGTCCCAATGCATTGGGCCGTCCTTGACTGCTTTCCCAGGCCACAAGCAGGGAGCTGGATGGGAAGTGGAGCTGCCGGGATTAGAACCGGCACCCATATGGAATCCCGGGGCTTTCAAGGCGAGGACTTTAGCCGCTAGGCCACGCCGCCGGGCCCGGGACCGATTCTTTGGGAGACCCTGGAGAAGCGCCTGGCTCCTGGTTTCAGATTGGCTCAACTGCAGCCATTGTGGCCACTTGGGGAGTGAACTAGCTGATGGAACATCTTTCTGTCTCTCCTTCTCTCTGTAAATTTGCCTTTCCAGCAAAAATAGATTTTTTAATCGTTATTTATTTATATTTAGGAAAAAGATTATTGAAAGAATTTTGTAAAATGCAGAGATGTAAAAGGATTAAAATAATCAGTCCCTGAGGCTTAGAAAACACTTTATTGTGGAAGAGAAAAAGTTGCAGTGTTTGTAAAAAAATACTTTTGTTAAGAATTTTTAAAGAAAATACCTACAGTATCCTCTCTGTACTGTATGATCAAGTTGTATAATGCAAACTATATAAACACAGATGTGTTAGAGAAACATCAAATTACTCCAAGTGATTTTTTTTTTTAGGAAAAAGAATTATTGATTTTAGATCATCTAAAAAAAATTTCACTTTCTTTATTTTCCAGAAATTTCTCATGAACATTTATGTTTACATTGAAAACAATGGTAAACCCAAAAACCAGGAAACAAATTGTGTTTCTCAATGAAGTGAAAGGGTTTTCCATCCTTGGCATTTTTTTAAATCAGTGGTCAGCCTGCGTTCATTTACTTTCAAATATTACCTGTGTGTGCCACACACAGACGGGACATTTAGAATGATGCGTGCTGTAAACATGGAATAGATTTTAAGTGTTGTGTTGACTCATCTTCTTTGATTTACTAATATGTTTTTCTACCCCATTTTATAAGTATTACTTAAACTTATAATTTATTTTTCAAATTGACTTGATGCCTTGAGGAACATCAGGTCTCTCTCAGTTACCTGATGCAAATATTTTCCAGTTACGTGTTTAGTTGTCCTGTTTTGATAAGTTGATAGATTTTTAGTCTTGCGTAAGAAGATGTTTTTAATTGTTTTTCTTTTTGTGAACCTATTTGAGAATTTAAAATTAAATGTGAAAAATACATGTAGGAGTTGCAGTTTCTAAAATATAACAGAAACATGTGCTCCTGCAGGCAGGTGGAAATGTAACATAAGGCAATGGTCAAATGACTAATGTACACCTCAGTTCCATCAGAAACTACATAAATATGACAAACTTTCTTTACTTTTAAAGACTGATTTATCTGCAAGGCAGAGTGACTTCTGCCAGAGAAGACAGAGAAAAGAGAGCTCTTTCATCCTCTGGTTCACTTTTCACGTGGCCTTGGTAAGCCAGAAGCCAGGGACTCTTTCCGGGTCTCCCCAGTTGGTGGAAGAACCAAGCAGTCGGGCTGTCTCTCACTGCCCTCCCAGTCACCTAGCAGGGAGAGGCAGCGAGGTGGAGCAGCTGAGACAGGCTACTCAAACTGATGATCCAGTATGGGTGGCTGCCATCAAAGGGAAAGCTTCACCAGCTGTGCTGCAGTGCTGGCCCCAAACTTTTTAAAAAGTATTAGGGAGCCAGTGGGGTGACATAGCTCCTTAAGCTACCACCTGCGGTGCCAGCGTCCCATAGGGGTGTCAGTTCACACCACCCCAGTCCAGTTCCTTGCCAATGCGCCAGCGAAAGCAGCAGCAGATGTCTCAGGTGCGTGGGCCCTGCCACCCAGGTGGGAGACCCAGAAGCAGCTCGTGGGCTTCTGGCTTCGGCCATCTCAGCTGTTTGCAGAGTGAACCAGTGGAGGGAAGAATTTGCGCTCTCTGTCTTTACCTTTCAAGTAAGTAAATCTTAAAAAAATAAATACATAGGTGAAGTTATTCAATTAGAGAATATAGATAGGAACATTTGAATCCAACATCCTTGGGAGAGACGGCTCTTGAAGCTGTCTTGTTTACTTTTTGCCGTAGCTTGGAGTTAGAGTGAGTTCCCTTTGGCTGTCATCAGCATGCGCAGCTATGTCTGAGTGGTAACACTGGGCACTACTGTACAACTTTGTCGATATCCTGGTAGAGTCATCTTTCCATTTTCTGTCTTGTGCCTTTGCTTACAAGCAGATACTAATACCTTTTCTCCTGTGAAGGATTTCCCCAGCACACCATTGCTTCCATGTCCGATCAAGACGCAAAACCCTCTTTCAGCATGGCGTGAGTAAACATGCGAACCTGTCGGTGATAAACTGTGACTCCCCCCCTCAGTTACAGATGCAGAAGACGAGCTGCCAGTGTGAAGGCTCTGTGAAAGTGTCCCTCCCATGTAGCCATGAGCAGGGCAGAGGGTAGATCCTCCCGTGGGACAGTGACCAGGGCTGAGGGTCCGCCCTCCCGTGGGCCAGTGACCAGGGCTGAGGGTCCGCCCTCCCGTGGGCCAGTGACCAGGGCTGAGGGTCAGCCCTCCCGTGGGCCAGTGACCAGGGCTGAGGGTCAGCCCTCCCGTGGGCCAGTGACCAGGGCTGAGGGTTGATCCTCCCGTGGGCCAGTGACCAGGGCTGAGGGTTGATCCTCCCGTGGGCCAGTGACCAGGGTTGAGGGTCCGCCCTCCCGTGGGCCAGTGACCAGGGTTGAGGGTCCGCCCTCCCGTGGGCCAGTGACCAGGGCTGAGGGTTAACCCTGTATGCTCCTGTGCAGAGGCTGTTGGTAAAGCAGCAAGGCAGGGGTGTCACTCGACATCAGAGAAGCAGGTGGACATGAGATTAGATCCACATTCTTGTTTATGCTGATGAAAAAAACAGTAGTGATAGAAATCGAAAATAAAATTAAAAACTGAAAGCAACTCTGTTGAGGAAAGAGAGGAATGAGCTCAGGCTTTGTTGACTAGGTCTGGTTCTAACTGCAGAGCTTGACATACCCGGCACTGATGCGCACAGCTCAGTCTCTGCCCACTGTGCCACAGCTGTAGATGCTGCACAGCTGTACAACCAAAGTCAACTTCATCCTAAAGATTCACCCACAAAACTTGTGTCTCCAGCTACAGGAATTTAGTGGGGGCATTCTGCAACAATGTAGAAAAGACACATAAGCAATGGTTAGATCCCCTAAAGAGGGGAACCAGAGAGGGGGAACCTGTGGGGCTTGGCTTCCTGTCCAGGCGGAATTTTCAAGCTGCCCTGTAGCGCCTGGAGGTCCTGCTGAGCTGAAGGATGGCTGCATTCTCACAGGGTCTAGCTGCACAGGGGGAGCTGCCTGGACATGTGCACGGGCTTGCCCTGCAGTCAGCAGCCCATGCCAGTGGAACCTTGTAGAAGCCAGGGAAAAAACCCTTTGAGCTGCAGCAGGCCGAGTAATGCCTAGAGCTCCCACAGGGCAGGGGATAGTGCGTATTCTTCTCAGTGTGTTTGGGGAGATGTGCCCCGATACGCTCTGAGTGGAACTGCCAGTGATGTCAGCAAGCTAACCCGGGGCTGACGACTGCTCAGCCTCACAGTGCCTAGAGCAAATGTTGAACAGAGCAAACTGTTTCCAAGTGACTTTAGTATTCTAGCACAAAGCCCCCAAATATTTAGGGAAATTTTTGAAAAAGCCAAAACCCTAACCAAGATTCACAGAGTCTGAGATCCCAAACAGAGTCACAGAACATGCCAACATGACCCAGTCACAAGGGGAAAATCAGGGTGAATTTCTCCTGAAAGTCTCATTTACTGATTTGATGAGAGTGACGGGCAAGGCTAAGAGAGAGCCTATATCGTTGATTCACTCCACAGATGGTTACAGCGGCCAGGTGGGGAGCCAGGACCCGAGTTCCTGGGCCATCTGGTTCCTGCTTCCCAGGAAGCTGGACTGGAAGCAGAGTAGTCAGGACTCGAACCAGCACTCTGCTGTGGGACGCCAGCCTCAGGCAGGGGCTTCATTTACCGTATCACAATGTCAGCCCCCAGAATGGTTACATGTCTCACAGAATTAGTTGACAAAGGTGTTAGAACAACAGATACAAATATATCCCATATGTTCAGGATGCAAGAGAATACACAAGTAAGAGGAATAACAAAAGGTATGGGAAAAAAAAGAAAACACTACTAAAGATGAAGCGTGTAATGCCTGAGCTAAAAATATATTGGACAGGGCTCAGTGCAGTAGCCTAGCGGCTAAATCCTCACCTTAAACAGGGATCCCATATGCGCAGCGGTTCTAGTCCCAGCAGCCCCACTTCCCATCTAGCTCCCTGCTTGTGGTCTGGGAAAGCAGTCAAGGAGAGCCTTGGGACCCTACACCAGCGTGGGAAACCCGGAAGAAGCTCCTGGCTTTGGATCAGCTCAGCTCTGGTCATTGTGGCCATTTGGGGAGTGAACCAGTGGGCCAGAGATTTCTCTGTCTCTCCTCTCTCTCTCTGATTTTCTAATAACAATAAAGAAATATATTTTAAAAAGTATATTAATAACTACAGAAGAAAAATGAATTTAAAGATTTTAATAGAAGCTAAAGAATGAATATGGGAAAAAAAGACAAAAAGTAAATATATAGTGTAAGTGAGCTATGGGATACATCTACTTCAAAATCCACTCTTCAATTTTAAATTAGACTTCAGGTTTGGAGATTGAGGTCGCATATTTTGTTTGGCTGTAACGCTCCATCCACATCTATGTGTCACCTTTTTGAGATCATTTTTTCCCCACAGGCATTTGGACAGCAGCTCTGAGCCAGGGCTGACATTAGGAGGCTATTTCTGTCCCCAGTGTCGGGCCAAGTACTCTGAGCTGCCTGTGGAATGCAAAATCTGCGGTAAGAAACCAAGTGTTCATTATTCAATCAGTTCATCTTGAGTAACTTCTTATCTGTATCACTGCTGGGGGAAGTGTGAATTGCGCTTATGTGTCAGGATTTAACAGGTGGAAAAAGAATAAATTATTATTTTCCTTGAGTGTCTGGTATATCTGTTTCCAGAATAGACCTAATGTTCTAGAAAAGTTTCTTGATTCTCTCTCTGAATTGGAAAGTCTAATCTTTAAAAGCAGTGCAAGAGAACAAGTGGACATTTTCCCAACTCCCTTCCGTACATAGATGACACATACATGTAACATTAATGATAGATGGTCAGAAACACAGGCCAACTGAGTTGGAGTAATAGAACTGTAGAGGTTGGTTTCACTTGTGCTGGAGCTAAGGTGTCATCTGGGACCTGCTTTGACCTCATCCAGACACCTGCCGATGTGCGGGCAGAGTCAGGCTACCCTGCTGTTTGGGTTCCTCACCAAGTCTGTGCTTTCTGTTAGGCCTCACGCTGGTGTCTGCGCCCCACTTGGCACGGTCTTACCATCATCTATTCCCGTTGGATCCTTTTCAAGAAATACCCCTGGAAGAAAACAAAGGAGAAAGGTATGTGAGTCCTGTTTGTCACCTCAGTGGCGGAGTCACCCGGGTGAGGTGACCTCCAGCACGCCCAGGTTAGGATTGAGATGCTCCATCACTAGTGGGCTCCGTCTCTCCAGACACCTCTGAATGCCCTTGCACCCACCTTTGTAGCATCCGAGTGATGGATGGTGTAGTGGTATAGCTGTTCTCTGAAAGAAAAATAAAACGCTGATTGGTGGGATTTGCTGGTTTCCATGGGATAAATGCTCCCATCATGACCAGTGTCTCAATGCCAGCCGTTTAACAACCGGTTCTCAACATCTCTGAGTGTTGTCACAGTTGACCTTCTAAAAGTCACACATTACAGTGCCAGCATACCACTGAAAAAGAGAGCTCGGACGACAGAAGTAGTCAGATTGGTTTTCATGCTGATCCTGTGAAATAAGGGCTGAAATCAAGGCAGGTAATCTGCTGTAGAATAGTTCTTGAGAAACACAGATGTACTCGTGTTAACGATCTGCAGTTTGGGAGCCATGTTCAGTAATTAGTACCCAGTAGAACGTTATGTGTCAACCTGTCATAGCTTTTCACACTTAAAAAATAATCTGGAAGTCATTTCATATCGCCATGTCTAGACCAGACTTGTCTTTGAAGATTGACTGTTGTGTATTTCATGGCGAAATGACAGCCGGGAAGTTTGATAGCCAGTTGCTTTCTGTGGAATATTTAATATTATTTCTTTTACTGTCCAAAATGATGTCTGTGTCTTCGAATGAGCAAATATCAATTCTTGAAGATGAGATCAAATAATAGGTAGCTGCTGACAGATTTTGTAAAGTTGACCTTCAAAGAGGTTTCATGTAGATTTTCCCGTAGTTCACCAACATAAATTTTATGTAATCTCTTAATATTGGCCAAAACTGACAAGTAAGAATTACACTCATCATTTTTGCTTATACTGGGTTATTTTTGGGTGAGGTTAGATATACTAGAAGTGAAAACTTCAGAGAAAAGATTTGAAGACAGAGCTGGGGCCCAGTGCGCTGGCTCAGTGGCTAAATCCTCACCTTGCAAGCACCAGGATCCCATACAGGCACCCTTTCATGTCCCGGCTGCTCCACTTCCCATCCAGCTCCCTGCCTACGGCCTGGGAAAGCAGCAGACGATGGTCCAAGTTCTTGGTCACCTGCACCCACGTGGGAGACCTGGAAGAAGCTCCTGGTTCCTTCCTAACTTCACATCAGCTCAGCTCTGGCCATGGCAGCCACTTGAGGCGTGAACCAGCCTAGGGAAGATCTCTCTCTTTCACTCCACTTTTCCAGTAAAAGTAATAATAAGAAAAAAAAGTTTAAAGAGAACTACTGGTTAATTAAATGATTCTAGTTATTTAAATTTGTGAAATTGCTTTATGAATGAATTCTTTTAAAACAATGATTCTGTAACTGTCTTTTTCAGATTTTGCTGTGGCTGTCAAGGAGAGCTGAAAGACCAGCATGTAAGTTCATTGCTTTTCTACATAGGAAATAATACACAAGGACCATTGAGAACATGGTAGTGTAATGAATTTACAAGTTGTTAAATACCAGTGTGAAATCAATTTTTTTTATCATATATGATTACTATAGTAGGTAGAGATAAAATGGTAGCAAAATGGTATATCAGCTTTATAATTCTGATTTCTAATTTTTCCCTAAAAATATTTCGATCCGTTGTCTCAATTTTTTAAGTTAAACTGAATTTTGTTCAAAAGTGTATGAAGTGTTTTCTTCACATTATTCTTTTGGCTCTGTTATAACTCATTTTGAATTCACCATTTAAGGTGGCGACAGATAAAAAGTGATCCTTCTGTTGTGCCAGTAAGAAAATATTTGTTAAAATGTTGAATACATAAACGTTGACACCGCAGAGTAAGCTGCCACTTGCAGTGTTAGCAACTCGTCGGAGAGCTGGTCCCAGGTGCTCCACTTCTGAGCCTGCTCTGTGCATGCGCCCAGGAAAACCATAGATGATGTATGGGTGCCCCGTCACCCAAGTAGGACACCCAAATGCACTGGGACACCCCGTCCTGGCTGTTGCTGTCATTTGGGGATTGAGCCAGCAGGTGAAAGATGTCTTTTGATCTCTCTTTCTTTCAACCAAATGAATAGTTTTTTGAACAGCTTATTGATTTACTTGAAAGGCAGAGTCACAGAGTGCAGCCAGGACTGGCACTTACCCTGCTGCTCCGCAGGGCCAGCCCCCGTGTGACCCCTTACATTGAATCTGTCACGTGAACCTTGGACCGGGGTGGGCACAGCACGCCTGCAGGCTGTCTGTGAGCCGTGACATCATTTGGTCTTGCTCTGCCAAGGCAAACACAGACGAGACTCCAAACCCAAATCCAAAGTAGGGTCATTTTCAAGTCGGCCATCCTGTCTGGTCCCTAACATTTCAGAGGAACACCAACACCGAGCTCTTGTACCAGCCCCAAACAGCTCCTGGCAGTACCGAGGGAGTCCTGTCATGGTATAGACTCGTTTTCAAAATTATTTTTTTAAGATTTATTTATTTTTATTAGAAAGTCATATATACATAGAGGAGAAAGACAGAGAGGAAAATCTTCCATCCACTGATTCACTCCCCAAGTGGCCGCATGGCTGGAGCAGAGCCAATCCGAAGCCAGGAGTCCAGAGCCTCTTCCAGGCCTACCACACGGATACAGGGTCCCCAGGATTTGGGCCATCCTTGACTGCTTTCCTAGGCCACAAGCAGGGAGCTGGATGGGAAGCAGGGCTGCTGGGACGTGAACTGGCACCCATATGGAATACTGGTGCGTTCAAGGCCAGGACTTTAGCTGCTAGGCTACCGAACCCGGCATGCCTTAGCCTTTTTTTTTGCTTCTTTGTTTTCACTTTGTTTGAAAGGCAGCGTGAGAACCAGGGATCTGCTGGTCCGTTCCCTCCATGCCCACAGTGGCCAGGACCGACCCAGGTCTTCAGTCAGAAGCGCAAAAGTCAATGTGGGGGCTCGGCAGCGTGGCCTAGTGGCTAAGGTCCTCGCCTTGATCCCATATGGCCGCTGGTTCTAATCCCGGCAGCTCCACTTCCTCTCTATCTCTCCTCCTCTTAGTATATCTGACTTTGTAATAAAGATAAAATAAATCTTAAAAGGAAAAAAAAGATTAAAAAAAAAAAAAGTCAATGTGGGCTCTCCACCCCACAGTGCATTCACAGGCAGCTGGGCAGGAGGCGGAGCATCTGGTCCCCAGCTCCGATACAGGAAGTAGGCGTCCCGAGAGATGCTCTTAACTGCTCCCCCACATACCTGCTGCAATTGACTTACACTGGAGACTGTTTTTACACAGTGCAATTAGGTGGGTGAGTGGGGAAATACTTGCCAGGGACAGCAAAGAACAGAGCAACTTCCATGTACTTGACTGTTGGGAGGCACTCCCTCCCTCTTCTCCAATGCAGGTGTACGTGTGCTCTGCGTGCCGGAACGTCTTCTGCGTGGACTGTGATGTTTTTGCCCACGACACTCTGCACTGCTGTCCTGGCTGTATTCATAAAGTGCCGACTCCCTCAGGACTGGATTCCAGCATGTAGTGTACGTTGTGTGTGGGAACAAATGTATATATATATATATTCATGTGTAAATGAATCCTCCAAAGTTTCAGTGAAGACACAAGGAATAAATTCAGAAGAAATCTCCCCAAGAAACTCTTTGCTAAGAAAATATATTTTATTAAATTTTTTATTTGTTGCCAGAATGCCTGGAGTTCCATAGAGGTTCATTTAATTGTTTTTTTTTTTCCTGTTATATAGAGTCATAATGTTTTCAGTACCTATGCACTATATGTAACTAATTTGCTTTTTTTAAAAAGATTTATTTATTTTTATTGGAAAGTCAGATATACAGAGAGGAGGAGAGACAGAGAGGCAGATCTTCTGTCTGCTGGTTCACTCCCCAAGTGACCACAAAGGATGGAGCTGAGCCAATCCAAAGCCAGGAGCTTCCTCCAGGTCTCCCACGAGCATGCAGGGCCGTCCTCAACTGCTTTCCCAGGCCACAAGCAGGGAGCTGGATGGGAAATGGAGCTGCCGGGATTAGATCCAGCGTCCATATGGGATCCTGGTGTGTGCGAGGCGAGGACTTTAGCTGTTAAATTATCATGCCAGGCCCCAATTTTAATTCTAAAAAAATGAAATCAGGCCCGATGCGGTGTCCTAGCAGCTAAAGTCCCCACCTTGCACACACTAGGATCCCATATGTGCACTGGTTCTAATCCCGGCAGCTCCATTTCCCATCCAGCTCCCTGCTTGTGGCCTGGGAAAGCAGTTGAGGACGGCCCAAAGCCTTGGGACCCTGCACCCACGTGGGAGACCTGGAAGAGGCTCCTGGCTCCTGGCTTTGGATCAGTGCAGCTCTGGCCGTTGTGTCATGTGGGGAGTGAATCACTGGACCGAAGCCTAGTTCAACCCAACCAGCCTGTGGTGCCTGTCTAGCCACGCCAACCCCTGTGGTGGTTTTCGTGCCCTCCAGTGGGAGTGGTAACCCAAGAGGGAGGAGCCCACTATTTCCCTCCCAGGCCTCTCCCACTCCCGGATTATGCACTCTCCAGGTGGTTCTGTAATTTGACAGAATTAGCCCCCAGTGCCAGCTTCTGCCAGCTGATGCTGTGGCTAAGCCCAAACATCCCTCACCCACTCTAATTTTTATGTGCACCAGTAGGAACAATCAGCCCAGCCTGGCTTTTTCCTGATGTAGTCCGCATTAGGCGCACAGGTGTTGTAGCCCTGCCTAGTCTGGTCTGCTTCCATCCCAGCTCACGCTATCCGTGGGAGTAGCTGTCCAACAGGTCGGACCCTCCACATTCCGCCTGCCAGCTCCGCGTGGGAGACCCGGAGGAGCTCCTGGTTCCTGGCTTTGGATCGGCGCAGCAGCAGCCGTTGCAGTCACTTGGGGAGTGAATCATTGGACGGAGGATCTTCTCTTTATATCTTATTTTGCAATAAAAACAAATCTTTTTAAAAATGAAAATATTTTGCTGATAAGTAACAAAGATAGGCATCGTCTGTTTTATTCAACAAAATGAGTCATTACATTTTTCCAAATTCGTATTTTGACCAAGAAGTACGTGTAGAAGAATCGAAGAAGTAAGCTACAACGCAGTAGACACACTTGAAGCCCAGAACTGGCATTTATGCATCATTCTAAGGCTGGCCTGAATTCTCCACTGTGGTGCCAGCATTCCCTACGAGTACTGGTTTGAGTCTCAAATGCTCTTTTCTTTTTTTTTTTAAAGATTTATTACAAAGTCAGATATACAGAGAGGAGAGACAGACAGGAAGATCTTTCATCCGATGATTCACTCCCCAAGTGACTGCCAACGGCTGATCCGAAGCCAGGAACCTGGAGCCTCTTCCAGGTCTCCCATGCGGGTGCAGGGTCCCAAGGCCTTGGTCCGTCCTCAACTGCTTTCCCAGGCCACAAGCAGGGAGCTGGATGGGAAGTGGAGCTGCCGGGATTAGAACCGGCGCCCATATGGGATCCCAGGGCGTTCAAAGTGAGGACTTTAGCTGCTAGGCCACGCCTCCAGGCCCCAAAATGCTCTACTTTCGATCCAGTTCCCTGCTTCTGGCCTGGGAAAGCAGCGAAGGACAGCTGGACAGCCGAAGGCCTTTGAGCCCTGTATCCAAGAGAAAGGCGAATGGTAGCAATGGCTAGAGCCGAGAAGATCTGAAGCCAGGAACCAGGAGCTGTTTCTTGGTCTCTCACTCAGATGCAGGGTCCCAAGGCTTTGGGCTGTCCTCTATGCTCTCCCAGGCCACAGGCAGGCCACTGGATTGGTAGTATAGCAGCCAGAACACAAACCAGAGCCCATATGGGGTGCCAGAGGATGCAAGGCAAAGATTTAGCCACTAGGCTATGGCACAGGGCCCACCTCCATGCACAGTTAAATGTATATGTACACAGTGGTCATTAGATAAGCATATCTTACACTTTCCACTTATACATGTCTTCCTATCAGACTGTTAGACATAACAGGGCAACAGTGCTTAAAGAAATGAAAAAAAAAATTAAAATATTAAAGAATAGATTCAAACTATTTGAAAAATAACAATGGAAAGAGATAGTTTTTAAATGATAAGAATGGATAGTACAACATTAGCTAGTTCATTCCTGACAACATGTAATGCTGCATGTATTAAGAGGTGTGTTGCGTGGTGATCTGGCATCGAGGGAGCAGGGTGCAAATTCACAATACACAAAGATACGCCAATACACCAAAATAGTCCAACAGAACTACTACACAGAGGCCAGCCTTCATTTTTTCCTTTTTTATTGTCAAGTAGAAAAACATCAGTGAGCCCCAAAATTTGACAGCTAAAGTTTATGAGCTTGAGAAGTCTGGAGTGGACAGCATCACTGGTTCAGTAGATTTTGTTAGCCACAAGAGACTAATCATTTCAGAAAACTGCAACAACTGGAAATTAATTGTGAGGAAGTGCGCTGTCCCATCAGGCATTCACGAAGACAAAGATAAAACGTTGTGTCCAAGCCAACCAGTCTTATTAATCAGCGAGGAGGAGCTGCTGGTGGACAGATGGCTCACAGGGCACAATCAGCGATCTTCGCATCTCGGAGCATCGAGAAGTGGACGCAGCCACAGTGAAGGCGACGTTCCGCCGTTCTGTTTGGCTGTGACTTCAAACGGCAGCACAGACCCGGGACCCCAAGATCCGGCAGCATTCCTGAGTCCTGGAAGAGGCAGGCCGGAGCGCAGATCCTGGGCAAGACAGCTGGCTCTCGGGGGGCAGCCTGGAGACGAGGGACTTGGAGAGGAGGCGCTTCAGATGTCCGTGTGGCTGCTGCCCCCAGGGCCGTGCCGACAGGGGAGCCGGCTGCACAGGTCCTCGCCAGCGCCGACCGGAGGCACCAAGAGCTGCAGAGAGAATTCAGGAGTCACGCGGAGGCCACTGACCGACTACGTGACCTAAGCCATGTCTCGTCATCAGTAAAATGCGACGATTATATCCGACTGGACGAGTCACAGAATTAAATAACTATTACATGCTAGCACTCAGAAAATATAGCTAATGTTACTTACAAATGCATGTGTTATTTAAAATTCTTTAAAAAAATGCATAGTAGTATTTACAATAACACCCCAACTCGTATGAACACATGCCCAATGGTCTGCTGAAGACAAGACTTATAAAATGAGGGTTTAATTTTTTTCCCACTGGCTCATTGCAGCACAAAGGTTTGCGCATGCTCAGGCACAGAGCTGCACGTCTTCCTCACACTGCTAAGCAAGAACACTTCCTTAAAGCAGCATCTAGCTCCAACCTCAATCAGTGTAAAGATACACTGGTCACAGCAATCAGTAACAGATGCAACAGAAGCTGGAAACCTAGAAGTTAGCTTTTAAAGCTTCCCCAACTCTATAAATTACATTTCTTTTTTCTTGGAAATATGCTGTATGTATTATCTCAGGATAACAGCTGAAGCGGGAAGCGATCATACTTCAAGAACAAGACTGGACTGGAGTGCTTGCCACGTTTCTCCTCGGACCAACTAGCCTTCTGCAGGCCAGGAAGGAGCTCTAGGTCTGGCCTCGCACAGCTCCGGCTTTTGTGGCTATCGTGGGAGCGAGCTCTGTAACTCTGCCTTTTAGATAAATACATTAAATCTTTTTACAAAAGTGATGATTTGCCTAATAATAGTGAAACAACAGAGGAGATGAACGAAGGCAGGCTGTTATTTTCTGCAATTCCATGTAGAACTGGAGCTGTCCATTTACTGACGTCATCACTGGCTGCCTTATCCCCTGGCCTTCCTGAAAACGGGAATTAGATCTAAAGGATCAGTTCAGTCCCAGTGAAGCTCCCGAGGACCAGGTCCCGTCACAGGTAATAAGCTGCACGACTTACTGCACTGTAACTCGCAGCCACGGTGCAGGGGCCGTCAGGATCAATACGTCATCGAAGTGGCAACCAACAAATACCTGGTGAAGACACACTAACGCCATGAAAATCCCAGCGAGGCACAGCTCTATCTTTAGTTCACCAGCTCTGTCATCCAAGTGCCTTCCTAATGCTTTACATTACCTTGTTAAATGCTTCCACGCTCTGTTGCTTAAATGATCACAACCGCTGTGCACCACAAACCAGAAGTGTGTGGAGCAAGAGTTTACTTGAAAATGACACCACTTACTCCTTAATTGATGTGCGAGCATCTTCCTTCTTTCTGACTTTGCTTGAAGCCCTGCAAGGGAAGGAAAGCACGTAAAAGGCATGGCCCACACAGCTTACACGGCTCCTCAGCGTGCTCCTGTAAGCCATCCAACTGCCTTCGATGAGTGTCACCACAAAGCAGGTTACCGTCTCCTGCCTCAACAGGGCCTTCAAAGTCAACATAGCAGTTGTTGCCTGACACGTGTCTCTTCTTTCTCCAAGTTCAGTAACATTCTGAGCTCATTTACAACTTACGTTCATCATACAACACATAGAATGGCCTAAAAATACTTCTGTCACTTTTTTTTTAAAGATTTATTTTTATTGCAAAGTCAGATATATATATATAGAGGAGGAGAGACAGGGAGAAATATCTTTAGTCCAATGATTCACTCCCCAAGTGTCTGCAACAGCCGATGTTACACCGATCTGAAGCCAGGAGCCCAGATCCTCTTCCGGGTCTCCCACACGGGTGCAGAGTCCCAAGGTTTGGGCCATCCTCCACTGCTTTCCCAGGCTACATGCAGGGAGCTGGATGGCAGGTGGAGCTGCCGGGACCCTAACCAGCACCCATATTGGATTCTGGCACGTTCAAGGTGAAGACTTTAGCTGCTAGGCTACGGAGCCGGTCCCTTGTCACATTTTCAAATGGGCACCCATCAGTGAGTGCTAGGGTTGGGTGTAGGCCATGCTGGGCCAGGCCGCAGTGCCTACTGGTACATGTGAGATTCAGGGTTTGGAGTGGGCCAAGTAGGGGATCTTTGGGTCACACCTGCTAGGTTACCACATCTGCCAACACACGCAGGAACCAGGGCTGGGGGTGGACCAGTCTTGGTTAGACTGTAGGACCCACTGGCACACATGGGGGCTGGATCTGGGCACAGGCCTGGATGGAGTTTTGGGAAGTTGCCTTGACAAGGCCGCAGCACTCCCTGGTGTGTGAGCCAGGTCTGTGGGCAGGCCAGGTCCGACCCACAGTCAGGACCAGAGCACACGCTGACATGCGCTGCAGGTCAGTCTGGGTACAGAACTGGCTGGGGTTCTTGAGGATCACCCTGACCAGGCCTCAGGTCATACTGGTACACAGAAGAGTGGGTCTGGGAGTGGGCCAGAATACAGCATCCATGAGAACCAGATCTGGGGACCAACCCAGTAGAGGCTCTTAGGATTGGCCCCGGGGTCCATTCCAGTAGATCCCCAACCTCAGGGAACACCACACAGACACCTGAGCTGGCCCTGGAGCACAGCCTGTGGGACTGGGCTGCCCCACTGCTGAGCCCGTGCAAGGAGAGACAACATACTGGGGTACCCACGAAGGACAGGACAGCCAGCCTCTGATTCAGCAGAGACCTTGAGTGCCTCACCAGGGAGTGGAAAGAGCAGGTTGAACAACATTACAGGACAGGCTCTCCATCAAGCATCTAAGGCTAAGGACACACTGACGCAGACAGCTGGCAAGCATGGGCAGTGGTGTTTCATTTCTGATGCAAGGAAGCCAACACCGTCTCAGAACAACGTTCTCGCCCCAGCAGGATCCCCGGGGTGAAGCCAGGGGAGCAGCCCTGCCCCCTGGCACTGATGGGACCTGGACACGCAGAGTGGTGGGACATTTCCTCCTGCCTGACCCCACGGTCAAGGGACGGACAGCGGGACCTTCTCCCTCACCCCCTCCCATACCACCCAGAGACCTGCAATGGGCCTGCAGCCCCCTCACCTATGTAACAAACATGTGAAAATATATTTCAAAGGAGTAATTTGGGCCTCTTGCTAGTTTTCTTTTTTAAACTTCGAAGCAGTTTTCAGTTCTTAGGATCTGCATAACAAAGCTATTTTTATATCACAAAGTAAGCCACCCAACTAGAAAGAAATTCCCCCCAAAATGTTTGCTTACCATGTAGTAGCCAGTATGATAGCCACTCATGTACCAAGAGATTAACATGCTTCCCAAGGCATCTGTATCATCCAGGGAATCGGGGAACATGGGAGGGGGTGGGGGAATTACCTGGAAATGGAAACAAACACATTTCAAATCTGGTGAACAAACCTATGATGTCTGGACATTCCCTTGACCTCGGGGACGCTGAGTACTAACTTTATGTTTTCCTATTTCTCACATTACTTTTTCTATTTTGTTTTTAAGATCTGGCAGGAGGGGCTGTTGTAGCGACACAGCCTTAGGCACTGCTCACACTGTTGGTATCCCACATGGGAGTGCCAGTTCAAGTGCGTTTTCCTGCCAACACGCCTGGGCAGTACCTGGGCCCCTGCCACCCATGGGGGAGCCAAAGAGGGAGCACGTGGCTCCTGCCTCAGGCCCGGTGCAGATGTGGTGGTTGTGAACTGAATCAGTGTCACCCTGCCTTTCAAACAATATAAGATAAAAAGCAACATTTGGAGAAAGTCAACAATAGCAACAAAAACTATCTACTAAATCAACTAACCTTCACAGGGATTAAAAGACAACAGGCGGCGGTATTCAACACTTTTCGGACATTTAGGTGTGAATACATTAGTTTTTCGCTCCATGAGAAAGCAGAGAATCAATGTTCAAGTATAAACATTTGTTTTTCCTTAAAGCAAACCCACCTACCAGAATGCATTACCAGGAGGAATCTAAGCTGAAGTTTTAAGCACAACATGTGTCCCAAGATACGGCTTGTCAAAATGTGTCGCTGTAATTACTAATATGTAAAAATCTGCCGTTAGGAAAATCACTTTACATGATCAGAAACTAACATCCCAATATATCCAGGAAGGCAAAATAGCAAACCTTTATATATTCAGTGCATTCTAAATGCTTTCTAACAAGAACAACCTCCCAACTGGACAGATATCAATGAAGGGAGCTCAGAGTTGAGGCTTTAAAAGCCCTGTATGTGGGTAACAGGGTGGCATTAAAAAGTGAACACTGGAGGCTGAGTTCAACTTTTCACCCATGAGACTGTAGCCTGTGGGGTGGGCCACTGGAACCCCGGTCAGTCCCAGCTGTTCAGCTCGTGATGCGACCCCCAGGAAGGAGGCGGCAGATGGGCTTCACGCTCGCGCGGTGGACCAGGACAGAGACCCTGGCCTATCACTTTGGTCTGACCTGGGCCACCGTGGCCACCTGAGGAATAGAGAGACAGATGGAAACAGTGCTTTCTTACTCTGTCACTCTGTATTTCAAATAAATAACCCTTAAAAACAGAAAAGAAAAAAAAAACAGTCCTACAGATTGTCAAAGATATATTCCGATCCCCTGTATCCTGTTCAAAGACAAATGACATATGAAAGTGGTTTTTTCTAAATTCTTCTGTACTCACTGGTGGTCCAGAAGGAAACGGGGGTAGCCAGCATGACATGAAATGGGGTGGCAGGGGCGGCGGTGGTGGCGGCGGACCACTGAATTTTAGGCCTGGCTGCAAAGAACATTTCAAAAGAAAATGAATTCGTCAATGTCAATTCAAAACCAAAATGATAGATAATTACCTAGAACAATAGGAAATGATTGTTTTAAAACATTCCCAGAAAAAGTTTATTTTTTTTTTAAATGTAACTTAGTCTTCTATTCTTTTTTTTTATTATTCTTTATTTTTATTACAAAGTCAGATATACAGAGAGGAGGAGAGACAGAGAGGAAGATCTTCCGTCCGATGATTCACTCCCCCAAGTGACTGCAACGACCGGTGCTGTGCCGATCCGAAGCCGGGAACCAGGAACCTCTTCCGGGTCTCCCACACGGGTGCAGGGTCCCAAACCCTTTGGGCCGTCCACGACTGCCTTCCCAGGCCACAAGCAGGGAGCTGGATGGGAAGTGGAGCTGCCGGGATTAGAACCGGCGCCCATATGGGATCCCGGGGCTTTCAAGGCGAGGACTTTTAGCCGCTAGGCCACGCCGCCGGGCCCGAAAAAGTTTATTTTTGTGCAAAAAAATTTCTGAACTCCATTTTTTTTCATAATATGCGCTTTCCATAGATGTTTGAAATGTTTGAAAGAGCTCCTCTCATGAATGTGTTTCAAAATCTTATGCACTAGAATAAACATCTTTTACCTCCATTTCCCACAAACTCTGTAAAGTACCTTTCAATGTATCAGTGGTAACTGGAAGCGCAAGATCTGCGGCCGGGAACAGGCCTGGCAGGGGAAGTGCGGGCACAGCCCCGTGGGCAGCTCCTGGGGCTGAACCCAGGTACAACACAGGATGCAGACGTGCGGAGTGACATCTTCATTAGTGCATCTAACGCTTGCCCCTTGATCCTCTGAGATTCAACGGACCTTAACGTAATAAACCTTGACAGAAAAACACCACAGGCCCAGTGCTAATGGCTCCCCTTCCGGGAACCAGCTCGTTTCCTGGCTGCTCCACTTCCCATCCAGCTCCCTGCAAGTGCACTGGGAAAGCACCAGAAAATGGCCCAAAGCCTTGGGACCCTGCACCCATGTGGGAGACCCAACAGAAGCTCTTGGCTCCTGGCTTTGGACTGGCTCAACTTTGCCTACTGCAGCCCCTTGAAGAGTGAACAAACCCGTGGAGGAATTTCTGTCTCTCTCTCTGTAAATCTACCTTTCCAATAAAAATAAATCTTTAGGAAAAAAAAATTACGGGGGCTGACAATGAGACAAAGTGAATTAAACTTCCTGTTAATACACAAAGGAAAATAGCCGGAGAAGGTCCAAGGATGTAGGTAGGCCCTGGCCATCTCTCCTGGAAGACCAAGATGGAGTTCCTAGCATTTTCACTGACCCACAGGCCAGGGCATTGTATTCATTTGGGGAGTAAGCAATGGATGGAAGTTTTCTTTCTCTGCCTCTTCAATAAATTAAAAAAAAAAAAATTCATAAAAATCTTAAGGAAAACTGATAATGTCTCATGTTTGTTTTTTTAATAAAGATTTATTTATTTTTATTGGAAAGGCAGATATACAAAGAGGAGGAGAGACAGAGAGGAAGATCTTCCGTCCAATGGCTCACTGCCCAAGTGGCCACAATGGCCAGTGCTGAGCCAATCCATAGCCAGGAGCCTGTTCCAGGTCTCCCACGCGGGTGCAGGGTCCCAAGGCTTTGGGTCATTCTCTACTGCTTTCCCAGGCCACAAGCAGGGAGCTGGATAGTAACCAGGGCCGCCGGGATTAGAACCGGTGCCCATATGGGATCCCAGCACACTCAAGGTGAGGACTTTAACCACTATGCCACTGTGCCGAGCCCTTCATGTTTGATTTTTATAAAATTACTGTCTGAGGGTCCAGCACAGTTGACTAGTGGTCTGCACCTGCATGGGAGACCTGGAAGAAATTCCTGGCTTCTAGGGACGCTAAGCCACAGTTTCTAAGGCAGAGACTGGGACAGGTGCCAAGCTGAGTCAGAGGAACCACTGGCATGAACGTGATGTAATCCTGGGAATAGGCCCGGTTGGGGAGCTAAGGGGACACCCTAGCTGGGTTGAGTTTCCCACCAAGGAGTGCATGGGCTGGAATGGGGGCTGCGTTCTATTCAGGATATGGTTGTAGTCTCCCCTGGCACAAGTGTGGACTGGGACTGGACGCACCAAGCCGGGCCAGACTCCAACACTGGATAGATGTGGGACGGACTAGGCTAGGTCTCAACCCCTACTGAGCCATGTGTGAGCTGTATGTGGGTATGGATGAGCCGTGGCTGGGCTGAAACACCCAACAGAAAGAACCAGCTTAGGTTGAAGGCCAGTCAGGAAAAGCCACTGTTCCTGCTAGGACAGGAGGTGAACTGAGTAGGGCTGGCTCATGGACCCACTGGTATGCGTGAAATCTGGCATTGGGAGAGGTTCTGATGGAGGAGCCTGGGCAACTCCTCTGGCAGGACACAGGCCCTGCAGGTAAGCGCGAGAAGCATGATTGGAAACAGCCCAGAATAGGTCATGGAAAGTTTCCCACTGGCATACATTTGGCACTGGTTGGGGGCAGATCAGGCTGAATCAGTTCACGGCATCCATTGGCGAATCCGAGCAGCGGAACAGAGTGTGGGTCGAGCCAGGTTCGGTTGTGACAAAACCCAGTGCACATTACGGAATGCCAGGGTGAAGTGACCTGTACCAGATGGACCACAGCGCCCAACCAGCACACCTGAGAACCAGGAGGGGAGGGGGCGGAGCCGGCAGGGGGAACAAGGGGGTGGGGGTGGTTCCCTTGCTGGACAACTACTCCCACTGCAGAGCGTAAGCTGGGATGGGGGCAGACTAGACTAAGCAGGGCTACAATATCTGTGGGCCTCATGTGGACTAGATGAGGGAAAAGCCAGGCTGGGCTGATTGTTGTTACATTTAGGGCCCGTCATGATAGAGTAGTGGCTAAAGTCCTCACCTTTCCCGCACCGGGATCCCACATGGGCTTCGGTTCTAATCCCAGCAGCTCCACTTCCCATCCAGCTCCCTGCTTGTGGCCTGGGAAAGCAGTCGAGGACGGCCCAGAGCACTGGGACCCTGCACCCGCGTAGGAGACCCGGAAGGAAGTTCCAGGCCCCTGGCTTCGGATCGTCACAGCACCAGCTGTTGCACTCACTTGGGGAATGAGTCATCGGATGGAGGATCTTCCTCTCTGTCTCTCCTCCTCTCTGTATATCTGACTTTGTAATAAAAATAATAATAATAATAAAAAAATGGAAAAATTAAAAAAAAAAAAAATTCCTGGCTCCTGGCTTTGGATCAGCACAGCACCGGCTGTTGTGGTCACTTGGGGAGCGAGTCAGCAGATGGAAATTCTTTCTGTCCTCCTCTCTATATATCTAACTTTCCAATAACATTAAATATTTTAAAAAAATGTATTGTCTTAATAGCATACAATACTCAAGGAAAAAATTAACCAGATTTATTAAAAAGTGAATTGGGACATACGTTTTGTTGTCATATCATAGCCTATAATAATCTAGTTGCTTTCTTTCAATAAATAAACAAAAAGAGCCATAAATGATAATTATCTCAGAGGACCTCAAGATTTTATCCACATGACATACACACTCCTTTCCAGGTACACATCGCATGCGTACATTACCCCACCGAGGATAAAGTATCGTTATCCTTTGTAACTTGAGTAAGTCTGCTCACTGATCAGTCCCGACGCCCCTCCCCCTGGAGTATTTGGGCGAGTCTTTCAACTTCAACTATTTAAACTACAAACTTATTTTCTTCTCAAAGAACACGTATTCATAACACCAAAGACAGCTACAGGCATTTCACAGGAAAGCAACACATCAGTGAATGGCAGGGTTAAATGTCTGAATGCTGCTTCCAAGAAACTCATTCTGGGTGGGAGATTTACCTTGCCTGAGCCGACGACTCCTGGCCCTGGCACCGGGGGTGGTGGGGGGAAGAAAGAGTTCCAGGCATTAGATTTCGACTTGATGTTACTGGGTTTCCATCCAGGTGACCGGGAGGAATTCTCACTTTCATCGGTAGAAACTTGGCTTTCATTTTCATTCTTGAAAAAAGAAAAAAAAAAAAGTACTCCTGTTACACAGGCATCACTAGGAAGCAAACGGGAACACCTCCTGACGCACAGCTGCTGTGGTGCTCAGCTCGCCGCACGCCCTGGCAGGAAGCGCCTGTACCCTCACCTCCTGAGCGCTGCGGTCCACGCCATCAGCCGCTTTGGACGTTGGGGAAAGTAGGTCAGACAGATTCTGCTCTTCTCTGTTCCCGTATCCAGTGTAAACCACGACACAGGTCTCTCGCTTGAAGTCAATTGAAGCAATGGTGGCTGGGTACACGCAGCCATCTTCAGACCAAACTGCGGAACATTTGTCGCCAACTCTCCACTACAAAACACATCCAGAGTACGCACATGCACACACGATTTGAAAAGCAGGCAGCCCAGCACCTTGTCGGCGGGAGGGCAGAGGATGAAGGGCCCAGCTCACGGATGTGGAAGGAGCAATTAAATGGCATAACGCCTGGCCTCGCAAAACACATCCACTGGAATCCTCTCTGTCTCTGAGTTTTCTCCACAAAGGCTAAGTGGCTACACTAACAGAGGGCACCCCCTGCACCTGTTTTGAACAGAAAGGAGACACCTCACCGGTCACGTGCTCTGCTCTGCCGCCACCCCAGAGGAAACA
Organism: Ochotona princeps; assembly: GCF_030435755.1. Taxonomy (NCBI): domain Eukaryota; kingdom Metazoa; phylum Chordata; class Mammalia; order Lagomorpha; family Ochotonidae; genus Ochotona; species Ochotona princeps. The sequence continues at coordinate 23,042,983 of NC_080859.1, read as the reverse complement.
GAGTCTTGATTCCAGCAAGTTAGCCTGCTCACCTAACCCGCTATGCTTTTTATTGCTGACGGCACATACATCTAAGGAAGAGAGAGGTGAGTAGTTGTTTTGGGAGTTGTATAACATGTAGTAATTATTGAAGTTATTTTATATTACACTACTTACTAAGGGCAGTAACAAGAAATCCTTGGATGGAAGTGGAAATCCCTGAGCCTATGGAAAATAAAACCAAAGCACCTGCTTCCGGGGCAGGCATGTGGTGCAATGGTTAAGTGCCACTTGGAATGCCCAACACAGGAGTGCCTGAGACTCTTTGCTTCTGATCCAGAGTCCTGCCGACACGCCGCAGGTGACAGCTCAGGGACTCAGAGGAGAGGCACAGATACTGAGTTCTGGGCTCCCCATCTTGTCCCGGCCCAGCCCCAGCGGCTGCAGGCATCTGGTAAATGAACCAGCAATTGGAAGGTGTTTTCTTTCTGACTTTCAAATAAATAAAAACCAATATGTAAAGACCTGCTTCAAGGGCACCGCGGTGTGCTTCTTTTGGCTTTTATTCTTCTTAACAGGTTTTCTTCTGGGTGTGATTTTTGGTTTCTCTGAAGTTTCACCAATGTCGCCGTTCTTCAGCGCATGCTGTGATCAGGGGAATAGAAATGGCCGTGTCACACAGCGGTACACTAGGACTGTAACGTGACTGGTCTCTAGGCCTCTCACCCCAAAGGCCTTGGCTCCCCCACTTCACCAGTTCACACTGTGGGAACTGTGTGTGGGCCTCACACCTCGAGGGGCAGCTCCATAGGCCTTGCCGTCAGGCCTGCCTGCTCTCAGCCTCGTTTCCATGACACCTTCACTGCCGAGGGAGGGCCCCAGGCCTTTCCTTTCCCTGCTGAATCCATGTACCTCTGGCACATCAGCTACGACTTCCAGGTAAATGCTCTTACAGCTACTGACCACCTCTGGTGTTTTCTCTTTGGTCCAATGTAACATTTCCAATGATCAATTTCACATTTTCACAATCAAACTGAGATTGACTAAACGATCTTTCCTCCAAATCTGTTTCCCCCTCCTTTCTTCAGACTATGTATCCTTGCAATCCCACCACTCCCAGCCCAGAGTGAACCCCATTTCAGCATGGATTTCACAGAACTTTCCCATCAGACCTGGCACAGTAGCCTAGTGGCTAAAGTCCTCCCCGTGCATGCACCAGGATCTCATATGGGTGTCAGTTCATGTCCCGGCTGTCCCACTTCCCATCCAGCTCCCTGCTTGTGGCCTGGGAAAGCAGTCAAGGCTAACCCAAAGCCTTGGGACCCTGCATCCATGTGAGAGACCCAGAAGTTGTTTCTGGCTTCTGGTTTCAGATCAGTTCAGCTCCGACGTTATAGCCATTTGGAAAGAGAACCAAGCCAATGGAAGATCTCTCTGTATCTCCTCCTGTCTGTAAATTTGAGCTTCCATTCACATAAAAATGAACAATTTTTTTAAGATTTATTTATTTTTATTACAAAGTCAGATATACACAGAGGAGGAGAGACAGAGGAAGATCTTCCGTCCGGTGATTCACTCCCCAAGTGAGCCGCAAAGGGCCGATACTGCGCTGATCTGAAGCCAGGAACCAGGAACTCTTCCGGGTCTCCCACATGGGTGCAGGGTCCCAATGCATTGGGCTGTCCTCGACTGCTTTCCCAGGCCACAAGCAGGGAGCTGGATGGGAAGTGGAGCTGCTGGGATTAGAACCGGCGCCCATATGGGATCCCGGGGCATTCAAGGCGAGGACTTTAGCCACTAGGACACGCTGCCGGGCCCCGAAAACCACAATTTCTAGGGGCTGGCACTGCAACACGGTGGGCTAAGCCACCGTGTGTAACAGCAGTTCAAGTCCTGACCACTCTGCCTCCCATCCAGCTCCCGGCCAACGGTCCTGACCCATGTAAGAGACTCAGCTGGAGCTCATGACCCTTGGCCTTGGCCCGGCCCAGACCTGCCTGCGGGGGCATCTGAGTGGCTAAATTGGCACAGAGAAGATTTTTCCACCTCTCCCTCTCCGTTAGTGCCAAATAAACAAATCTTAAGAAAAAAATCTGATATAAGATATATTCAAAATGAAAACTAAACAAGATAACTTTCACTATACTGCTATATGGTATTGATTATTTTCTTCTGATCCAACTTGAACAAGAAAATGAGTGAACACACAAGTCCATACCTTAAATGACGCTACAGCCTTATCGTAAGCCTTTATCAACGCCGTGTCGTCCCAAATGTCAGAATCATCACTCTGGGAAGAGGAGGAAATAAACACACCATTCATGTTCACACAGGCTGCTGCAAACACGTGAGCTTGATAGAACCCACAGCATCCTAACCCAGCGTGGGCAAACGATACCAACAATGGGAATCTTAAACCCTGAGAAAAGCCACAGCCGACCTGTTCAGACGTCATCAGTAAGCTCACTCCCAGAGCTAGACATGAATCAGTATCTTAAAAGGTATATTACCAAATGAATGTGCCACAATCTAGTTCTTATTCATCAACTGTAAGCAGGCATTTTTTTTAAGATTTATTTTTATTACAAAGTCAGATATACAGAGAGGAGGAGAGACAGAGAGGAAGATCTTCTGTCCGATGATTCACTCCCCAAGTGACCGCAAACGGCCGGGGCTATGCCGATCTGAAGCCAGGAGCCTGTTCCAGGTCTCCCATGTGCGTGCAGGGTCCCAAGGCTTTGGGCCGTCCTCTCCTGCTTTCCCAGGCCACAAGCAGGGAGCTGGATGGGAAGTGGAGCTGCCGGGATTAGAACCGGCGCCCATATGGGATCCCGGGGCGTTCAAGGCGAGGACTTTATCTGCTAGGCCACGCTGCCAGGCCCTGTAAGCAGGTATTTTAAGGCCAGCGCCCATTTCAGCTCTTTCTCGGATTCGACTAAAGGTACAGCGGAGGGGTGCATTCTGGTGCGGGGGTTTAGTTGCCACTCGGGACATCCCAGATTGGAATGCCTCTGCTTCCAAACCAGGTCTCTACCAGGACTCCACTGTACCTGGAAGGCACTCCACGATGAACCCAACGCATGGGCCTCTGCCACTCGTGTCAGGTGACCCAGAGCTCCTAGCTACTGACTTCTGTCCAGCTGTAGTTGTTGCTGCTGTTTGGAGAATGAGCCAGTGGATGGAAAATCTCTCTTTCTTTGTAGCTCTGCCTTTCAAATAAATAAATATTTAAAATAAAGATGGCTGGTCCTGGCGGCATGGCCTAGTGGCTAAAATATTCGCCTTGAACGCTCTGGGATCCCTTATGGGCGCCGGTTCTAATCCTGGCAGCTCCACTTCCCGTCCAGCTCCCTGCTTGTGGCCTGGGAAATCAGCAGAGGACAGCCCAAAGCCTTGGGACCCTGAACCCGTGTAGGAGACCTGGAAGAATTTCCTGGATTCCTGGCTTCAGATCGGCATAGCCCCGGCCGTTTGCGCTCACTTGGGGAGTGAATCATCGGACGGAAGATCTTTCTCTCTCTCTCCTCCTCTCTGTATATCTGACTAATAAAAATAAAATCTTTAAAAATAAAAAGATGGCAGACTCTAACATTACAATGCATAAAAGACAGACCGTACCAGGTATTCTCAAAATGTGGAATAAATAGAACATTTACACACTGTTGGCTGAAATGTGGTATACCTGCTTTGAAGAAGCATTTCATAGCTTCCTTTTTTTTTTTTGAAAAAAAAAAGCTTTATTTTTATTGGAAAGGTAGATCTATACGTGAGGGAGAGACAAAGATCTTCCATCCACTGGCTCACTCCCCAAGTAGCTGCAACAACTGGAGCTGATCGAAAGCCAGGAGCTTCTTCCAGGTCTCCCACTCGGGTGCAGGGTCCCAAGGCTTTGGGCCATTTCCTGATGCTTTCCCAGGCCACAAGCAGGGAGCTGGATGGGAAGTAGGGAAGGTGAGACACAAACTAGCACCCATGTGGGATCCTGGAATTTGGAGGTGGAGGATTCGCCAGTTGGGCCACTGCGCAGGCCCCCTGGTAACTTCTTGTAACCTCAAAGGTACATGGTGAGTGGCGCTCTTTGAGAGAAGGCATTGAGCGCAAAGGCTAAGGGCCTGCTCCGGTCTAAATTCAGGCATTCCTGCTCCTGCGCACCCGTAGGAGACAGCAGGTGGAGAGCGGTCTCTATGCTACCACCTAAGTATTTCCCCAAGTAAGTGTCGGACACGAATATCCACAGCAGTTCTGCATATGAGTGCCTGAAAACTAAAAAAAAAAAAAAAAAAAAAAAAAAAAAACCCAAATGCTCATGAACAAGCAAACGGAAACAGTAACAGCATATCAATATGCAATAGGACACTACTATCCAACACAAGAAAACGGATGCACTGCACAGAACACGGCCAGACAAGACAGACTTCGCGTGGTGCAGTGTTCCTATCACCGAAGGAAGAGGCAGGCTAATGTTGGGGTGACACACACTGGATCGGGGGTTTTCTGAGGACAGGATGCGCAGTCCACCACGCTGTGCGCCCGGACACAGCCAGCCTCGACAGGGGGCCACGGGCATGCTCCCTGCCCCACCTCCGCCCACCTCCCCGTCCTCCAGCTCTTCCGAGGATGCCGGCTCAGGAGGCAAAAACACACCCGGCATCCACGGACCCGGGCCCCGCACGCCGCCCTGCCCGAGCCGGACCACGCGGGCAGCGGCTGGCCCAGCCGGGCAGGCCGGGGCTACCGGGCCTCCGCGCCCGCCGCCACCTCGCGCACCTGGCCTGTGCCCCGCCGGAACAGCACCGAGTCCTCGGGCTCGGGGCCGCAGCCAGCTCCGTCGCCGCTCACCGCCATGGCGAGCTCCCCGAAGGCAGGGAGCTTCCCGAAGGCAGCGCGCCGCCCGCTCGAGGCCTTGTGGGAGTGACGACTTCCGGCGCCGCCGGGGCTCCTGGGAGCGGAAGTGCGCGTCTCTCCGCGTCCTGGTTTATTGGCTAGAGGTGCAAGAGTTTCTGTGGTTGTGTTTACTTGAAAGGCGCGCGATCTAACGGGGTGCGGTGGCTCGCTGGCTAAAGTCCTCGCCTTGCTCGCGCCGGGATCCCATCCCAGCTGCTCCACTTCAGATCCAGCTCCCTGCTTGTGGTTTGAGAAAGCAGAGGACGGTGCAAAGCCTTCGGACCCTGCATCCACGTGCAGGAATAGCTGGAAGAAGTTCGTGGTTCTCTCGGTCTCCCACGCCGGTGCAAGGTCCCAGGGACCTGAGCCTCAGGCAGGAAGTTGGACGGGAAGCGGAGCGGTAGGGACTCGAACCTGCGCCCTTAGTGTCGTCCCCTGAGAGGGCTTATTGACTCCTGCGCTCTCTAGAGTGCTGCCCAGCAGGTGGAAGCCGGCACTGGCCTCTTTTTATCCTTACCATGAGGAGTTCCTTTGCCCTAGTTACTTGTTTTCTGTTTGCTTTCCTCAATACGTTTTTGTAGATACAGAAATTGACCCCACCTTTTCATCTCTCACCAGCCCCCCATATTAATAATCACAATAATGTATAGTATTTTAGTACAAGTGTAACTTTCTGCCACTTGCATGTGTCATGGCCTCGTCAGCACAAAGGTAGAAAAGCTAGCGTCTGTACAAGTAGATTTAAAAGTTTCACCGTGATGCCTACTTCTACTCCTAAGGAGGAGGGTTAGGCTGCTCAGGCTTCAGGCGGGAAGATGCGGAACATGGAGCTTCCAAATCGCAGGACGGCCACAGTATCCAGTGTTGAGTGCTTTGCTGCGGGCCTCCTTTGGAATTTTGCAGCCCATCCCCCTACGTGCGGCTGAGGTCTAGCATCATGGCAGCGCCAAGGCTAAGTCTGTGAAGATAGACTATGCTCATATCACCCATTGTACAAATAAATGAGGCTTTTGGTCATTATTCACACAATCAATGCACATGTATGTACTTTAATAAATACATATATATCTAATTATGGGCCTAGTGTGGTAGTCTAGCGGCTAATGTCCTGGTCTCCTTGCACATGCCAGTATCCTATATGGACGCCGGTTCAAACCCCGGTGGCCCCGCTTCTTCTCATCCAGCGCCCTGCTTGTGGCCTGGGAAAGCAGTAGAGGTCGGGCCAAAGCTTGGGACCCTGCACCCACATGGGAGATCCGGAAGAGCTCCTGGCTCCTGGCTTCGGATTGGCTCAGCTCTGGCTGTTGCAGCCACTTGGGGAGTCAATCAGGGGATGGAAGATTTTCCTCTCTTTCTTTCTCTCTGTATATCTGACTTTCCAATAAAAATAAATTTAAAAATTAAAAAAAAAAGTGCAGAGATCAATAATAGTGAATCCTTGTTTTACATCCTTCTATGTGCCACTGCAGGTGGTTTGCACTATCTGGTTTGTGCAGTAAACACTTATTTACAAAGCAAAATTACATAAAGGGATCTTAAGTTCTATTACACAATAAAATTTGCTTTAAAGGTTTATGACAAAAAGTACTACTGTCTGATCACGTTACACAATCCACTAATCTAAAGGTACACTGTTGCTAAAACAATATTCAGCAACACGACACGTGTATGCATAGTGTTTTATTCTTTGACGAATGGTTCAGGGACATCACAGTAAGCCAGAGTGAAACACGAACTGTAAAATAGACAGCTTATAACAAGTTATGGCACATGTAATGAGTGTTGGTGACTCCTGTAAAATCTTGCTCCTCTGAGAGTTGGTGGTACACCCAGCTGGCAGGAGCACCCAGGTGCTCCGCATGGCCACTTCACTTTTCTCTTGTCTGCAAAGCCTTCTTCTCGTTAGCCGCTTTCTGCTTCTGTTGCATGATCTCAGAGTCCCTACAGTAAGACAAAAGTCTCTTAGTGGAAATGGAAAGACTTGCTTTCTACACAGGACCCATCCAGCATATGACACAAGATATTCAAAAGAAAACAAAAACGACATGCCTGATTTCATGCAAAGAGAAAGAATAGAAAAAAAAAAAAAAAAAGCTGTGGCTACCACGGTGGCTCAACATGCTGACCCTCCACCTTCAAGGGCAGGCATCCCATCTGGGCGTCAGTTCGCATCCTGTATGCTGCACTTTCTATCCAGTTCTCTAGTTACAGCCTGGGAAAGCAGCACAGGACAGCTCAAATCTTCATGTCCCTACACCCGTATCAGAGACCCAGAGGAAGCTTCTGGATCCTGGCTTCAGATCAGCTCAGCTGCAGTCATCGCAAAGTGTTTGGGGAGTGAATGGAAGATCTTAGTCTCTCCTTCTCTCTCTCTGTAAATCTCCCTTTCCAATAAAAATAAATAAATCTTAAAAAAAAAAAAACACTCAAAATCTGCAAAGGCTGACTTAATTTGGATATCATCCCTATTGCTACCACAACCTTGAGAAAATAACCTGAAAGCCCTTTCAAAATTGAAGCAATATCTATCGCGGCTGTTCAAAGACCTGGCTGTGAATATAAATCAAGGTATTTGATATCGGACAGGTAGAGACAGAAACAATGACGACCATCTGGCTACCAGAGTTAACCTGTCCTGGTTCTCAGATATGGTGGAGCGTGTTATGAACTGGTTCAGCCCACCTGCCCGTAGACCTGACTCACGCGTAGGCTGGAGTGTACTGCAACCTGGTCTGGGCTGCTCCCAGCTGTGGTCCTTGTGCTGCCCTGCAGAGCCTGCGTCCTGACAGAGGAGTTCTTTAGGCCCCTCCTTCAGGCCTCCTCCCAGTGGCAGATCTTGTGTGCACACCAGTGGGAGCTTGGCCCGGATTGATTTAGTCCTTGCAAAGGACAGTGGCCTTGCCTAATTGGTTTTTACTATTTGGTGTTACAATCCAGAAGCCAGGGGTTTCTTTCTCTTTTTTTTTTTTTTTAAGATTTATTTAGTATTATTTTTTATTACAAAGTGAGATATACAGAGAGAGGAGGAGAGACAGAGAGGAAGATCCTCTGTCCTATGATTTACTCTCCAAGTGAGCCGCATCGGCCAGTGCTATGCCGATCTGAAGCCAGGAGCCAGGAACTTCTTCTAGGTCTCCCATGCGGGTGCAGGGTCCCAAAGCTTTGGGCCATCCTCGACTGCTTTCCCAGGCCACAAGTTCCTGGTTCCTGGGTTCAGATCAGCTCAGTTCCAGCCATTGCGGCAAGCTGGGGAGTGAATCATCGGATGGAAGATCTTCCTCTCTTTCTTTCTCTCTGTATATCTGTGTTTTCAATAAAAGTAAATAAATCTTTTTTTTTTTTTAATCACTGGACAAAAGTGTGAAGTGAAAACCTTCTGATTTAAACGGCCAGTGCTGCACCAATCTTAAGTCAGAAGCCAGGAACTTCCTCCAGGTCTCCCATGCAGGTGCAGGGTCCCAATGTATTGGGCCGTCCTCGACTGCTTTCCCAGGCCACAAGCAGGGAGCTGGATGGGAAATGGAGCTGCTGGGATTAGAACCGGTGCCCATATGCGATCCTAGCGCATTCAAAGCAAAAACTTAAGCCACTAGGCAATGCCGCCGAGCCCTGTGTTTAACCTTTTCTGTTTGGTTTTTCTGTAGCAGCTTTGTAAGATTTGCCATACATAGTCTCCTATCAAAATGGTGCACTGCCTTCTCTCTCCAAACCAGTCAGTCTTCTGGTCTCTAGGCAACGACACACATACATCTGTCATGCAGTGTAATGTGGCATGTCTGCTTTGGGAATCGGTTCCTACCTCCCTGGAAATACAAGACACTGTCTTGCAAGCATCGTGCATACCTTTATCTTGCCAGACTAAGTTCTAGCAGCTGGACTTGGAGAAGCTGCGCGAGGTTGTTTAGAGTTGTTTTCACCTGCGAGCCTGGAGCCTAACCACCCCACAGGGTGTGGGCAGGCTCAGAACAAAACCGACGTTAATGTCTTGGTTACCCCTTTCCGCCCATTTTCCCTGCAATACGCCAAGGGTTTAAACAAATGCTGGTCATTTTCTAAGGCCTGGTTGCCATTGCAGGGTGCCATTCCTGCCACTCACCTCTGCTTTCTTTGAGAAGTAGTCAAGCTGTCCTCTTTTCGTTTCCCCTTGCAAATCTCCTGGGCTTTCTTCATGTTTTTTTGGCGGGCAAGTTCCCGTTGATTTCCACCTGCAAAGGCAAACAGTCATGGCTCTGTTTCTCATGTGCCAAAGTGCTTCCACCAAAAAGTTCTGATTCAAAAAAAAAAAAAAAAAAAAAGCGTATGAACTTTGTTTTGCTTTTTGAGTCAAGAACTGCAATTGATCAGGCAACCAGGAGGTAGGTAGCTTAAAGGTTTAACAGTAATATCAAAGCCAATGCTACCCTGGACAACAGGCATTTGGGATACTGTTGGGGCCAGTATCCCAAAATCAGTTTTGGCTTATGGCTGGCATGGGGTAGACAAAGGTCAGAAACACAGAGCCCACGCGTCACAGAAGTTCAGCCCATTACAGCTTTACTGTTAAAAGCCAGCAAGGGCAGACTCTATTAAAACATTATTAACCTTCAAGGCCCTGTAACTAAATACGACTCAGCAGGAGCTCCTGGTCCGGACCCTCACAGGGGCCGCGCAAAGGAACACCCGAGGAGGATCGGAGCTACGTGCGTGCGTCCCTGTTGGTCCACTGCCGGTAGCCAGGAGTCCTCGTCCCGCCTCCCCATCCTGCTGCGCTCCCTGGTCGGACGCCTCGCCCAGCGCTCCGCAGACTCACGAGCCATGCCTGGAAGGGAGCGACTCAGCGCCAGTCGCCACCGGCCTCCCTGGAAGGCGACACCGGTGGGTACTTGGCCGGGGCCCCCAAACCGCCTCCGGCGCGCTCCAAGGGCCGCTGCGCGTGCGCGCGAGGGCAGGTACTGGGCGCTAGCACCGAGTGGCCGCGGCGGCGGGAGAACTGGCTGCGCTGCTCTGCTTGCTGAGTGCAATCCGCGCGGTAGATAGGCTTGTGTGCACCGGCGGTTCAGCGGCATCAAACTTTTGGTCAAAGAATGTTAGCTTTCATTCAGACGCAGGAAGGAGGCTGCCTTTAAACACCTGTAAGAATGCTCCAGGGGTTTCTTTGGTTCTGTTATTGAAAGGCGGAGTGGGGGCCTGCCGCCTTGTGGAGCAACAGGTGAAGCCTCTATCTGTGATGACGTCAGCATCCTATGAGATACTGGTGTGTGTCCTGACTGCTCCACTTACTGATACAACTTTCTGTTGGGAAGCAGTCCAAGTGCTTGGCCCGCTGGCACCCACGTGGGAGACCTAGAAGAAGCTCCTACCTCCTTGTGGTCTCCGGTCTTGGTCTTTGACTTTCAAATAAAAATGAATAATAGCAAAAGATGGTGTGGACACCCTAAAATTGCATAGTGGGTTTTTTTTTGCTCTTAAGTTTTTTTTTTATTTTTGAGAAAGCATTCACTGTTGCACTCCCCAAAAGCTAGAAACAGAGGCCCTGTATCTCCCATGGAACCCAGTGACTTGAGCTGTCATTTCTGCCCCTTCACATGCCTGCAGTGCCGGAAGCTGGAGGCAGGAGCCAGAGTAGCCTGTGAAACCCCCAGCAACTCCGATGTAGGAGGCGGGCGTCTTAAGCCCCCAAGGTGGCTCTCAGGACAAATGCCCACTTGGTTTTACTGAACTCTTTGTTTTGGAGGATTTCAACTAGCTGCAAAAGTATGGAAAGTACTATAGTGTACTTCCAAGTGCGCATGGCCAGACTTCAGTCCGTCATTAAATTACCTACTTCAGGAAAGGTGAGAGGCAAAGTGAGGGCTCTGCACTTAAAACATCAGCTTTGAAAGCTTAGCTCTACCAATCCACAATTACGTCACCTTGGGCACATGATCTCATTGCATTGAAGCCTTCTCAAGCTTTGTGAGCAGGAGGTCATTGCACTTCACACATCAAGTCAGTGTGTAACGTAACAAAGTGCCCATCACACGATGACAGCCAACCGCCCTGGCTATTATTATTATTCGTTCATGCCCCTCCTGCTCTCCACTTGGCAAACCTCCTCTTGGGCAGCGAGAGAGGCTGGACTTTGAGATAGCTGCTCATCCGGGCGAAAGCAAGCGATTTGGGGTTGCAAGATGAGTGTGATAACATTATTTCTGTATTTTTCTCAGTTTGTAGTCTGAGTTATTTACAGTTGAAAAGTGTTTTAGACGTAGGGGCACACATGATATGTACTAGATACACTGGATGTATTACTAGGGAAAATTGGAGATTAAAAGAATATCAGATGCTGCTAAGAATGTCCTGCATAACTTGAGTGTGTGAACAAACACATTATGCCTTCATAATCAACCATAAAAGTTAGATCTCATTTCCACCCCTTTCCTGGTGGGCAGTTAAATCCTCGTTGTTAATGACTGCCCCACTGCAAGCTTGTGGGTATGTCCTGGACTTTGTAGTGGAAAGGCCTTATTCATCTTCAGTTTATTTCAAAAGTCTGTCCAGAGGTGCCTGGGCCTGGCCGTCAGGATTCTCCAGGAAGCTCAGCTGTCTTCTTCTGCAAGTGCTTGGGCTTCTTTCCGCCCCTCTGAAGTCTCTCACGTTTCTAGGAATCCAGCCCTCGGAGGTGTCCATTTTCCAGAGGAACGGCTGCTTGCCCAAGAACTGGCTCTCAGCTTAGCCGCGCTGCCCGCAGAGGCCCTGCCCTTGTCTCCTCCCTCAGAATGGAAGAAAACCATTCACCACCGAATGCTTCTGACTTCTTGTTACGAATGTAGCACGATGTTCCACCAGAATTCTCTTTGCTTCCAAGGAGAGGGTCAGGGCTTTGTTTCCAACGTATGGGGGGAATTTGTATCACCATTTCTGTGGTCCTGTTGGCAGGACACGGGTAAGCTCATCTCTCTTCTCTAGCTGTTTTTCCTAACAGATACTTTTACGGCATAACACATTCTTCAGTTACATTGTTTATTTACTTGCTGTATGCTCGCCTCTTCTAGCCAGAAAGTTCTGTTCAGCTCTCTCCTGCAGCCTCCCAGGGCAGGTGAATACTCGACTTAATGAAGGCTTGTGGGAGGGTAATACATCAATATTTAAAAAAATATTGAAGGCTGTTCCTTCTATACGTTTCTCCGAAACCCAGTTTCTCTCCCGTGAGGTAACCATTACCAGTTTCTTCACAGCAGCGATGCTCATGTATGTTTTTCCTCAAGTCGGAAGTTCTAATCTCTGACGTATACTGGTGAGCGGGCGATTAAATTGCTTTTCAGGGGGCCTCTAAAAACCAGCATCCGTGAAAGTTCCATCTGAGGAGCAGGCGGCCTCCTTTCCCTCTTTTCAAAAACTCCTCCGGACGTCTTGGATAACGTGAAGTGTAAGCGTCTCCATTTCCGGCTCACCCGTCACCCAGGCCGGGTCGCTTGGCAGTTGCCATGACTCCCGGCGCCCAGCGCCTGACGCCCTCCGCGGCGCGGACTGATGACGCAGCGGCTCCGTCGCCCGCTGAAGGTGGGGGAGCCGGGGAGGAGGGAAGTAGCTTGGTGTGGCAGGGTCATGAAGAAGAGGCGGCGGTGGGCGAGTGGCGGCGGCGGCGGTGGCGGGGGCGCACAGCGGCGGTAGCTGCCTGCTCGGGGAGGGAAGAGTCGTTCCTAACCCGTGGGCGTCGGGGCCGGGGCCGGGGCCGGGGCTCGGGGCCTTCTCCCCGGGCCCCCGGGCTCCGCCATGATCCGCAGGGCACGCCTTAGCGTGAAGCCGAACGTCAGGCCGGGTGTCGGTGCCAGGGCCGCCGGCACCGCCGTCCTTCCGCGTGGACGGGAGCCCCGCAGGCCGCCAGAGCCCGCCGAGCCCGCCGAGCCCCCCGAAGTCCCCGAGCCCCCCGAAGTCCCCGAGCCCCCCGAAGCGCCCGCGGCCGAGCCCCCGGAGAAGGCGCCCGAGCGCAGGTAGGCTCGTTGGGGAGGGAGCCCTTTGGTCTGCCGCGCAGCCCCACGTCCCCGGCCCGAGACCCCACATCGCCCGCCCCGCCGTCGGAGAGGAGGGCCGGGAGCGGGGGAGCACACTGAGCTGCAGGCAAGCTCGAACGGCGTGGCTGTGGCCTGGGGTGGAGACCAGCGCCTTCTCCTGGCTCTGGGCGAGATGCCGGTGTGATGGTCCCGGGGTATCCGCTGGAAAAAGTTAATTAACCTGGTTTAAATTTTTTTTTTTTCTGCTGAACATTGCTGGAAAGATCTATATATTTCAAATATCACCTTATACGGAGAATTATTGTGCAGGTTCGAATAACTGGTAAAAACACAGGACAGGGCAGAATGATTGCTGATGAAGTTTGTGTTTTTTTTTAGAGTAACAGACATGTCAGTGTGAGGGTCAGTATCTGTAGGATGTTCTCATTGGAGGAAGCCAGGAAACACACTTCTAAATGACAGTGTGGTGGTACAGACTTTGTGGATGTCCAGAAAGACATGAACATTTCCTGTTATGCACAGATACTGTTTCTGCTTCCGGAGGGGTTAGGCTGATACGTCAGCAATGTCTCTCCGATGTCTTGTGATCCTCAAGTTTCTTTTTTCTTTTGTTAATATTTATTTACTTTCATTGGAAAGGCAGATTTACAGAAAGAAGGAGAGACACAGATCTTCCATCCACTGATTGACTCCCCAAGTGACTGCAACAACCAGAGCTGAGCCTATCCAAAGCCAGAAGCCAGTAGCTTCTTCAGGGTCTCCCATGTGTGTGGGTGCAGGGTCCCCCACGTGGGTATAGAGTCCCAAGGCTTTGGGCTATCCTGGACTGCTGTTCCAGGCCACTGGCAGGGAGCTGGAAGGGAAATGGAGCAGCTGGGATATGAACCAGCGCCCATATGGGATCCCAGTGCATGCAAGGGGAGGATTTAGCCACTAGGTTACTTTGTCAGGCCAGATCCCAGAGTTTCTTACATGAACCTGTTTCAAAATTTCTACCCTAAAAAGGAGATACTGGTATCACTTTTTCTTTGAGATTTATTCGTCTGAATGACAGAGTTACAGAGAGAACGACCTTCCATCCGCTGGTTTATTCTCCAAATGGCCATGAGGATTAGGGCTGGGCAAGCTGGAAGTGGGGGTCGGGTGGGTGTGAGGGTCGGGGGTTGGGGAGGGTCAGGAGTTTCTTCCAGGTCTCCCATGTGGGTAGCACTTCAGTTCGTTTCCCAGGTCGTTTTCCAGGAGTGGATGGATCAGCCTAGCTGGAACTGGCATCCCTATGGGACACTAACGTTGCAAGCTGTGGGTTTGCCCCTCTATGCTCAAAGCCCAGCCCCATCAATCACTGTTAGTAAAATTCTCAGATTTTCCCAACTCTACACGATTGTATAATTGATAAGGAATAAATGACTTTCAGTCTGCAGGCTGGAGACATTAATGTGTTAGCATTGTTCTTGTTTTTTTTTTTAAGCTGACTTTGAGAGGATACTTTTTTAAAAAAGATTTATTTATTTTTATTATAAAGTCTGATATATACAGAGAGGAGAAGAGTCAGAGAGAAATACCTTCCGTCCGATGATTCATTCCCCAAGTGACTGCAACAGCCCATGCTGCGCCGATCCGAAGCCAGGAGCCAGGGACTTCCTCCAGGTCTCCCATGCAGGTGCAGGGTCCCAAGGCTTTGGGCCATCCTCTGCTGCTTTCCCAGGCCACAAGCAGGGAGCTGGATGGGAAGTAAGGCTTCAGGAATTAAAACTGGAGCCCATATGGTATCCTGGTGCATGCAAGGGGCGGACTCCAGCTTCTAGGCCACGGCGCCGGGTCCGAGAGGATACTTTTTTTTTTAAAGACTTTATTTATTTTTATTACAAAGTCAGATATACAGAGAGGAGGAGAGACAGAGAGGAAGATCCTCCGTCCGATGATTCACTCCCCAAGTGACCGGAACGGCCGGTTCTGTGCTGATCCGAAGCCGGGAACCAGGAAACTCTTCTGGGTCTCCCACGCAGGTGCAGGGTCCCAAGGCTTTGGGCCGTCCTTGACTGCTCTCCCAGGTCACAAACAAGGAGCTGGTTGGGAAATGGAGCTGCAGGGGATTAGAATCGGCACCCATATGGGATCCCGGGGCGCCCAAGGCGAGGACTTTAGCCACTAGGCCATGCCGCTGGGCCCGAGAGGATACTTTTTAAATCTTGCAGTATTTTTGTGGATCTCTGCTAGTTGTAAAAATCCTTGGAGTGGGCTCGGTGCGATAGTGCAGTGGTTAAAGTGATCGCCTTGCACGCGCTGGGATCGCATATGGGCTCTGGTTCATGTCCCAGAGCACCACTTCCCATCCAGCTCCCTTCTTGTGGCCTGAGAAAGCAGTCGAGGACGGTCCAAAACCTTGAGACCTTGCACCCATGTGGGAGACCTGGAAGAAGCTCCTGGCTCCTGGCTTCGGATCAGCTCAGCTCCAGCCGCTGTGGCCGCTTGGTGAGTGAAGCATCGGACGAGGTTTATTCTGGAACTCTTGCTGGTGCAAAGGCTCAAGTACTTGGGCCACCTGCTGCTGCTCTCCCATGTGCATTGTCGAGAGCTGCATCAGAAGTGGAGCAACCCGGATTCAAGCTGACACTGTGTGTGGGGGTGCTGGACCTGCAGGCCGTGGCTTCCCCTGGGATCCCAGAGCACCAGCCCTTCGTATTAGATCGTGAAAACCAGCACATAGGAAAGAAGATCCATGGTGGCTTCTGTTTTTCCTTTTTCCATTTCAACAGTGATGAAAAGATTGATGGTGGGAATGATGTTGAAGAATCCAGTCAACCTCCTGCCGTTCCGCAGAGAAGAAAGCGAGTGTCGGGCACGTCTGGTGTCCTTCAGGCAGATGTCACGGTTCCTTCAGAATGTCCTCCTGTGTCCACCGCTAACGAGGATGCTGCACAGCCAGACCCCGTTCCGGCAAAGGAGAAGCCGCCGTGCTCAGACCGCTACCGAATATACAAAGCCCAGAAGCTGCGGGAGATGTTAAAAGAAGAGCTGCGCAAGGAGAAGGTAAAGGAGAAGGGCTGCTGGCTTCCAGGCACTGCTGTCTGTGTTGGCAGGTGTCCTTGGCGACAGTAATAAGCCTCCTTAGCGTTTTACTGGGTAATAAAGCCAAATAAGTTTGCTTCCGTTTTTTTTAAGCATGTTTAAAAGGATTTATTTTTATTAGAAACACAGCTTTTACAGAGAGAAAGAGGCAGAAAGTTCTTTCATCCACTGGTTTACTCCCCACCTGGCTACAGTGGCTTGATTTGAGCCGATCTGAAGCCAGGAGCCAGGAGCCTCCCCTGGATCTCCCCTTGTGGGTGCAGGGTCCCGTCCTAAGCCGCTTTCCCAGGCCATAAGCACCGAGGTGGCTGGGAAGTAGAGCAGGCGGGACATGAACCGGTATCTGCTTGTGATGCCTGCTTGCAGGTGGAGTATTAGCCAACTGAGCCATTGCAGCAGCCCCGCATTCCTTATGGTTTGTCATGTGGGCATCTCAGGCTGGACCTTAAGTCCTGCCCCAAGCAGCTGCCTGACATACTCTACATGTATGTTTTTTCATGTTTGTGAAGATAGTTTTATGTCCTGCATATACACACAAGAATGCTTCTGTGGTCAGGTGTTTTATTTAAAGATGTTCAAATGTGTTTATTTGAATTAAGAGAAACGCAGTTGAGCCACATGAGTCAATAATTTTTTTAAAAAAGGTTTATTGATTTGAAAGGTAGAATTAGAGAACAAGAAGGAGACGGGGAAGTCTTGGGGCTGCAGCGGCTGTGCCTGGGGCAGGAATTCCTTCTAGCTGTTCCACTAGAGTGACAGGGATAAGGTGCTTGGGCCGACTTCCGCTGCTTCCCCAGGCATGTCCTCCGGGAGCTGGCAGCTTCACTGGCTGAGCTGAACACCAGCCCTGGTAGTGTTTTCTGATCTGAATGAAATCCATATTCCTGTGAGTCATGAAGGTGTGTTTATTTTCCCCTCTAATCTAGGAGTTAGATACCAATTGAAAGTGCAGACTTATCCCTGACTGGCTCCGTGACTTGGCCAGTTTCCTTCCTGGCAAGTAGGGCTGACATTACTGAAGATTAAATGAGTTAATAGGTGTGATCTGCATTTGGACTAGTTTATGACAAAAACAGTATACCCAACAAATGTCAGCTGTTTTTTTTTTTTTTTTTTTAAGATTTATTTGAAAGACAGAATTAAATATAGAGAGAGAGACAGATATCTGCCATCCCTTGGCTCATTCCCAAAATGGGCACGGCAGCGCAGCTGAGCTGCTCTGTAACCAGGAGCCGGGGACTTCCTCCAGGGCTGCTTTATGGGTGTGCGGCCACAAGGACTGGGTGTATTCTGCTTTCCTGGGTCATTAGCAGAGAGCTGGGGCAAAGTGGAGCAACGGGGACTAGATCTGACGTGCCATTTTTAGTTTTAGCTTTTTTTTTTTTTTTTAGTTTTATTTTTATTGGAAAGGCAGATATAGAGAGAAGGACGTATAGAGGGAAAAATCTACCTTCCTTTGGTTCTCCAAGTGGCTGCAACACCTGAGCTAAGCCCATCTGAAGCCAGGAGCCAGGAGCGTCTTCTGGGTCTCCCATGTGGGTGCAGGGTCTCCAGGCCTTGGACCATCGTCTACTGCTTTTCTAGGCTACAGGCAGGGAGCTGACTGGGAAGTGGAGCCACCGAGAGTAGGCTCCAGTATCCATCCTGGTGTATACAAGGCGAGGGTTTTAGCCATTAGGCTGTTGCGCCAGTCCCCACTTTTGGTTTTTAAAAATTGTTAAGAAAATATGCTACAATTTTGTAATACTTCATGAAATTTCCTCCCAATTTAGGCATATTAGAAGTGATTATGAAAACATTTGTAAGGAATGTAAATGTAAATCTAAACTGTATATTTGAACCTACTATGTTTGAAACTGTGTATTTCTAACATAAAATTGGATGTGTGTGTGCATACAGAAACAGTGGAAGAACAAATGTGCTATAAGTGAATGTCAGAAGCCGCTGGATCGTTCAAAAATGACTATGAGAGACTTCATATATTACCTACCAGAGAGCAACCCAATGACGTAAGTAAAATTTGTTTCTATTGTAGATTCCTTTTTATTTTTAAAGATTTATTTTTAATTGGAATGGCAGATTTACGGAGAGAAGTAGAGACAGAAAGCTTCCATTCTGCTGGTTCACTCCCCAGATGGCCACAATGGCTGGAGCTGAGCTGATGCAAAGCCAGGAGCCAATAGCCTTTTTCTAGGTCCCTGAAGCAGATGCAGGGTCCTAATGCTTTGGACCATCCTCTACTGCTTTTCCGGGCCATAAGCAGGGAGCAGGATGGGAAGTGGGGCAGCCCGGACACTGCCTGGTGCCCATATGGGATCCTGGCGAGCAGGGTAGGAGTTTAGCCACTGAGCCATCGCACCAGGTCCTTCTGTTGCAGATTCTTGAGGTTATGTCGTGAGTTCAGTAGAGCATTCATTGTGCAGTTGCAGTATCGCAAATAACTTTTTTTTTAAAAGATGTATTTATTTTATTACAAAGTCAGATATACAGAGAGGAGGAGAGACAGAGAGGAAGATCTTTCATCCGATAATTCACTCCCCAAGTGAGTGCAATGGCTGGTGCTGTGCCGATCCGAAGCCGGGAACCTGGAACCTCTTCCGGGTCTCCCACGTGGGTGCAGTGTCCCAATGCATTGGGCCGTCCTCGACTGCTTTCCCAGGCCACAGGCAGGGAGCTGGATGGGAAGTAGAGCTGCCGGGATTAGAACCGGCGCCCATATGGGATCCCGGGGCTTTCAAGGCGAGGACTTTAGCCGCTAGGCCACGCCACTGGACCCTCAAATAATTTTTTTATGGGAGTGATAAATGATACTCTTTATCTCTGAGATTAAAAGTAAGATTCCTTTGTTATCTTCAGTACTAGCATTAGTAAAGGCAACTAGGCCACTTTTTTGTAATCAAGATTGCAGTTTGCTAATTAACTATGTAGGGATTGTCAAAAATATAATAAAAAATGAATGGAAATTAAAAAAAAGATTGCAGTTTGAATTGTATGCTATGATCTGATCTAAAGGAGTGGTTCAGTCTTTTGGGCTGCTTTGTAATGAAATACAGTGGTGATTTGATTTACCAACTGTTTCAAGAACAAAGCTGCTTTAATCAAAGCTGGCCTGGACAAGTAGAGGACAGGGCCGCCAGCAGGTTCATAATAGGTGTATTGTTGGCAAGTAGAGGGAGGAGTAGTGACATACCCAGTAGACTAGGTTTTTGGCCCGGTTGAAAAGCCGGATAGGTCGCTTCACGCCGTGTGGCTAAGCGCCTCCTTTCCTTGAGGAATTAGAGGGTAAGAGTGTTTCCTCACTATGTTGTAAAATTCTTGACTGAAAAGCTGATTTTTGGCCTGTGCCATTAGTAGTGAAGTGCTGAGTTGTGTTAATAAAAAACCAAAGGGAAGTTAGAATCATTTCCTCTCACCTACAGATCGCACTCATACGCTGTGCGTTGTTCATGTGTTAACATAAGTTCTGTTATTTGCATTTGCTAGTTCTTCACTGGAACAGGAAAAGAAAACGGAGAAAGCATTGCCTTCAGTCCAGACCAAAGAGTAAGCGTCCCATCTTCTTTATTCTATCTATTTTAGTATGGGTACGGTTTTTTTTTTTTTTTTTAATGAAATTTTTTAGAAAATTTTTTTTACAGAAAAGAAAGTTGTCAAGTGATATTTTGCTGAATTTTAAAAGTGGACTCACTTAACAAGAAAAAAGTTGCTGCTTTCTTTAAGTGAATATAAAAGTGCTACTTGTATAACTGGTTAATTTGATTTAAATTAAGGTGTTTAGAATGAAAGAGTTTTTGTTCTAAGATTTCTTCATTCGTTTGAAAGCAGCGCTAGAGAGAGGCAGAGACAGAGGAGAACCTCCAGTTGCTGCTTCACTTCCCAGCTGGCAAAACAGCCGGAGCTGGACTGCTGCCAAAGCCGCGTGCCAGGACTTTTCCTGCGTCTCCCACATGGGTGCAGAGGTCTGTGGATGTGGGCCGTCTGCTGCTGTCCCAGGTCGATGAGCAGGGAGCTGGATGGAAGTGGAGCAGCTGGGACTCAGGGACTCCTGCGGTGTCCATGTGAGAAGCTAGCATCACAGAGAGAGGCTTTACCTGCCGGGCCCCAACTCTGCCTCCAGAGGTTCTATTTGAATTTAGGGTATACGTTTCCTACCAAAGCAAGCATGATTTTAGGGTAATGATATAGCTGCATGGTACAGAATTCAAAAGAAAGAAAAGGAAATACTGAAATTTCCATTTTTTTGTTGACGTGAATGTATTCATTGAAAGGCAGAACAGAGAGGCGAGAGCTCTTCTGTTGCCTGGCTTCC
Organism: Ochotona princeps; assembly: GCF_030435755.1. NCBI lineage: Eukaryota > Metazoa > Chordata > Mammalia > Lagomorpha > Ochotonidae > Ochotona > Ochotona princeps. The sequence continues at coordinate 23,022,769 of NC_080859.1, read as the reverse complement.
CCCTGTAACGGTGGGGCTGTTCCAGGGCAGAGCCAGCAACACGGAATTCTGACTGGGTCTCCCAGAGGAGGGGCAGGGGCCCCAGCACTGCCGCGCACCTCTGCTTTCCCAGGTGCTGTGCGTGTGTGTGCAGCTGAAGCAGAAGCTGGAATTCAAACTGCCGCTCAGCTGTGTGCTCCCCGCCTTGCTAGCAGGGCCTTAGCTTGCTGCATTGCAGCACCAGCCCACATCACAGCTCTGCTGGAAACCCTTTTCATGGCTTTATGAATTAAGCCTGTCTTTACTTTGGGTAGGCAAGAAAATAAGAACACTGCAGATGCAGAAGGCAGTGAAGAAGTGGAAGAGGAGGCAGATGAAGGGCCATTGCTGGTCCCTCGAGTGAAAGTGGCCGAAGATGGTTCTATTATTTTGGATGAAGAAAGGTAGGTTAAAAATTTGTGTATTTTATAATGAGAGAATACTGATGTGTCTGTTATGGACTCTGCTGTATTTGCACATTATGGTTGTAATGGCAGAGTGGGTTATATTCATCTATAATGTGTGATCATTTGAATATGGTGTTACTGTGTCCAGTCATCAATGATATTACCCTCGTCTTGCTCATGTTCTGGTCAGTGAGTTGAGCTGTTGAATATTCATGTCCTGGGCTCCACCAGGGTTAGCGAGGGTAGGTTTCTTGGATTCAGTTTTGCACTCAATGTGCAAGTTTTCATATTACCAACTAAAGTCACATATGCAGTGGGACCTATGCTTAACATCTTGCGGCTTTTCTTATTATGAAGTCTAAATCATCTTCTGGTTTTCAGTAATAACAATAAGCCTCTCATATTTGACATGGTGGAATTTAGTTGACTTTTGTTTTAAAGATTTATTTATTTTTATTGGAAAAACAGATATACAGAGAGGAAGAGAGAGACAGAAAAATCTTTCATCCAATGATTCACTCCCCAAGTGGCTGCAATGGCCAGTGCTGTGCCGATCTGGCTCCAGGAGCCTGGAACTTCTTTCCGGGTCTCCCACACAGGTGCAGGGTCCCAATGCTCTGGGCTGTCCTTGACTGCTTTCCCAGGCCACAAGCAGGGAGCTGGATGGGAAGCGGGACTGCCGGGATTAGAACCGGCGCCCATATGGGATCCCAGTGCATTCAAGGTAAGGACTTGAGCTGCTAGGCCATGGTGCCAGGCCCTTGGCTTTTAACGTATATATTTTTATGTTTTTTCATTTTAAAGCATATATTTTTAAAAAAACGAGTAGGATATATTTTAACAGTTTGAAAAAGTTTGCAGTTAAATTTTATTGTTGTAAATATTGCAAATTCTATGATCATGCAAATACATGTTTTCGCATAATTTTACTGTGTGTTGATGATTTTATTGGTTATTAAAGCAGTATTTAACTTCTTTGTCTGCAGGAATATAAAATGTGAGCATAAAATGCTTGTGTTTCTCGGTCTAGCCATGTGCCTGTCGCAGTACTGTATGTTGACTGTAGGAAGTGTTTCAGATAATCCAAAGCTGTTTTGTGAGTTTCATGTTGCTGATAAGAGTTTTTAATCTATATTTTCTTCTGCCTTCTTGGAATCATGTATTAAGTAAAAAAATAGGATATGCTTAGAAAATATGCTTCTTCCCCGTTGTAGTGTATGTGCTGCTGAAGCAAGCCTGGAAATAAACACAAACACTGTGAGATGGGTATTGTTATACCTCGGGTGTGGTTGCTGTGGCAGATTGCAAAATGGAACTATTTAAATATCATTTGCCTTTGTTTTCTGACTTGTTTCTGATGTGGATTTATTTGGAAATTTCTTTCAGTTTGACGGTAGAGGTTTTAAGGACAAAAGGCCCCTGTGTTGTTGAGGAGAATGACCCTATATTTGAGCGTGGTTCCACAACTACATACTCCAGCTTTAGGAAAAGCTGCTACTCTAAACCATGGTCAAACAAAGGTAACCAAGCGTTGTTTGAAATTGTATGTTATGTATTCCTCCTATCCCCACTATACTTTTTTTTTTTTGTAAGATTTATTTATTTTTATTGGAAAGGCAGATTTCCAGAGAAGAGAAACAGAAAGATCTTCCACTTACTGGTTCACTCCCCAGATGGCCAACCTGAAGCCAGGAGCCTCCTCCTGGTTTCCCACGCAGATGCAGGGTCCCAAGGCTCTGGGCCATCCTCGACTGCTTTCTCAGGCCACAGGCATGGAGCTGGTTGGGAAGTGGAGCAGCTGGGACTTGATTTGGCACTAATATGGGTTGTAGGTTGTGATGAGCCCATCAAGCTGTGGCGTGACCTCCTGTTCGCCCCAGTCAGTGATGGAATTATGTCTCGTTCTATTTAAGAGTGTGTTTTTGTTGTTTCATTGTTTTTTAATTGTATGTTATTTGAAAGGTGGAGAGGCAGCGATCTTCCATCTACTCGTTGACCCTGCAGACAGATTGGCTCATAGCTGGAGCCAGGGCCTTCCAGATTGGCTCAGAAGTACTGTCTGTGTGTGGTCAGGATCCAGTGCTGGCCTGCTGCCTCCAGCCCCCAGCAGGAAGCTGGGCTGGCAGCTGGAGTAACTGGGACCACACCAGGCATCCCAGGTCCTGTCCTCCATAACTACTGTGCCACCTCCCTGCCGAAGAAAAACAGATATTTTAAAAAATTATTTACTCGAAAGGCAGAATTACAGAAGAAGGCGAGACAGGAAGAGAGAGTGAGAGAGTGAGCAAGGGAGATCTGCAATCTGCTATCTCGCTCCCCAGGATTTAAGGAAGGTGTTTCTAAAACACTGTGGCATACGTTTCTAATGAAATTAAATCTCACCAAATGCATTTTAAATTCCGAATGCTCATGTAAGACGTTTTTCCGTCTGCAGCATTCACAAGGTTAATGTCAGTCACTGTACATCTTTTGTGTTTGCAGAAACAGATATGTTTTTTCTAGCCATCAGCATGGTAGGAACTGACTTTTCTATGATTGGACAGCTTTTCCCTCACAGAGCAAGAACGGAAATTAAGGTAAAGTGAATCTTCCACGTTTGTTGATTGTAAGTAGTCCAAAATGACATGATGATCATTATTATTAATTCCTTTGATTTTTTCTCCCCACTGGTGTTTGATTTTTGTATCATTTTGACACTTTATTATTTAAAGCAGCTTTTTTTTTTTTTTTAAGATTTATTTTTATTGCAAAGTCAGATATATGTAGAGAGGAGGAGAGACAGAGAGGAAGATCTTTCGTCTGCGTCTGATGATTTACTCCCCAAGTGGCCGCAATGGCCAATGTTGCATCAATCAGAAGCCAGGAGCCCAGGTCCTCTTCTGGGTCTCCTCTACTGCTTTTCCAGGCCATAAACAGGGAACTGGATGGGAAGTGGAGCTGCTGGGACCAGAGCTGGCACCCATATGGGATCCAGGCACGTTCAAGGCAAGGACTTCAGCTGCTAGGGCACGGTGCCAGGCCCTGGTCACGTTTTTAAATGGGCACCCATCAGTGAGTGCTGAGCTGATCCGAAGCCAGGATGTCTGATGCCGGGTCCTCTTCTGGGTCTCCTATGCTGGTGCAGGGTCCCAAGGCTTTGGGCCGTCCTCGACTGCTTTCCCAGGCCACAAGCACGGAGTCGGATGGGAGGCAGGGCTCCCAGGATTAGAGCTGGCAGCCATATGGGATACCAGTGCATGCAAGGGCCCTCATGCTGGGCCCTTTATTTATTATTATTTTTTAAGGCCGAGTTACAGAAATTCAGAGGGCTATCCACTGGTGTCCCGACCTGCAGGACATGCTGCTTAAGCCCTGAGAGTGGGCTGGGAATGCTGGGCTGCTAGCCCAAGAAACACACACACGTCCTTGGTGAAGGAGAATGCCCCATGCTCTTTATTTTACTCTGTCTCTCTCTCTCTTCTCTCTCTCTCTCTCTATATATATATATGTATATGTATATATATATATACCTTCTTCTCTAGGGGAGGAGGGGAAGGGGGGGTTCCTGGAAGTAATCATCTATATTGAAACAGGGGAGGAACTAATTATTTGAACAGGAATAAGGGTGGAGGTTCTGTTCTGCTTGTTTTGCACGGGATGTCCTAGCCCCAATATCCTGCTTCCTGTGGCCCTGCTTGCCCAAGGTAGGTTTTGCAGTGCAACAGGTTGTCAGGCATGCCATCAAGTCTAAGGCCTGTAAGTCTGTAGCTCCTAACACACTGGTTCACTTTCCAAATGGCTGCCATAGCCAGGACTGGGCCTGGCTGCACTCAGGAGCTAGGAGCGTCCTCTGGTCTCCCATGTGATTGCAGAGACCCAAGGACTTGATCCATGCTGTGCTGTTTTCCAAGGCCTTAAGCAGGTAGCTGGGTCAGAAGACAACCAGACATGAACTGGTGTCCACCTGGGATGCTGGTGTGCATGCAGAGGCTTTGTGTGCTACGCCACAGTGCAGGCCTCGGGCTGTAAGAACTTTGAAACATTGATTAAAAAAAAAAAATTGGAAGACTGAGAGAGAGAAATATACAGAGAGAGGTCCTTTCATCTGCCAGCAAGTGACAATCCCCAAATGCTTGTAACATCCAGAGCTGGGCCAGGAGCCCAAAACAGTCGGGATCTTCTTTGTTGGGTGGCAGGTGCGCCAGTTTCAAACCTCTACCTCCTGACTTTTAGGGTGCACATTAGCCAGAGGCTGGGCTGGGGAGCAGCGCCAGGAATTGTGGGCATGCTAGGCAGCGACTTAACCACTGTACCAATCACCTCTAGGATTTTTTGTTTTTTAGTGTTTGTTTTTATTGGAAAGGCATATTTACAGAGAGAATGAGAGAACCGCTCGTTCACTCCCCAAGTGGCCGCAACGGCCTGAGCTAAGCCAATCTGAAGCCAGGAGCCAGGAGCTTCTCTGTACCTCATTCTTTTTGTATATCTGCTTTTTCTATTAAAAACAGACAAACCGAAGGCTAATGGCTTAACCGGTAACTTGCCTTGGCAAAGGCCTAGCATTTCGTAGAGAGTAGTTTGTTATTGTTAAGAATTGCATTTTAGGGCCCGGCGGCGTGGCCTAGCGGCTAAAGTCCTCGCCTTGAAAGCCCCGGGATCCCATATGGGTGCCGGTTCTAGTCCCGGCAGCTCCACTTCCCATCCAGCTCCCTGCTTGTGGCCTGGGAAAGCAGTCGAGGACGGCCCAATGCATTGGGACACTGCACCCGCGTGGGAGACCCGGAAGAGGTTCCAGGTTCCCGGCTTCGGATCGGCGCGCATCGGCCTGTTGTGGCTCACTTGGGGAGTGAATCATCGGACGGAAGATCTTCCTCTCTGTCTCTCCTCCTTTATGTATATCTGGCTGTAATAAAATGAATAAATCTTTAACATAAAAAAAAAAAAAAAAAGAAATGCTTGTTTTAAATGTTTACTGTTTTTCAGTTAAAATGATTTTGTAAAACAAAAATGATTTTGCTTGGCGAAAATGTTTATAGATGTTTTTTGTTGTTAACAGAATAAATTTAAACGTGAAGAAAGAACAAATGGCTGGAGAATTGATAAAGCCTTCCGTAAGTACTGAGTGCTTTGTACTGCGTGCCTCTTGGAGATCCCGGTAAAGGGCCAGCGTTTTATTTTTGTCCCCACTGTGTGTTGGACTCGTTTTTGTCCCTGTGTGGATACATTCTTGTGTTTATCAATATTGATCTCGCCATTGGTGCAAGTCGAAGAAGAGGGACTAGCCAGAACACCAAGAGCGTAGAATTCTGACTTGAAGAGGTTACAGGCCAAAGCCAGGAGCCAGGACTTCATCCAGGTCCCCCACGTGGTTGCAGGGGCTCAGCCACCCGGGCCGTCCTCTGCTGCCTTGCCTGGCACGTTGGCAGGGGGCTGCATTGAAATGGCTGGCACCCTCTGTGACTTGAGCTGCCCCTTGCTTGTGAGATCCCTGAGGTGCTGATGGTGGCTCAAGCCACCATGCCTCGATGCTGGCCCCTCAACTATGTCTAAGTCATCTTTATATTAAAAAAAATCACACACACACATAGTAAAGTGTAGCTTGCATTTTGACAAAGCGTATACTTTGGAAGCACCGCCTCTGACAGTGTGTGGAGTGGTTTGCTTGTTGGAGGTGTTTCCCTTTCTTGGCATTCAGTGGCCATCCTCCAGGCCCTTTGCTTAAATTAGCACCGGATGAATGGGACCATACAGAATGTGCTCTGTTTGATTTCTTTCCTTCATTGTGTTTTTGAAACTCACCTGTGTTAATGCTGGTGGTCTTGGTAGCAGTAGCAATTTTATTTCAGTCCCTTTTGTTGCTAACTAGTGGAGTGTTGTGGCCTTGTTTTCCAGGGATCGAGCTGATAAATCAATATCAAAACCAAGTGGGTTTTTAATTATTATTATTATTTTTTTTAAGATTTATTTATTTTATTACAAAGTCAGATATACAGAGAGGAGGAGAGACAGAGAGGAAGATCTTCCATCCGATGATTCACTCCCCAAGTGAGCCGCAACGGGCAGATGGCACGCCGATCCGATGCCAGGAACCAGGAACCTCTTCCGGGTCTCCCACGCGGTGCAGGGTCCCAAAGCTTTGGGCCGTCCTCAACTGCTTTCCCAGGCCACAAGCAGGGAGCTGGATGGGAAGTGGAGCTGCCGGGATTAGAACCGGCGCCCATATGGGATCCCAGGGCGCATTCAAGGCGAGGACTTTAGCCACTAGGCCACGCCGCCGGGCCCGGGTCTTTTTTATTAAACGTGAAAAGTTTCTTTAAAAAAAAAAATAAAAACTTGAAAGTTCTTTCCTTTTTTTTTTTAAACAGAGGAAAAGCGTCCTTTTGACTTCGATTTTTTTGCTCATTTGCTTCAGAAAGTTCTTGCTGAGGAAGAGAAAAGAAAACAAAAATCGGGTAAAAGCCACAGTGTAAAGGAGAAGGAGGCTTCCAAATCAACGAAACACGTGAAAGGTACTGAGTTCAAAAGGAGTGGACATAAACCTTGCCTTTGCTCGGACCAGCAGAGCCAGTACCGTGGACAGGGCGAGGGTCTGGGGATGAAGCACCCACAGGAGACCAGGGATGGTGGAAGTCTCTGAGAAGTCTCTCTTTATTGCTCCTTCACCTCTCAAGTCCTAATTTATCCAGGAGGTTGGATACAGATGAGTCCAGTTAGTGTAGGTGTTTCTAGCTACAAGCCCAGTTCCTGTTCCTGCCCAGCGCTCATCACTCCTTAGCCCACAACAAGCCTTGTCCTTCAGGTCTTGGAGAGTTCTTGGAAGTGCAGGCAGCTGAGATGAGCTTGCCGTTGGCTTGGCGCGGCTCCATCCCTGCGCGTCGACCAGCTCTCTGCCGAAGCAGCAGCAGCATTTTAAAGCTCGCCTGGTGGGGCTGTCGGACGGCCTTGTAGCTTCTGGAGAGCCTTAGAATCTGTAAAACCATGCTGGTGTTAAATTTTAATCTTTAGTACAATGCAATTCTCGTATTTGGAGGTGATGACTCTGTTGTGCTGTTTGAGCAGAGTTTGAAAAGGCTTTGTGTCGAGTTACATACTGTTCGGTGCAGGTGTGTATCTTTGGGCTTATATTTCCGTAGTTGTTTGAACTCTAGTTTGTGAAGATAATGTGCAGCTAGAATTACATGATTTCCAGAACCTTAAGACTGTAAGAGACATTATGTGTTACCTGGTCCACGTCTTACTCTTCTTTTCCGTTTGGTTGAGTCTCTGAGGAACTCCGCCAGAGCTCCTGTTACTTACCCTGTGGTTGCACAGTGTAGGTGGCCGAGGCTGGGCTGAAACATGCAACTGTGAGAACCCTTGCTGGGCTCCTGAGGGCCACGCGAGCTTTGCTGATCGACTGCTGGGCTCGCTGGAGTCCCTTCTGCCTGCCTGGCGCGCAGCACAGGTCAGACTCCTAGAAGGAGAACAGCTGGACTTGAACCGCAGTGAGAGAAGCAGCCTTAACAGGTCGAGGGGTGAAGCTGTCTGTAAAAGTCAATTCCTTGACAAGCCCGTGGGTTAGCCTTTCAAAGGACAGCAGTCAAGTCCGCTTTAGTAACTGTTTTGCACAAAGACAGTCTAGACTTTTTTAAGGGCTTACTTTTACTTGAAAGATGTATTGAGAAGCAGAGACAGAGATCCTCCATCCCTGGTTGTTCCCTAGAGGCTCTGAAAGCTGTAGCTGGGCTGCTCTGAAGTCAGGGACTTGGAGCTTCATCCAGGTCTCCCACGTGGGTGCAGCGGCACATGGGTCTCGGGCATCCTCTGCTGCTTTCCCAGGGTGTAAGCAGGAAGTTGGATGGGAAGTGGAACAGCTGGGACTCAATTCAGGCCCCTTATGGGAGGCTGGGACCACCAAATGAGGCTTAACCGGCTACATGTACCTGCCTTGTAATTGTTTCGAAGAAAAATGAGGTCATCTATAGTGTTCTACCATGTTTTTTTTTCCCTTAAGATTAAAAAAAAATTTTTTTATTGGAAAGGCAGATGAAAACAGAAAAGGAGAGAGAGATCTTCTGTCCACTGGTTCACTCCCCAAGTTCCCACAATGGCCAGAGCTAAACTGATCGGAAGCCAGGAGCCAGGAGCTTATACATAGGTGTAGGGTACCAGTGCTTTGTGCCATCCTTGACTGCTTTTCTGGGCCAAAACCAGGGATCCCTGGCACATGCAAAGTGAGGAGTTTAGCCACTAGGCGGTGGTGGTTGAACTCCCTACCACCTGATTATTTCAATACATAAGTATGTTCTGAGATACTTTTTTTTAACTAATTACATTTCATTTTATGACACAGTTTCATAGGCTCTGGGATTCCCCCAAGCCCTCTCTGTGCCCTCCCCCCATGGTGGATTCCTCCACCTTGTTGCAGTATTACAGTTCAAATCCAGGCAAGAGTCTTTCATGGCAAGCATGTACCATACCATACCAACTTACCATACGTGCCACGGTAGCAGCGTACCATACCAACTTACTATATTATAAACCTACTTGTGCTTTTAATGCAATTAGTGGCAGTATAACTATTTATTACGTAACTATATAGTTTGTCATTCCCTGACGACGGGGCTAATACCATGGAAGATGTCTTTAAGTATTGGTCTGTTAATTTTTCTGTAGATTGTCTGTTCATAACCATCCATCTTGCTTTCAGCAAAAAAAGTTGCCAGTGAAGATGCCATCGACGGAGCGGAGGAGTCAGTGAGCGTGGACGGGTGCGCAGGCTCTCCCAAGGGTGCTCAGGCAGTGCCAGAGGAGACTGCGAGCTCGGGAGAGGCTTCAGAACAGGCTGTGTCTGGTCAGGAGATGAATCAGAAGAAAAGGAGAAGAAAGACTAAAGATGAAACTAATAACAAAGAAGTAAAAAGCCCTTCAGGAAGTGGGATGGTACAGTCTGGCCTTTCTAAAGGAGAAAAACCTAAGAGTAAGTTTCTTATTTTCTTTTTTAATGTAAAGATTTATTTACTCTTTTTTAAAGATTTATTTTTATTGTAGAGCGAGATGTACAGAGAGGAGGAGGTTGACTTGTTTTCTAGAAATGTCTCCTTGAGATGGAGAGCCTTCTCTGGTGGTTCGCTTCCCCCATGGCCATAATCTCTAGGTGTGGGCTGCATCGAGGCCTAGTGCGGGAAACCCTCGCTCAGGGCTCCCGGGCGGGTGTCTCGGACCTTCAGTGTTTCCTGCTAGGATCTGCGTCGGCAGATGCTGGAGTTAGGAGCTGGAGCCAGAGTGGGAATGCAGTCTCTCTGATGCAAGGAGTGGGTGTGTCATGCCCACCCCAGACCATGCTTGCAATCTGGCTCTTGGGACTGGCATAGTGGCATTGCACGATAATCTTCCAGCTGAGGTGCTGGCATCCCAAGTGGGTGCCAGCTTGATTCCCAGCTGTTAAATTTGGATGTGTGGCTCCTTGCTGATGTCTTGAGAAAACAACAAAAGGTGATCCAAGTCCATGGGCCTCTGCACTCACAAGGGAGACCAGAAGAAGCCTCTGGCTCCTGGCTTAGGATAGGCTCAGCTCCAGCCACTGCGGCCGTTTGGGGAGTGAACCATCGAACGGAAGATCTTCCCTCTGTCTCTCCTCCTCTCTGTATATCCACCATTCCAATAAAAATAAATAAATCTTTAAAAAACAGTCATACTTGGTAAATAAAGAAACTAGATTTTTTTTAAGTGGAATGAAGATTTATTTAACTTGAGAATCAGAGATACAGAACAGGACAGAAAGATGTTCCATCCACTGGTTCACTCCCCAGGTGGCCGCAATAACCAGAGCGGAGCTGGACCAAAGCCAGGAGCCAGGAGCTTCTTCCAGGTTTCCCACGCAGGTGCAGGGTCCCCAGGCTCTGGACCGACCTCAGCTGCTTTTTCCAGGCTACAAGCATGGAGGTAGATGGGAAGCGAGGCTGCCAGGATTAGAACTGATGCCCATATGGGATCCCGGTGTGTGCATGGCGAGGACATTAGCCGCTAGGCCACTGCTGCAAGCCCTATTTGCTATTGCTTTGAAAGCAGCAGAATGGTAGTCAAACCAGTTTTTCTGAGTGGACCTATAAGATCTGTCCGTCTGCCACTTGAGTTGTGACAAGGTAAAAGGAAGGCGTTACAGACTGCCCAGAAACCTTGCTCTGTTCCTTCCTGCAGAATGTTCACTTTGCTCTGAAGGGGAGTCATTTGCCTGCCAATAGGAATATGAATGTTGTGTGACTTAATGTTTTGTAGGGAAGGCACATGGCATGTAAATTCCTTTATTTTATTTTATTTAAAGATTTATTTATTTTTATTGGAAAGGCAGATATACATTGAGGAGGAGAGACAGAGAGGAAGATCTTCTGTCCACTGGTTCACTCCCCAAATGACCACAAAGGCCAAAGCTGAGCCAATCCAAAGCCAGGATCCTAGATCCTCTTCTGCGTCTCCCACACGGGTGCAGAGTCCCAAGGCTTTGGGCTGCTGGGATTAGAACTGGCGCCCATATGGGATCCTGGCGCATGTAAGGCGAGAACCTTAACCACTACGCTATCGTGCCTGGCCCAAATTCCTTTATTTTGAAAGTTGTGTTTGTGGTCATTGTGTGGACTAACCTCCGTCTTGTGTTCACAGGTAAGAGCTTGTCACTCGAGCCTGCAGAAACAGAGTCTGTGTGCGGTGAGAGGCAGGAGTTGTCCTGTGTGCAGAGTGTGGATGCCAGCATATGCCCAGTCTCTGGTCAGGAAACCCCAGAGGACACGGACGCCAGCCTTCCATTCAGGTTGTTTCTGTGCTTTCACTGCTCTTCCCCCCCCCCCCCCCCAATGATTCATTTATTTGTTTGTAAGGAGGAGTGACAGAGAGGAGATGTTTTCCATCTACCGGTCCCCCCTACAGATGGCGCAGCAGCTAAGGGTCCCCCATGTGGAGCATGTTCTGAGGGTTCTGTTTAGGTGGTGGTGATAGGTCTGACACGCTGTGGATCTCAGTGATCCAAGGATGAGGAAATTCTTCCAAGGGCCATTGGCTGGCATAAGTTACCTTAGAGTCTCCCTTCACCCAGATATTTGCTATCAGTGACTGGTTGGGGTAGTTGTCCAATCTGTCCTGCCCTCCTTGCTCTGCTGTGGTATCATATCTCCTCTGCAGGCCCCGGTGCCCCGCCATATCCTCGGTGTGCATCTGGGGCTGCCATCCATGGCTCTGCCTTTTCCACTGAGGAGGTCCAATTCTGACACATTCACTGTCCCCACAGACCCTCACACGTGCCATCCCCCAGAACCCTTGCCAGCCCACCAAGCAAGCTTCCACGAGCTCACTGCGGTGCGGTCAGCATGCTTCACCTGGCACCATTGCCGTCCTCTCTGGGTCCTGCCAGACCCTTATCAGCGGGGCTCAACAGGCGGGCTAAGGACCAGGGCAGGCATCCTGGCACCACTGGAACCCTCGCCCCCGGTGCTCATGGACACAGCATCCCTCCCACATAAATCAGAAGGAAAAAAAAAATAGAATAGGCTAGGTGACTGTGTTGGCACACTGGTATGGTTAACACAGATTGGGCATTAACCAGGCCCAGGATGTCTGCCAGCTACTCACTGCTTTTCTCCCAGCAGTGGAATGCTTACTTAGGTACAGTGCAACGTATAGGCAGTTGCCCACAGCTTGGGATATCTATGTACTTATTTATTTACTTATTTTAAAGATTTATGTATTTTTATTACAAAGTCAGATATACAGAGAGGAGGAGAGACAGAGAGGAAGATCTTCCATCTGCTCATTCACTCCCCAAGTGACCACAATGGCTGATGCTGTGCTGATCCGAAGCCAGGAGCCAGGAGCTTCTTCTGGGTCTCCCATATGGGTGCAGGGTCCCAAGGCTTTGGGCCATCCTCAACTGCTTTCCCAGGCCACAAGCAGGGAGCTGGATGGCAAGTGGAGGTGTCGGGATTAGAACCAGTGGCCATATGGGATCCTGGTGTGTGCAAGGGGCGGACTCCACCGAGCCCTAGGCTATTGCACCGAGCCCTAGCTATTTCTTTCTTTATTTATTAAAGATTTATTTTATTTTTATTGGAAAGTCCGATATACAGAGAGGAGGAGAAACAGAGAGGAATATCTTTAATTTGTTGATTTATTTCCCAAGCGGCCACATAGGCTGAAGCTGAGCTGCTCCGAAGCCAGGAGCCAGGAGCTTCTCCAGGTCTCACACGTGGTGCAGGGTCCCCAGGCTTTTGACTGTCCTCAGCTGCTCTCCCAGGTCCCAAGCAGGGAGTTGGATGGGAAGCAGGGCCCATATGTGATCCCGGCACAAGCAAGGTGAGAACTTTAGCCTCCAGGCTACCATGCCGATCCCTACTTATTTTTTTTTTTTTTAAGTATTTATTTGAGAGAAGTGACGCAAGTGGAGACAGAAAATGATCGAACTGCTGGCTTGCTGTGCAGTTGCACCCTGGAGCCGGGTTGGAAGGAGTCTGAAGCCAGGAGCTCAGAACTGTGTCCCATCTCTCCGCTGCGCTCTCAGCTGTTGACCCCAGGTTCCTGAGCAGAGCCTGGGAGGAGCACGGCGTGGCTGAGACTGAACCCAGCATCCTGGGATGGAATGCCGCAGCCTAATACGCTGTGCTTCCTGGCTGCCTGAGCGCACACGTTATAAGATAAAATTAGTACGTTTGCCCATCACAAAATCAAGTACTTCCTTTAACAACGGCTCTATAAAGAATGTAAAACAGCAGAAAATGATTGGGAATTTTTTGCGTGTGATATATAGCTAAAAAACTACATATGAAGACAGGTAAAATATAGTGGGAATTGTTAACTCACAAAAATATAAACACCCAGTAGGAGAGAGAAGCTTAAGGCTAAATGTGCGTTGAGATGTTAGCAGGTTGTGGCCTGGGAAAGCAGGAGAGGACGGCCCAATGCTTTGGGACCCTGCACCCGCGTGGGAGACCTGGAAGATCTTCCTGTCTCTCCTCCTCTCTGTATATCTGACTTTGTAATAAAAACTGAATAAATCTTTAAAAACAAACAAACGAACAAAATGCCTGCCCTTCAAAATTTCAAAAAAAAAAAAAAAAAGATATGTTAGCAGGGAATGTTAGTACTCGGGCCTCGGCGATATTGTTCATAGGATGTTGGTACACGGGCCTCGGTGATATTGTTAATTGAAGTACGTTATATTTCGCCATTTGCAAGGTGTAGTGTTAATTGCAGCTTGCGATGTTGCATGTCTTTGGATCGACATGGTTGTGTGAAGACTGAAGTAGTCATGATTCACTCTGTTTGTAAACCCCAATTCATGGCATAGTTTTCATCTTGAGACTCCTGGTCTTTTCACGCGTGTGTTAATTTGGGATTGCTACTCTCTCTACAGTGACAGATTTTCTGTAACCTGATGCCAGAGGAATCAGTTACTGAGGGCTTGGATTATTCTACACTAAGAATCATCTCGCTTGATCATGTGTGTTACTGAAGTCCTTCTGGTTATTGTATAGACAGTGTATTTACTAGGAATCCTTTTGCCCCTCTGTGTTTTTCTGTCCACAGTGATCACCAAGGGGCCCTGGTGGCGGCAGGTGAATCTTCAGACTTCTCTCCGTCAGGAGTTGAAGTTTCAGCAGCGTGTGCACCAAATAATGCTGAGGCTGGCTGTGCAGAAGAAACAGATGTTGGCACAAACAATAAATCAGCGTAAGTGTTTTACCACGGTTGGATTTTGTTTGTTTCCGAAAGTTTCGTAAGGTTCTTGGATGTGCTAATGTTGTTTCATGTAGGTGTTAGATTGTCATGTAAACCATTTAACATAGAATTATGCTGTGATGTGTTAGGAATACGACATTCAAGTTTTTCCTCTACCATATCTGATGTATAGTGGTGCTGAGAGTTTTTGTTAGCAAAGTATTAACATGATGAAATTTGAAAATAATTTGGAATACCAGGATACTTCAAAAACCTTACAGAAAATCTGTATTATAAAGAACTATGTACAGATTTAAAAAAAAATTTGGCACCAAAGTAACCTTACTTTTAATCCCCTCTCCACATACTTGCTGGATTTTAACTGCATTTGCTGTATTTTACTTGTGCTTTACCAGAGTTATTGTTCACCCATTTTGTCAGAGTAATAGGCTTTGGGCATTGACTTTAAGGAGTGTGTACGTCTTCCATTATGGAGATACTGGTTAAATACACATCTTTTTTTAAAAAGATGTACTATTTATTTATTGGAAAGGGAGATTTACAGAGAGAGGGAAAGTTAGAAAGATCTTCCATCCACTGGTTCACTCCCCAGTTGGCCGCAATAGCTGGAGCTGAGCCAGTCTGAAGCAAGGAGCCAGGAGCTTCTTCCGAGTCTGCCACAAGGTGCAGGGTCCAAGGCTTTGGGCTATCATTGACTGCTTTCCCAGGCCACAAGGAGGGAGCTGGGTGGGAAGTGGACTACTGTGATTAGAACCAGTTCCCATATGGAATCTCTGCCCATTTCAATGCGAGGACTTTAGCCAGTAGGCTACCATGCCCGGCCCTCTTCAACTCTGTTTTAAGCTTTTCTTTAGTATTTTAAAAATGTTTTGAATTTCATGTTTTGCTTATTGTTTTGCGATGTTTCCTTTATTGTATGTGAAGATTGTGTTTCTGTCTTATTAACCTCATGTTGAGATGAGTTGTAATGACATACTAAATTATGTGTTTTAACCTTTGATGAATAAGGTAGTCCCCTTCTCTGTTTCTGTGTGGTTCTGAGTGGGCTATTTTAGAAATTCATTGGAATAAAAAATTGCATTAATTGTAATTTACATGTACTTTTCAGGGATACAGAGCAGACAGAAAATGTTAAACCGGTAGCGAGAGGTCGGCTTCAGAGACCTAAACCCAGTCTATCCAGGGCACTTGGGAAGAAAGCTGTTCTTTCACAAGACAAAACAGGTGCCGAGAGGAAGAGTTCACTTTCTGAAACTTCTGTTGAAACGGTAGGGATCAAGAGAATGTATGGAAATTAAAATTAAAGAATTGCAAAATCTTTCCAAAACATTGGGGAATAAAAATGTCCGGCTTCTGATTACCGAGTGCCGTTACTGATGCTAACACAGGTCAGACTCGGGCATGGTACTGGATGGTTCGTTCCTGCCTTACCCATCTCCTATTTACACTTTTTATTTAGAGCTTGGTGATAAGTATTTAGAACCTTCAGTGGTGATAAATACATCTTTTGCTTATATGAAGTTTTTAAAGAATATTTCTTAAGTCAGCTGTTCATTAACATTTACTTCGAACCTTGAACATGTAAGCATAGTAACATTATTGTTTGTTCTTTATAAACTTTGTGTGTATAAATGCTCAAGTAATGCGAATGCAAAAGTTTTGTGGTTGTGAACGATCTATACTCTATTTAGAGTGTAGTTGATTTTTTTTTTCAAGATTTATTTATTTTTATTGCAAAGTCAGATACGCAGAGAGGAGGAGAGACAGAGAGGAAGATCTTCCGTCCGATGATTCACTCCCCAAGTGACCGTAGCGGCCCATGCTGCGCCGATCCGAAGCCGGGAGCCAGGAACTTCCTCCAGGTCTCCCATGCGGGTGCAGGATCCCATGGTTTTGGGCCGTCCTAGACTGCTTTCCCAGGCCACAGGCAGGGAGCTGGATGGCAAGTGGAGCTGCCGGGATTAGAACCGGCGCCTATATGGGATTCCAGCTGGCCGCGTTCAAGGCGAGGACTTTAGCCACGAGGCCACGCCGCCGGGCCCAAAAATAACTTTTTTTTTTTTTAAAGATTTTATTATTATTGGAAAGCCGGATATACAGAGGAGGAGAGACAGAGAGAAAGATCCTCCATCCGATGTTTCACTCCCCAAGTGAGCCACAACGGGTCGGTACGCGCCGATCCAAAGCCGGGACCAGGAACCTCTTCCGGGTCTCCCACACGGGGTGCAGTGTCCCAATGCATTGGGCCGTCCTCTCCTGCTTTCTCAGGCCACAAGCAGGGAGCTGGATGGGAAGTGGAGCTGCCGGGATTAGAACCGGTGCCCATATGGGGTCCCTGGGGTGTTCAAGGCGAGGACTTTAGCCGCTAGGCCACTCCGCCAGGCCCCAAAAATAACTTTTTTAAAAGCCAAAAATAATTAAAACTTACAAAAGCTGCTATATATATATATTTGTTTAAGATGCAAAGGGTGATTTTTCAGAGCACACTTATTTCTTGGGTCAAAATATTTCAAATACATCCATGACTCTTACCGTAATGCATTTTTTTTTTAAAAAAAAAGATTTATTTTTATTACAAAGTCAGATATACAGAGAGAGGAGGAGAGACAGAGAGGAAGATCTTCCATCCGATAATTCACTCCCCAAGTGAGCCACAACGGGCCAATTTGCGCCGATCCGATGCCAGGAACCAGGAACCTCTTCCAGGTCTCCCACGAGGGTGCAGTGTCCCAATGCATTGGGCCGTCCACGACTGCTTTCCCAGGCCACAAGCAGGGAGCTGGATGGGAAGTGGAGCTTCCGGGATTAGAACCGGCGCCCATATGGGATCCCAGGGTGTTCAAGGCGAGGACTTAAGCCGCTAGGCTATACCGCCGGGCCCACCGTAATGCATTGTCAGACTTACAGTTTAAAAGAAAAACTATTTACATTGTGGTATACGTAAATTTTTCTGTTTTTGTATCAGAATTGTTATTTTTATTAAAACTTTTAGAATATTTTACTCTGCTCTCATGTAAAATAAATGCAGATTCAAATTAAAAATGAAAGCAAAAGCTGCTTATAATTTTATTATCCTGGTACAGTGAAGTTTTTTCACATATATGCCAGTTATCTTTTACAATATCAGCCCGGTGTGATTTTTTTTTTTTTAAATGATTTATTTCTTTATTTGAAAGACTAAGTGAGCGAGAGAGACAGAGCTTCTCTGTGCTGGTTCTCTACCTCGGTGGCTTCAGTGGATGGTGCAGGGCAGATCTGAAGCCAAGGGCCAGGCCCTTCCTCTGATCGCCTAGGTCCAGGCTGCTGGCCAAGGACATCGCACCGTCTTTGCTTCCTTCCCAGACACAGTCGTGAGGAGCACGCCCGGCAGGTCGCGGCTGCACGCGGGCCTTGGTCCCTAGAGGATGCTGGCCGCACAGCTCCTCGCCTTATTTGCTGTCCCACAGCACTAACCCTGGCAATTCATTTTGTATTTTTCTTTCATAATAAACATTTCCTACATATTTCTCTGTGTTACTATACAGCAGTGGTTTTAGGAACTTCTCGTCGTATTCTGTCTGTTGGATATAATTTATTTAGCCATTTATTCATTAGTGCAGTTCTTCTGTATTTGCAATATCTGACATTTTATTTAATGTTCTGTGGAGATTCTAGTTAATACTTAAATCTTTTTCCAATTATTTGCTTAGAATAGTCTTCCAAGTGATATGGACATTTTTAAGACTGTATATTGGGAAAAAGATTTCTAACAGTATATCAGGTTTTCCATTTTATCTGACTTGCATATATGGAGTTTTAGGAAGATCCAACTAGCAATTCAAAAATGAAACCAGATCGTTTTCATTTGTTCATTTTAAAGTCTAAGCAATTTTTATGGTCAGTAAATATAAAAATTGAATTCGCAGAGTCACGTGGAAAAGGCCACGATGCCGACGTGTGACGGGGATGGAATGGAGCCTCCTGAGAGCGAGAGCCTGCCAGCCGAGCCTGCCTCTGAGTATGTACGCTTGGGCTGTGCGCCAGCGGGAACCTCAGGATTGGCTGGCCGCGTGCTGGCTGCATAGTGGGCCTGCATAACGGGACCTGCGTTGTGTTTCCAGCTGATAATGCGCTTTGATCCATTTTCAGGTGTAGATAGTGTTGAAACAATTTTTTTTAAAGATTTATTTATTTTTATTGGAAAGTCAGATACGCAGAGAGGAGGAGAGACAGAGAGGAAGATCTTCCGTCCGATGATTCACTGCCCAAGCAGTCCTGTCCGATGGTTCATTCCCCATGCAGCCGCAACGGCTGAGCTGAGCCAATCTGAAGCCGGGAGCCAGGAGCTTCCTCAGGTCTCCCACGGAGGTGCAGGGTCCCCATGCTCTGGGCCGTCCTCGACTGCTTTCCCAGGCCACAAGCAGGGAGCTGGATGGGAAGCGGGGCTGCTGGGATTAGAACCGGTGCCCATATGGAATCCTGGTATGTTAAAGGTGAGAACTTTAGTCAAAGGTTGTAACGCTGGGCCCTGTTGAAACAATTTTATAATTCATTCTATCTTTATCATTGTAGTTATAAATGATGAGTTCATTGAATTAGTAATTAGGTAATTTCCCCCAGTGGTTTTTACATTTATTTATTTTTGGTGTTTCTCCCTCTTTAAGGAGGTGCCTTGCCTCCCGCCCTCTCCCAGAGCTGCTTTTCTTCTCTGTCTTTCCACGTTCACCCGGTCAGTTTGTAAAAAAGAATTCTCTGTTGGTAACTGATGAAAATTTTTCTTTTATTTTAAAGGTAGAGTTACAGGACAAGGGGAGACAGAAAGAGACATCTACTGGTTTACTCCGCAAATGGCTTCAGCTAAAGCTGAGCCAGTTCAAAGCCAGGAGCCTCCTTTGGGTCTCCCGTGTGGTTCAGGAGTCTAAGACCTTGGGCCACCTTCACTGCTTTTCCAGGTAGCAGGGAGTTGGAGCAGAAGCGGAGCAGCCGGGACCCAAACGGTTACCAGTATGGGATGCTGCTGCCACAGTGTGGAGCGTTACCCTGTGGGACCATGGCACCTGTCCCTAAATGGGAAAATTTACACTGAAGTGGAGGTGTGGGAAATTCTTGATCCATGTGAATCTGATCAGTAGTTACTGTATTCAGCCTGCAGTTGGTACTAAGCCCTGGAGTTACGTGTTGTACAGCAGTCCTGGCTGACGAGTTAGTACCGTGAGCTCATCACATAAGGTTTACCAATTTTGTAAGGAAAAATTGATTTTAAAATATTTTCCATAGTCAGTCTTTCTGTATTATGTCTGCCCCCGAAAATACGGATATGAGTGTCCGAAGATATTCTTGAGGACATTTTTAACTTTATATCCCAGTGTTTCCCATGAAAGGGAAGTTTGTAACTGCAGAATAAACGTTGACTTTATTCTTTTGTGGTTGATTTAGGCTGAATGAGAAAGCTTGCCTTCAGGAAGTTAATTCACCCAAAGCTTTGAAACCTGCACGACTCACAAGGGGCCGACTGCAAAGACCAAAGCCGAATGTTGCTAAAGTGACTGAAAGAAAGCCTCAGACATCGCAAGAAAAACCTGGAGCCGCTGCAGAAGAGACTCAGGCTGCATCCTGTGTTGATGGTGGTGTAAGTTCTTCATTCTACCGCAGTTGCTGGAGGTCCTAAACCTTAAGTGAAGCTGTTTCTTTGCCCGTTTTAAAACAAGGTTGCTACCTGTTTCATATGCATCATTTGTAAGTTTACAGTCCAAGTGCCATAGGTACTAGTTTTGCCAGTTACCACAGTTTAGATTCTGAGCTTCTAACTGATGATCTGCTCATCCTTACCTCATGTTTGCTTTTACCTCTCACTGCACGCTTTAGTTAGTTTCCATTTGAAAAGATTACTTAAAAAAAAAGATTTATTTATTTTTATTGTAAAGTCAGGTATATAGACAGGAGAAGAGACAGAGAAAAATATCTTTCGTCCAGTGTGACTGCAACAGGCAGTGCTACGCCAATCCAAAGCCAGGAGCCCGGATCCTCTTTCGGGTCTCCTGTGTGGGTGCAGGGTCTCAAAGCTGTGGGCCGTCCTCGACTGCTTTCCCAGGCCACAAGCTGGGAGCTGGCTGGGAAGCGGGACTACCGGGATTAGAACTGGCGTCCATATGGGATCCTGGGACGTTCAAGGCGAGGACTTTAGCCGCTAGGCCACGCTGCCGGGTCCACGGTTTCCATTTGAAAAGATTACTCAAGATGTGAATTTTAACCTGGGCTTTAACAGAATGAAATGCTACAATTTTTCCCCCTGAAATATGATTCCTGGTATAGAGATTATTGACATAGTGTTTGATAAAAGGGCTAGTGTAGGCCTGGTTTAGATTTCGCAGTTAGGTGTGGTCTTCTATGACAGTTCCCAGCAGAGGGTGAGGGTGTTGGGCTCCATGGGGAGGCTGCCCTCGATGTGACAGATGAGGCTGACTCAGTTAGTCCTGATTGGGAAGAGAGGGGTAGGGGCTTTCAGAGAGCATCTGAGCTGTGGGTTGTCATGTGGCCTTCGAATTTGCTTCACAATTTTAACGTTTTTGCCATTTCCTCATTTAAAATTGAATCGAGTTTTCAGTGAAATCTCTTAAATTATGTTTTATTGCGAAACTGAAAAATTATTGTGTTTGTTCTCCAGATTTCTCAACAAGTGGAAGATCAATCACGTGAGAATGTGGAGTGTGGAGACGTCACATCCGGGCCTGAGAGGAAAGACAGTTCTGGGGAGATACCGTCAGATGAGCCCCAGGCTGTCAGTGACTCCCTGAGGTAATGCCATCGTGCTGATGGTAGCTTTTTAAAAATTTTGTATGAAGTTTTAGTACTGGATTTTTTTGTTTTGGTTTGGGTTGTTGTTGTAAATGTGTGTGTGTGTGTTGGAATTTATTTGAAAGTTAGGAAAGAGGAGACAGAGAGGTCTTCTGTTTGCTGGGTCACTCCCATCTGGCGAAGCTGAGCCCGCGTGAAGCTAGAAGCTCTTCCTGGTCTCCCACGTGGGTACGGGGCTCAGTCACTTGCACCGTTATCCACTGTTACCCCAGGTTGTAAGCGGGGAGTTGGGTTGCAAGCAGGACAGCATTAACCGACACCCATATGGGATCTTGGCGCGTATAAGGGGAGAATCAACTAATTGAATCATGTCAGGCCCATCTTTTTTTAACTTGAGTGTTTCTGATATTTCTGCAGTAAATACTCCATCAGCATGTCTTCAACTGACTGTTTTTAAATTTATGTGTCTTCTTTTCAAACAGCGTTCAAGAGAATGATGAAACCAATATATGCAAACAAGTCCCCAGTCAAAGGTCTAGATTTCAGAAAGCAAAGCCAAATATAGTAAGAGGAGCTGCAAGAAGAGAAATTTGTTCAAAGGAAGTGGTCCCCGAGGAGATTCTTGTCTCTGAGGACATGACAGCATCTTTGAGAGAAACCGTGAGACCAGACAGCCTGCCAAGCAGGGAGGCGCCGGTGGAGGTCTCTGCTGTGCAGGAACTGGAGTCATGTCCAAGAGAAGCTGGAGGAAGCATCCTCTCTCCAAGGGAGAAAATACCAGAAATGGATGACATCATTGTAGACATGGAAGTGAGCTCAGAAATTAGTGCAAGAGAGACTTCGCTCGGGGAGGAGGTGTCCGAGGTGAGAGATGTCGCCGGGGGCGCAGACACGGCTGTGCAGGATGCCCACACAGGAGAGGGACCCCCACAGGAAGACCTCCCAGAGGAGCTCACAGTTACAGTTGACACAGAGGCAGATTTGAACCGCGTTGAAAGACAAGTGCCCCCAAGTGAGATGTTACCAGAGATGACCGATGCCATGGACGAAACAGAGGAAGTTTTGGAAGGAACAGAGTTGTCCACCCAGATCAAGGCCCCTGAGGGGATCAGAACTACAGGCGACATGGAAACAGATCCAGAAGGAATTCGAGAAGTTTCCCAAAGGGAAAATGTACTGGTGGAGGCCAGTGAGGAAATGGAGTTTCATTTGGAAGAACATGGGAAAAAAGACATTCCCCTATCAGAAGAGGTACCAGGAAAGCTAACTGCTGTCCAGCACGCAGGGGCGACGTGGGAGCAGACTGGAAGAGCAGTGTCCTTGGAGGAGAGACCCTCTGAGAACATGATTGTTCTTGAGGGAGCGGGGGAGGAGAAGCCCGAGGAGACCAGCCCCGCTGGAGAAGCCGAGTTGGATTCCCTGCAGAGCAGCAGTGCAGACCGGAGAGCCACCGTGCCTCTCCCCGGTCCAGAGGTGCGTCCTGTCCTCGCTCGCCACAGCTCTCAGGAGTCTGTGAAGAAAGCCTGTAGAATCATGCCAGGAGACTCACCAGTGCGTTCAGCAAGCCTTCTGCTACCCTCTTTCTTCCGAGCCCAAAATCTCTGTCTTTTAATTATGGAAAAGCAATGATTTTTATTTTTAATTTATTTTTATTTATGTTTGTATGAAAGACAAGGAGAGATCTTCTGTGTGTTGGTTCTTGCCTCAGATGTCTGCACACGGGAGCAGGGCCCAGGCGCTTGAAACATGTCTCCCGAGTGTGCGTGAGCAGGAAGCTGGAATGGGAAACAGAGCCATTGCTTGAGTCCTGCTCTGATACGTCATGTCAGCATCCCAGGTGGCACTCTCGTCACTATGTGACAGGCCCCCCCAACCTGTAAAAAAATCAATCAATTCCAAAGGCAGAGCAATATGGAAGAGTTAGAGAAATGTAGAAAGACTTTTTTTTTTTTTAGGATTTTTAAATTTTTATTGGAAAGTCAGATATACAGAGAGGAAGAGAGACAGAGATCCTCTGTCCGCTCTCTCACTCCCCAAGTGGCCACAATGGCCAGAGCTGAGCCGGTCTGAAACAAGGCGCTTCTTCTGGGTCTCCCACGCGGGTGCAGGGTCCCAAAGCTTTGGGCCGTCCTCGACTGCTTTCCCAGGCCACAAGCAGGGAGCTGGATGGGAAGTGGAGCTGCCAGGACACAACCAGCACTCATAAGTTATCCTGGCATGTGCAAGCTGAGGACTTTAGCTACTAAGCTGCCATGCTGGGCCCTATTTTTTTTTTTTCCTTCCTTCATTTCTTCAACAACCAAGGCTGGGTACAGCCACAGCCATGAGGCAGTCACGCTGTCATGGTCTCCCGTGGGTGGCAGGGCCTCATCTGCTGCTGCCTTCATTGGCTCATTCGCAGGACTCTGACTGGGCCCAGCAGTCTGATAACATGCTGCCCCACAACTCCAGGTCCTTTTCTCCCCTCAAGTTACTCTTAGTGTCATTTTGAAGTTAACTTTTTTAGCTGAAAAGCTGCCGGAAGCGTCATCCTAAAAAGCCTGGATGAGGGCCGCAGTAGTTTAATAAAATCATTTCTCCATTTAAAAAAAAAAAAGGATGGAAGAAATTGAACTGAATGCTAGTATCACCATTAGCTGTAATCATGCTAATTATGTTTTTGGTTATATCATTATCTGCTTTTGCTTCATCTTTTTCCCTATTCTACTTCACTATTTTTTTTTTTTTACTTAAAAAAATTAATATTTTAAAAGATTCAGTTGAGGGCCCAGTGTGGTAGCTTAGTGACTAACGTTCTTGCCTGCATGCGCCAGGATCCCATATGAGCGTTGGTTTGTGTCCTAGCTGCTCCACTTCCCATCCAGCTCCCTGCTGTGGCCTGGGAAGGCAGTCGAGGATGACTCAAAGCCTAGGGACCCAGGACCCACATGGGAGACCTGGAGGAGGCTCTGGCTCCTGGCTTCGGATTGACTCAGCTTCAGCTGTTGCAGCCACTTGGGGAGTGAACCAGTAGATGGAAGATCTTTTCTGTTCTCCTCCGTTCTGTAAATCTGATTTTCCAGTAAAAATAAATAAATCTTTTGAAATAAAATTCTTCTGAAAGGCAAGAGAAAGAACGAACTCTTGTCCGATGTTTCATTTCTCAAGTGGCATTGCCAGGCCATTTCTGGATGTGGGAGCTGGAACTCACGCATGTGTGGGACAGGTATGCAGTGCCTGGAGCCACCCCCGCTGCCTCCCTCAGGCCGCATCGCAGGAGGCTGCTCTTGGGAGGCAGAGCTGGGTATTGGGATGCAGCACCTGGATAGGTCCCATGCAGCCCTCGTTCACTTTGTTACTGAACCCTGGCCCCGACTGACTCAGGCTGTCACATCGCCTCGGTGCCACTTTGCTATTCAAATAAACTTTTGTTAAAAGTTGCTAGTTTCAGGCCCGGCACAGTAGTGTAGCAGCTAAAGTCCTTGCCTTGAATATTCCAGGATCCCATGTGGGCAGTGGTTCTAATCCCCACAGTTGTGCTTCCCATCCAGCTCCCTGCTTGTGGACTGGTAATGCAGTCGAGGACGGCCCAAAGCCTTGGGACCCTGCACCCACGTGGGGGACCAGAAAGAATTTCCTGGCTCCTGGCTTCGGATTGGCACAGCTCTGGCCGTCATGGTCAGTTGGGGAGTCAATCGTCGGACAGAAGATCTTTTTTTCTTTTTAAGTTGCTGATATCTTGAAATTCATGCCATTAGAATGTTCTCGAACTTTTTTTCCTTCAAAGTTTTTCATAGAATGACATTTTTTAAAAATTGTGATGCATATATCAAATGAAGGGTTTCCTGCACTCCAGATTTAACATGTATTAAGTTTTATTTAAAAAGTGAAAAAACAAGCTCTTTAAACTTCAAAGGGAAGTATTTAGCATCTAGTCGTCTTTTGTTTGGAATCTGTTGTCTGGCATGCTCTGAAGACTTGTGTGTCTGTACGTGTGCTGATGCGTAATTCCTGTAACCGTTCCAGAGCGCTGGCCGTGAAGTGCTGTCGGGGAAGTGTTCAACGGCTGTAGAAGAAAGCAGAGATTCTGGGAAGGAAGGATCTAGTCCCTTCCCTGACTTGGAGACCCGCTCACAGATTTCTGCCGACGTCAGTGAAAAAGACGAGCGGGAGCTGCGCCCTCCAGATGTTGGGAAGCAATTTTCAGATGGCACCTTAAGGTGTGTATGTACCTCTGTGTGCTTGTAAAGAAAGAGCTCACACAGTTAACGTTTGTGGATTATGTCAACCTAAGTGAGCTTTCCAAGCAGAACCTATTCAGGAGAGTGTCCGTGATCTTGATCCCTGGAGGAGAGAAATGGGGTCAACCTGACAGTGAGGTTGTAAGAATTACCAGTACATACAAAACTGGGTTTACCACCTACTCCCAAGTCAGTACAAATTTGACAGACTAACATTTTCCTTGGCCCAAAGTGTGATTCCAAGGCTTATCACTGGGTTGTAACTCATGTTTCTTTAGAATATACCAAACAGTTTTGTTTGTTTTTCTGTAGAAGCAAATGTTTACTGTTGTTCTCTAAGATTGTCCAGGATGCTCCTCCCAGCGCCCTGCAGTTCATTCTAACGTTTGGTAATCCTTGTTCCAAAAGCATCTCTCTTCCTCAAGAACAGAAGCCAGTTGAAGTTAAACCGGCACCTTTTGTGAGAAGTCGATTCAAGAGGCCCAAACCGAACCTAGCAAGAGCAGTGTTAAAGAGAGAGGCTGCGGAGGCAGCAAAGTGTGTACCTGGAGAGGAATCCGAGACTGGTAAAACGGAGGCCGGTGCGGCACCGCGGGACGGTCAGCAAGCTCACACCCCGCCTTGCCAACATGTGAGTGCTGTGTAAGATGGGGACTTAGTGTGCGTGCGTGTGTGATTAGCCCACTAAAACTGCCTGGATTACATTGAATCAAATAATTTTTACTTTGTGCAGTGCTTTCCTAGTGCGTAAAATGCCCCTTTGTCCCTCACTGCTTATGTCAGAATCTTGGTGTGTTGGGGTAAGGTCTCAGCTCCAGTTCAAGGCCTGACTTGTGTGAACATAACAATATGATATTGGTAGTATGAGCATTTGTGGTTTAAAAAAAAAGGGAATAACAGTCCTTTATTTCATTCTGTTACGAAGGAGAGAGGAAAAGTTTGAAGACGGATATGATTTAAGTAGAGATATACTTCATTAATTTGGACCATAACAGAAATGAAGTGTTATTACTCAATTTATGAGTATCTTATACCTAAAAAGTACTTTTTAGAATTGCAATTCTTATTTTGTGTCTGAAAATAACTGTATCCTTTACTCTGTACCAATACTTATGACAGATAAGTTTATGAAATATAAATTACTATTTATTTTTCTGATTATAAAAATGTCAATTTACAAAAGTACATGTTCTTAAAGTTGTGAGTTCTTTGTAATGGCCCTGCTCACTTTCCCAGGATAATGATATAGCAGTTTGGGATCTATGCACCCATACTTTCCACATATATATTTACAGATGATAAAACATTACAAATATTTTTCTAATTTTACAAAATGGCATTGTCCTTTGTCTTGGATTTCCACTTAGACCAAAATTGTGAACATCTTTGGATCATTATGAAGTTTATTTAAAAGGCTGGATAGTAATGCACTGTGAACAATTGAAGTTTATTCTGTCTTCTACTGATTTATCTTTTCTCCAATTTTCTTGTTTTTGTTTTTTTTCCCCCCTTTGGGGAATCTTTTAAATTGCCACAATTTACATCTTTGTCTTTACATTTCTGCATAGTTTTTTTTTTTTAAAGATTTACTCATTTTATTACAGCCAGATATACAGAGAGGAGGAGAGACAGAGAGGAAGATCTTCCGTCCGATGATTCATTCCCCAAGTGAGCCGCAACAGGCCGATGCGCGCCGATCCGATGCCGGGAACCTGGAACCTCTTCAGGGTCTCCCACGCGGGTGCAGAGTCCCAATGCACTGGGCCGTCCTCAACTTCTGCATAGTTTTTTAGTGTGTGCCTGTGTGTTATAATAAAGATTCTCTGTATTAATTTGAGAGTATTGGAGAGGAAGAGAGTGGCTTTTTATCTGCTGGTTCACTTCCCAATGCCTATCGTAGTTGGTCTGCAGCCAGGAGCTACCACTGGACCCTGCTCGTCACCCTGTGCAGGAGCTGTGTCTGAGCCACGGTGGTGCTGGGAGCTGTGTGGACCCACTCTGGGATGCTCGCATCCACAGCAGCTGGATCTGCGGGATCTGCTGTGCTGGAGGATCTTGAGAAAGCACATTTGCAGAAAGAGAAACGCTGGCAATTTAGTATTTTGGTAGCCACCCCTGCCACGGTGCCCTCTGCAAAGTCTAGATCAGTTTATTCTAACAGCATGTGAAAGTTTTTATTTCCTTTTTCTTCTTACCAACCCCGGATGGATGTTTTTCTCCTGCCATCTAGGCTGTGGCTTCCCTCGTGACATCAAGAGAAAAGGACGCCAGTGCAAGGCTGCCCTGGTCAGAGCCTGCAAAGGGCCAGTCTCCTCCAGCCTCCTCCGAGCCTGCAGAGAGCGCTCAGTCAGCACCAGTCCAGGCACCTGATGCCATCCCTTCCAGCGGGTAAGCAGTGACGTTTCTTTGAATGTCTAAGTCACCAAGATACTTCTGTGTCATAGTTCTTCATTTTATTAAAACGTATTGGTTTATTTTAAGAGTGAATGCAGTACTTTTGCTTTGTTTTTCTTGAGATGTGTTAGGCATGAAAAACCAAACTGAGTTTCAGATCTTTTTCTTAAGATTTGTTTTTATGAGTTTCAAATCTTTTAATGCTTGCTAACTTATCTCATTATTAGCTGTGCTATGTTTTACGCAAGGCACTTCCTTTACGAAAGCATGTATTTAAGTTCTGTATTTAAAAAAATTTTAAATAAACATGACATGATATTTACTATTTTCCACATTTTGGAATGTTTAGGCCAGTGGCATTACGTGTATTTTCATTGGTGTGCGGTTGTTAATCACCATCTGTCTCTACGGCTGTTTCCATCCTTGTACCTGAGCCTCTGTAGGCATGGAGCGTTAGGTTTTGTGTTCTTTACTTTCCATCGCTGGCAACCAACATTCTACTTCCTGTCTCTAGCTTTAGTCTACACTGAGTGTGTGAGATCTGTTACCGTTAGCTCTTGAGAATTAAACATGTTTTAATAAAGTAAGATAAATTTATGGAAAGTTTATTACAGAAAATTCAAATTTTATTTTCATTGCGGTTCTCAGCTTTCTGTAGTCAAATGACTTCTCTCTGTCTACCTGTTTAGAATTCAGAGTAAAAATGCTATTCAACAAGAAAGGAAGGAAAATGTTGCCCAAACTGTTCAACCAATAAGGGGCCGACTTCAGAGACCCAGACCAAATTTAAGAAAGGCTGGACAAAGAGAGATACAAAAAGGTGAAGCCAGCAGTGTGATTCAGAAAGAAACAGCAATATTAAAAAATGATGACACTAACGAGAAGTCCCTGTGTGTGGTGAGTTGTACTGAAATCTCAAGTGATGGCTCAGATTTGATTTGGAATATAGTCGTCTGATATTTACTCCACTCAGTGAATATATAGTGTATCTAGTTTTGTTTCAGATTTGTTCCGTGTTTTACAAGTTAAAATATTTTTTTTCCCGAACTCTTGAAGTTATTTATTAGGAAATGTTCAGTCAGTACAGAATACTATAATAGGGCCTGGCACGGTAGTCTAGCAGCTAGGGTCCTCACTGTGCAGCAGCTGGGATCCCATATGGGTGCTGGTTCTAATCCCGGTGGCCCTGCTTCCCATCTAGCTCCCTGCTTGTGGCCTGGGAAAGCAGTCGAGGACGGTCCAAAGCCTTGGGACCCTGCACCCACATGGGAGACCTAGAGGAAGTTCCTGGCTCCTGGCTTCTGATCAGCGCAGTTCAGTCCATTGCGGCCAATTGGGGAGTGAACCAGTGGGCAGAGGATCTTCCTCTCTGTCTCTCCTCCCCTCTGTATATCTGACTTTGCAATAAAAATAAATAAATCTCAAAAAAAAA
Source organism: Ochotona princeps (assembly GCF_030435755.1). Lineage (NCBI taxonomy): Eukaryota > Metazoa > Chordata > Mammalia > Lagomorpha > Ochotonidae > Ochotona > Ochotona princeps. Next base: position 22,993,841 of record NC_080859.1, on the reverse strand, counting down.
AATCTGGAAGAATATAATTTCTAGTTTATAATATTATACTACCTTGACAGTAGAATCAGTTTCTTGGTGATAGATTCTTTTCGTAGTAGAAAACCAGTCCAGGTTGTGTGGAGTTGACACCTGCCAGGAGTGGGGCAGGCAGCTCGCCTGTGATCAAGACACTAGCCTTATGTATTGGAGTGACTGATTCCAGCCTCCTACTGAAGAGGCTGCGGTGGTCAGTTAAGTAACTGGGCTCCTGTGTCCTGTCCACTCATGGGAGACCTGAAAGCAGTTCCTGGCCTTTGGCTTCGGCTTGGTCCAGTGCATCCCCAGCCTGCCATCACCAGGGATTGGAGGAGTGTGACAGCAGGTGGGGGCATCTCACTCTTGCTCTCTCCCCCCTGCACTCACTTCTCACTCTGTCTTCTCCTCTCCAAAATATTTTTTTTGCCTCTCTATATATCTAAATACATAAGCACATATTTTACAATGTCCAGTTTTTTTTTTTAGTACTTTTTCTGTATCAGGACAAAGTCTAGATTTAAAATGATTATAATCTGTATTTGATTCCAAAGCATTAAAAAAAAAAGCAGCGAAGTTACTTTTTATTTTGCAGTGCATGCCTTGTGCTCTTAAAGCATTATATGCATTTCTTCAGTAATCTTTAAAACTTTCTCTTTAAGTAATATTGTTTTGGCAACAGAGCATGAATATTGAATACTCAGTTTGTTTCTTAATTTTAAAAACTAAATACCTATTTTAGTGATTGAAAAAATTTAGAAAGTATTTTCTGCTGTTAAAAACATAGCAGAACTGGGGTGCGATTGTTGTGTGTTGGTTTACGCCTCCACGTTGAGGGCAGTCAGAGTCCTGCTTACTCTGCTTCCTGTCCAATGTCCTGCTAGTGTATCCTGGAAGGGGCAGGCAGTGGCTGCAGAGCTGGGGTCCCGCCCACCGACAGGACCCTTGCTGTATCTCCATGCTCCTCGCTCAGCCTGCCCTGTGCCGGCTGCTGCAGGCATTTGGGGTGATAAGCTAGTGGTTCTCACGCTCACTCTACTTCTCTCTCTCGCCCTCATTCTGCCTTTCATTAAAAAAAACCAAAAAAACAAAAAAGCAAACTTAAAGTAATATTGTTTCATCTTTCTAGCCAAATTCACAAATTGGAGCTGAAATTGAAGCTGTGTCCTCCAAAGTTTCAGAATGCAGAATTTATGAAAATGAAGGTCATGATGTGGTTCCTACAGAAGATGCTCAAGTTAACAAAATAAATATTTTAGCTGAAGAGATGAGGTGAGTGTGCTGTTCTTGAGGAAAGCGCAAAATTTCTCAGAGATATGTTGAAATTTTGCATGGTTGACTTGATGTTACTTAGTGTCTTGAAAATGTAGTGAAAGTGTAAGCTGATCATTTTGAAACTGTTTTAAATTTGTCTCTTCAAATACTGTAAGAATTGCACAGCTACTGTTCTCTTGTTTTGTAATTTCTTTGAAAAATTTGTCGTAGTAGACAAAGATGCTTAAATTCTCTGTATTTCCCAAAGAAATGTCTGATGTAGTGAGTGAAGTTCACAGATAGAAGTGTTAGGGGCTCCTTACTACATTGTATGATTAATCGGAGGTAACTGCGACAGAGTCTGAGGCTGCAGCAGTGTCTTGTCAGTGAGATGTACTAGTAGGGATGACATTTTCTCATTATTAATTGCAGTCTACTTTATTATTATTAATTTTAAAACAGAATGTGTTAGTTTCCTTAGTGCAAATGCCTCTTTCTGTAAGAAGCTCATGGGCTAATTCATTTACTGTATTATATTTGTTACTGGACATGTCTTAATGACGTATGAATTTTCTACCTATGAGTTTACTTTGCACATTTTAAGTTCCTTTTTTTTTTTTTTAAAAAGATTTATTTTATTTCCATTACAAAGTCAGATATACTGAGAGGAGGAGAGATAGAGAGGAAGTGGAGCTGCCGGGATTAGAACCAGCAGCCATATGGGATCAAGGCGAGGACCTTAGCCACCAGGCCACATTGCCGAGCCCTCTAAGTTCCTTAATGTAGAAAGGCCTTGGCTTTGGGGGGAAGTGAAAAAGAGAAGTTCTATTCCTTCCTGACCTTCTGTGAATAGGTGAAGCGATAGAATTTATCTGAGCACGCGGTCTTTTGATTTTGTCTTTTAACAATTTACTTTCATTAAGCAGATTTCGAATGGGAAGATTTTATTGTTTTGATATGTTTGTGGTTTTTGGCTTGTTTTGTTTTTGTGTGGTAGAGAGCAAGCGCTCCCATCCCTTGGTTCACTCCCCAAATGCTTACAATGGTCAGGACGAAGCTGGCTGGAGCCAGTGCCACAAACCGAACCCAGGTGTCCCGCAGGGGTGGCAGGAAACCAATTGTTCTCTTTCCTTTCTTTTTCTGTTTCTTTTTCTTTTCTTGTCTTTTCTCTTCACTTCTTTTCCTTTCCTTTGCTTTTTTTTTCTCTCTTTCTCTCTTTCTCTCGTTTTTTTAAAAAGCCTTTTCCTACTGTCTTGAGCACATGTAGTTATTCCTGTCCAACAATGATTCTAGGAAGCATTCTCCCTAAATTAAAGATGTGCCTGTAAGGCAGATGTGTGGGGCACTGGTTGAGACACTTCCTGCATGTCCACTCTCCGTTGTGGAGGGCCTTGGCTCTGTCTCTGTCCAGCTTCCTGCCAACATAAGCTCTGGGTGGCAACAGGTGGTGCCTGCTGTCGCCCCACATGGGAAACTTAGATTCAGTCCTGTGCTCCTGGTATGGCTGGCCTGGCTCAGCTGTCATGAGCATTTGGGCAGAGAACAAGCTGTTGGGAGAACACACTCATTGTGTTTCTCACTCTGTGCTGCTTCTGTCTCTGTGTATGTGTCTGTCTCTGTGTATATACACTTCAGCCTTTTACAAAACAGGAGAGGTAAATATATAATTTGTTTTGAGTCTTTTTTAAGATTTATTTATTTTTATTGCAAAGTCAGATATACAGAGAGGAAGAGAGAGAGAGAGAGAGAGAGAGAGAGAGAGAGATCGGAAGATCTTCCATCCGATGTTTCACTCCCTAAGTGACTGCTACGGCTGGTGCTGACCCTGTCCATACCAGGAGCCAGGAGCTTCCTCCAGGTCTCCCATGCGGGTGCAGAGTCCCAAGGCTTTGGACCGTGCTCAACTGCTTTCCCAGGCCACAAGCAGGGAGCTGGATGGGAAGTGGGGCTGCCGGGATTAGAACCAGCGCCCACATGGGATCCCGGTGCTTGCTGGGTGAGGACTTTAGCCGCTAGGCCATGGCACTGGGCCCAGATCAAAAGTTTCGTTACTAAACTTTAGTTCTTAGGATTTATGACTTTCAGGCTAGCAGATTCCTGCAGTTAGACAGGCAGTATCTCCTAAAAGAAACATTTGTATGATCAGCCTTTGTTTTTCTTAATGAGGAAGATTTAACTTTTAAACTTCCTGTAGGGCAATCCCATCCCCACTCCTGCTTCTTCACCCGTTTTAAATCCTCAGAACCTGCTGCAGCTGTCAGCTGTACCGTGGCTAGAGGAATCATCTCTAAATACTGTGAATATAATTAACTTTTTTTTTTTTTTTAAAGATTTATTTTATTTTTATTACAAAGTCAGATGTAGTGAGAGGAGGAGAGATAGAGAGGAAGTGGAGCTGCCGGGATTAGAACCAGCGGCCATATGGGATCAAGGCGAGGACCTTAGCCACTAGGCCACGCTGCCGAGCCCCAATATAATTAACTTTTAATGTCCCTACATTTTGTTGTCCCTTTTGAGCTCAATGGCAGCTTGGGCTTATTATACATTTTATTCTTAAATAGCTTTGCAGAAGCGCATTTGACTGTGAACCGTTTGTAGTTAAATTTGTTTGCCCAAATACATGTAGCTATACTACAATATTAGTCAGTGTCATAGCTTAGAACTTGCGTTGTGCTTCACTACCAGCCTCCTTCCTTTTCCGGGTAATTAATTTTAAAACATCCTGTAGGATGTTTTTTAATACAGATTTTTCAAATAACTCAAAGTAGAAGCCCCGACTTTTTTTTTTTAATGAATATCCAAGTTTCTATTAATGCTTAAACTTCCTGGTTGAGTTCCTTGCCAGCTATTAAAATACTTTCCAGGAAACTAGGGCTCCCCTGGAAGAGTCTGTTTGGGCAGGTGGAGGGCCACCTTGACCTGTGGCCCGGGCTGTCTGCAGAGCTTCACTGAGTTGTCAGGCATTGGGTGGGAGACGGCTTGTCCTGCAGGCTGCTCTTGGTCCAGGACAGCTTGTGGCCACTGTGTGTGTTTTCAAGCTGAGTTCGTGGCATTTGTTTCAAAGTGCTATTATGAAATTCTTTAGGTACTTAGCATCTTGAGTTGTCTAGTTATTATTATTATTTTTTTGAAAATTACTTAAAGCAGCATGAAGCTACATGCCAAATAAGTGACTGAAAGTAAGCCCAAAACAAAAAAGATTAATATAATTTTATCACAATTCCCTGGGCTCTGTAGAAAATGAAAGCTGTAAAAGCTTTTATGTTCTTTCTTTCATATCAGCAATGTGTTTCTTCGTTTTACATGCTTGGTTTTATAGCCGATTTCCATATAGTCATTTGAACATAGAATTGTTTGATCTAACAGCTGTTGCATCAACAAGGGATCAGAATCCCTTCAGAATTATTGTTCTTCAACATAATTTGTACTTCATTCTAGAGATGAAAATAAGCTGTACTTTCCTAGTCCTGAACAATTGATAAAAGAGAAATTCCAAACGACTCAGCTGGATTTGGGAGCAGCACGGTGTGAGAAAGAGGAGCCAGAAGGGGAAAAATACACAATCGAACAGCATGAGGCGAGCAGCCCCAAAGATGGTGCCCAGCAGTTTGGAGCCCAGCAGCTTGGAGCCCAGCAGCTCGGTGCCCAGCAGCTCGGTGCCCAGCAGCTCGGTGCCCAGCATCTTGGAGCCCAGCAGCTCGGAGCCCAGCAGCTCGGAGCCCAACAGCTCGGAGCCCAGCAGCTCGGAGCCCAGCAGCTCGGAGCCCAGCAGCTCGGTGCCCAGCATCTCGGAGCCCAGCAGCTCGGAGCCCAGCAGCTCGGTGCCCAGCAGCTCGGAGCCCAGCAGCTCGGTGCCCACCATCTCGGAGCCCAGCATCTCGGAGCCCAGCAGCTCGGTGCCCAGCATCTCGGAGCCCAGCATCTTGGAGCCCAGCATCTTGGAACCCAGCATCTTGGTGCCCAACAGCTCGGTGCCCAGCATCTTGGAGCCCAGCAGCTTGGTGCCCAGCATCTCGGAGCCCAGCATCTTGGTGCCCAACAGCTCGGTGCCCAGCATCTCGGAGCCCAGCATCTTGGTGCCCAACAGCTTGGTGCCCAGCATCTTGGAGCCCAGCAGCTCGGTGCCCAGCATCTCGGAGACCAGCAGCATCTTGGAGCCCAGCATCTCGGAGTCCAGCAGCTTGGAACCCAGCAGCTTGGAGCCCAGCATCTCGGAACCCAGCAGCTTGGAGCCCAGCAGCTCAGTGCCCAGCAGCTTGGAGTGGCCGACCATCGGCTCCTTCCCAAGGTAAGTTGGGGAAGCTGTTGCTTGTTGGCCAGCTCTCTGTTTTGTTAGGATCACGAAGGAAAATGATAGTAAAATGCTGTCTTGATTATTGTACTGTAACTGTTTTCATGCAAAGGGATGAATTTACAGCAGTATAAGTGTAGAAATTAATCGGTTGTGTATGTGTATAAAAGCTTAGTGGTTTGGGGTGAAGGGGGGAGAATCCCAGTACCTATGAAATTGTGTCATGTAATACACTGTAATTAATGAATAAATGAATAGAAAAAAAAAAAAAGCTTAGTGGTGTAGGTCAAACAAGCAAGCCGTATGTTTACACAGAGCTTGTTTCCATAGTAATGTTAGCGATTTCTGCTTAAATTTGAGGAGAAGGCCGAGTTCCTGACGTCTCTGGAGGTTTGCACAGGAAAGAACGATGCAGGTGCTGCGCGGTCTAGTGTGGCTGAGCAGGATGCTCAGCTGGGAGCCGGCGGAGATGGCCGCCCGCACCCCCTTGGTGAGAGCCAGCCTCTCAGGACACCAGCGAGGTAATGCTCGGTTTACCCCATGCTTTGGATCAAGGACAGAGAAATCATCTCTCTTTACAGACGTCTGGTTTTAATTCAGTGGCAGACTGGAAAGATAGCTTGTTACTGCTGGCGGGGGTGGGTTTTCATCACAAGTCTATTTCTTTCCTATTTCTCGTACTTTTTTATTTACAGACTGTTTGTTTTGTTTTTTTAATCCCTGGGAAGATTGTTTTTCTCTCCTAGGATTACAATTTCTGTGTTGTCCGTCAGGGACAAGCAGAAGCCTGACAGGGTGGTGTGACTCATACTGCCAAAGTAACTAGGGCGCTCCTTCAGTTGGGGCTGGAGACGGTGAGTGGGCCCTGCTCGCATGGCCTTCCGATAAGGTGGGAGGAGCTGAGCTCTCCAAACTCCCAGAGATTTCCTGCCTCCTGCCTTTTTTTGCTTTTAAGTCTAATTTGTTTATCCAGTAATACAAATCAGTATCACTTTGTGATTCCATATTCAGTATTTGTAGGTTCCATGTCTTCCCTTTTTCTCCTTTCTTTAAAGTTTATTTCTTCATTGGAAAGAGTTACACAGGAAGAACGCTGGAGGCGGGGAGAGAGAGAGGGAGGGACTGACTTCATCCCCTGATTAACTCTTGAAATGACTGCCAGGACCTGGGCTGGGTCAGACCAGAGCGGAGTGAGCAGCTTCCTCTGGGTGTAGAAACCCACGCACTTAGGCCATGTGTTGCTGCCTTCCCTGGCACATCAGCCGGAGGCAGATCGGAAAAGGACCATACTGCTCTTGGATTGGCCTTGTGGGATGTTGGCGCCGTAGGCAGCGGCTTTACTCACTGTGCCACAGTGCCTGCCTACATCCCTTTACCTTGGAGTTTTCACTTGTGCTTTTTTTTTTTTTTTTTTTTTAATATTCATTTAAAAAATTTCTACTTGGAAAAGTCAGATATACAGAGAGGAGAGACAGCGAGGACGATTTTCCATCCATTGATACACTGCATGCAGCCACGATGGGCAGTGCTGAGCCATTCCAAAGCCAGGAGCCAGGAGCCAGGAGCCAGGAGCCAGGAGCCAGGAGCCTCCTCCAGGGCTCCCACACAGGTATAGGGTCCCAAGGCCTTGGGCTGTCCTGGACTGCTGGGATTAGAACCAGCACCCACAGGGGATCTTAGCACATATAAGGCAAGGACTTTAGCGTCGGACCCAGCTGTTTATTTCATCTCCACTTCCATTTCATGGTAAAAACATAGCCTAGAATTAAAAATTCACCATGAAAACTTTATGATTATATAACTAGGCATTCACTTTGTATGAACAACTGATAGTTACTTGTTAATTTGCTTACTCGCCTCACAGCATAAGCCTTTAAAAGAATGGGTGATGGGGTGTTTTCTTTGAATGACTGGAACAGGAATTACTTTTTTAGTTTTCACTAAAATTCCTTGCGGTGCAGGTATTTGATGTAGCGTTCAGTCACCGCTTGGCGTGCCTGCACCTGCTCCTGGGAGTCTGGGGTCAAGTCCGGACGGCGCTCCGCTCCAGTTTCTGCTGATGGGCACCCTGGCAGGCAGCAGCTGAGGCTCACATGTTAGGGGCCCTTTCGCCTACATGAAGACCTGGGGTTGAGTTGCAGGTTCCTGGCTCAAGTTAGCCCAGAGCTGGCTGCTCTGAGCATTTGGGGAACAACCAGCAGATGAGCTCTGTCTCCTTCAAATAAAGTAAACAAGTAAAAAAATTTACAGTTATTTTTGTGCATACATGACTGCGTTGTCTTTTTTGATTATTTAGCTGTCTACAACTGACCAATGAGTCCGATTACTCTAAAATTGCTGCTGATCGAACGCTTACCATCTCTTCTGGCTCTGAGAGTAAGGTGGGTCATAACAAAAGGAGAATACAAAGGAACATCAAGCCAAATGTCACCAAAGGACGCGGATGCAAGCGAATCCGGGGTAGGCCCTCCAAGAGGGAGCCTAAGACCTCCCGGTCCACACTGGTGACTCTGCGGGCTGGTCAGGAGGAAGAGGAAGATGATGCTGAGGAGTTTGACTTCACCGAGGAAGAGACCTGTCATCTTGCGCCAGAGGAAGTCAACAAGGCTCCCGTGTTCGTGCCCTTGGGTCTCAGGTCTCCCGAACCTGTTTCTGCTCAGATTGAGGAAACGATGGAGGAGGTACTTGGTTTTTCTTGACTCCTTAGCGCTTGTATCATCCTTGCTTTTTTTCCCTCCTCTTTCTCTAATATCTTCTGTTACTGGTTATTAAGATTTGAAGAGTTGCTTCTCAAAATAACTTGTACTAAATATAATTTGTTTCGAGCCCAGTGGATAACGTCAAGAATCAGCAGAGGTGGGTTAAGGTGAGCTCCTTTGATGACTCGGCCCTTCCAACGCAGGCCCAGCGAGGCTGTCGGCACCAGTGGACAGTGACAGCTCTGTGTGTTTGTATGTGGTGGCCCCTTAGTCTACTTTCCCTTAATCTTTTTTATGGGCTCAGGCTGAGTTCTGGAAGTTGGTGAAGGTGGGAAGGCCCTTCCTCCTCTGCCCCCGCCCTCCATCCCGCCCCTGTATTGGAAAAAAATTGTGGTAGTGGTTGACATTATGTCTTAACAGATAAGGCCACTCTCTGTGACACTCGCTTCCCATACAGGCATCAGTTTCAGTACTGGGAGCTGTGTTTCTGATCCAATTTATTCGGGACAATAAGCCAGCAGATGGAATATCTTTCTGTATCTCTCCCTCTCTTTCTCTCTGTAAATTGCCTTCCAGGAAAAAAAAAGGAAGTAGGGGGAAAATGTTGTAGTGAAGTATCTGTAATGTAGGGTTTAGCATCTTAACCACTTTTCAGTGTACATTTCAATGGCGTTCAGAACGGTCAGTTTGTTATGCTGCCATCAGCACCATCCCTTCCCAGAATCCTTGTCTCGCAGAATGGAAGTCTACCCCAGAAGCTTTAATTCCCATTGCCCCACCTTTGACCAGTCCGGTCTCCTCTTTGTGTTTCTGAATCAGGCTGCTCTAGCAGCTTCATCCAAGTGGACTCACGTAGTATTGGTTCATTTTGCCTGGCTTATTGCAATTAGCATAATGTTATCAAGGTTTGTGTTGTAGTATAATTCAGGATGCCCTTTTTAAGACTAAGTACTGCTCGTCTGTGCGTAACATTTTACTAAATCATCTGTCTAGCAGTGGACACTTGGGTAGCTTCTGCTCCTTTGGTTATTGAAAGTAATGCTGTGGACATGGTTAGAGGGATGCCTCTTTGAATCCCTGCTCTAAGTGGCTTTGGAGTTGTGTCTTCAGTGGGATTTACTGGATCATGTGGTAATGTTCTGACTACAGCGTACAGACTCCATGTAAGGGTGCCAGTGGCCCAGCACCCTTGCCAAGAGCGTTTGTTCTGTTTCCCCGCCTGTTCTGATGATTGGGAGAGGAACGTATTTCATTTCTGCTTTCTTGTGAGATTCCAGTTCAACTTGATAAAAGAAAGAATAGGAAATAAGACATTTTAAATAATGTTAATCTAAACTTTAAAAGCTAAGCTGTATTCATTAAAAATGAACAGATTGTCTGAATCTGTAGTTACATTTATAAATAAAAGTCAAAACCTAGATTTTGGGGTTGGCATTATGGCATTGGGGGAGTGATAGCTAATGGGTATGGAGATTCTTTTTAAAGTGATGAAAATGCTGTAAAATTGTGCCAGTTGCACGTATCTGTGTTATTACTAAACACAGTAAATTTAGCACTTTCAATGGATGACTTGTATTTGAATAAAGCAACTTTTTAGAAGGCACTACTGCTGTATGATTCTGTAAAGTTAGGTTTTCAGAAAACAAGTTATCTTCTCAGATCACATGGCCTTTTTAAGTCATTCTAGTCATCAGACATTACCAAGGCTTTTCTCTTGTCCTTGCTTCTGAGTGAGCCGAGAACGCAGAGTATCACTGTGGTATCTCGAAGCAGAGTCTTGTATGAACTCTTTACTCATGTTTTCTGCTGAATCATGCAATGTTTTATACTCCCCTCTTTCTTAGTAGGTGAATAAAAGCCCAACTGTGTTGTGTATATCTTAGGCTCAACTGATAGGGCTCTTTGAAAATCAGGTTTGTCAAATTAGGGAGCGTAGTATTTTACAAGGTTGTTGCAAGGGTGTCAGGAATGGTGCAGGCTTTGGGATTGTGGCTTAGGATGAGTGCAGTGCAGGGAGCGGGGGATACATCTTTTAAAGCATCTTCAGCTTATCCGTGCGTTAGCAGGTAGAGCTGTGTAGAATTAGTTGATTACGTGTCTCTTTCTCATACGTGGTGACTTTGTTGAGGGTGGGACCAGGCTTTGTCTTACTGGATTTGGCATCTTTATACCCACAGTATTTCAGCTTTTGCAAAATACGCCAGAAACGCTATCAGACCGAAGGGGCCAAAATGGAATGTGTGGAAAATGATATGATAGGCACTAGGGAGAGAATTTATTTGCTGGTTTTAATTGTCACAGAACTTTCAAAAACTTCAAATGTTTTACGATTGCAAGTTGCTTTCATTGAACTTAAGAATTTCTTAATCATGTGTGAGTTAATTATTTCTTCATTTTCATAGTTTGCTTCACCTGTGTGGAAAATGAAGCTGTGTTTTACTGGTAATGGGATGCCATAATTAAGTAATAAAGCTGTATTTTGGCAGTTTGAGATTACCGTGAATGTTCCAGACATGGAGTGCGTCGTGGTTGTTGAACCTCAGCTCCCGAACACAGATGTGACAGCTCAGGAAACGAAACAAGAAGAAAATGCGAATGCACCATCACTTGTAAGCCTTCAATTCAATGACTTTTTTTTTTTTTTAATTTCTGTTTGCTTTCAAATGCCTGGAGGCTTATCCAAACACTTTGTAGCCGACTTCTGTCATGTGTGGAGTTGTTCATGAGAATAGTAAAAACTGTTGATCTACGTATGAATAATGATATACATTTGATGTGGTAAGCATTGGTTTGTTTTGTTTGTTTCCGGTGTATGACCTCTTAATATCCTTAGTTTTATGTTTAAATTCTGTTGCATGAAATTTATCAAATGTAAATTACTTAAATTCAGCTGCTTTTTGTGTGTGTTCTTTCATATTTTTTTGTAAATGATGAACAGCAACTTTTTAATCATGAAAAGTGTTGGAGTACTTTAAAACTTTTCTTTTGTTGATTTCACTTTCAAGTCAGAGTTACTAAGAGGAGAGGAGCTGCCGCTCATCTGCTGGTTCAATCCCCAGTGATTCTCTCACTGGAGCTGGACTGCTCCATAGTTGGGGAGCTAGGAGCTTTGGGGACTCCCACGTGGATGCAGGAGCCCAGGGCCTTGGGCCATCCTCAGCTACCTCCCCAGGCCATTGGATCTCCCACGCTTCCCCGCTAAATTAGCAGAAATGTAGATCGGAAGTGCGACACCTGGGACATGAGCTGGCTGCCCTGTGCAGATGGCAGCCTAACCCACTGCACCACATTGCTGGCCCTAGAAGGGATGCTCCTTCATTTGCTTCTTGCCTTCAGGCCCGTTTCTAGAGACTTGAAATGATGTTGCAGAGTCTTTTTTTTTTTTTTTTTTTTTTTTTATTACAAAGTCAGATATACTGAGAGGAGGAGAGATAGGAAGTGGAGCTGCCGGGATTAGAACCAGCGGCCATATGGGATCAAGGCGAGGACTTTAGCCACTAGGCCACACTGCCGAGCCCGAAGAGTCTTTTCTTTTTAAAAACTTGAAGGTAAAGCCAGGGATGTCTCCATGCAGTGTTTCTCTCCCCAGATGCCTTCAGTAAGCCAGAGTCGGGGATGTGAGACTCAGCCAGGTAGCAGGGAGCCAGACACCTGCCACCTCCCAGAGTGTGCATTAGCAGGAAGTTGGAGGCAGAGCCAGGCCCTGAGCTCAGGAACTCCAGGGTGGCTATGAGTGTTCCAGGGGGCAGTTCAGCTCCTGGTGGATGGCCGAGGGCCCATCCCAGGTTTCTGTTTGTTGTTGTTTTTAATTAACTTCACTGATTTCCTTGGAACCCTGCTCTTCGGAGCTCCTTAGGTTGCCTCGGGCTTGTTAGTCCTGTAACAATTTTTTTTAAAGTTTTATTTATCTGAAAGAGTTACAGAAGGGAGGGGGCTGTTTTCCATCTACTGAACCATTCCCCAAGGGACTGCACTGGCCATGTCTGAGCCAGCCAGGTGTAAGCCAGGAGGCAGGCACGTGTTTCCAGGGGCCTGAGCACTTGGGCCGTCTGCTGCTGCTTTCCCCAGGCTGTTCACGGGGAGCTGGGTTGAAAGTGCTGTCGTCTGGAGAAGATCCAGTGCCCGTATGGGAGGGACACCACTGTCACACGTGGCAACTTAACGTGCTGTGCCACAGCTCTAGCCCCCAAGTTCTGTCGCTTCTTTATTTATTAAATGAAGTTTGAAGTTTAATAGTAAAAGAATTGCAGTAGTTTTCAGGCCTTGGTTTTCATTGTGTAAAAACTAAAATGAAGGATTTTCTTTGCTGTGAAAAGTAAAATAAGGATGTTACATAGACATAATAATATGGTTGTGTTTGTAACAGAAGAAGAAGGTAAAGTTAGGAATGAGATAAATAATTTGGCTTTTATTTTGATTGTTCAATAAATTTTATAGATGTTGTGGTAACTAAGGGGAAATGTGCCCGCTGTTATAACCAGAAAGCCTGAAGAAAAAGTCAAATGTACTGCTTTTTTTTTTTTTCAGATTTATTTGTTTGAAAGGTGGGGTAGGAGAGGGCAAAATCCTCCATTACTGATCTGCTCCCCAGTTGGTTGCAGTGACCAAGGTCGGGCTGGCCAGTAGCTTCTTCCAGCTCTTCCATGTTGGTGGGCACTGGGGCCAAGCACTTGGGCCCTCTTCCTCTTCCTTTGCAGGAGGTTCCTTTGCTGGTTCACTCTCCAGATGCCTTCAACACCTGGGGCTAGGCCAGGCCAGGTCAGAATCAGGAGCTAGACGCTTCACTTGGGTTTCCTCTTTGGGTGGCTGGGCCCGACATGAGCTGCTCTCACAGGCGATGAGCAGGGTCCTAGATTGGGAATGGCGTAGCTCCAGCACAGGCTGCAGGTCTCCCAAGGGTAGTGCTCTGTAAGGTGCAAAATGTGTTTGGGAAGAGACCTAACATGATGCTTATCTTTTCCTCTCATAGGAAGTAACCAGCAGTGTACATACCCAAGATGAGCCAGGTAATTACTAACAAGTAAACTCCTAAAACTCCTTTTAAAATCTAGCACAATGATTTAGTGATGGTGATAGTAAACGAATCAATTTACTGAAAAATTGGACAAAACGATTCTGTTGTGAGTACAGTGTCTGTTAAGAACTCTGATGTTTTAAGTTTATTTTTAATGTTGTTGACATTGTTGAGAGGGATGCATGGCCCATGTGGGCCTCAGATTACAGTGGGGAAGGGTTGAGGTCTGGAAGTGGGTGGGTGGGACAAATGTTTCAGTTTTTCCTTTTTTTCGCTTTGTTTTTCTCCTGTTTGTATAAGGGTGGGGAGGGTTCTGAGGGAAGAAGAGGGGGTTTGCTCCTTGCTGTCAGACCACATCAGCATCTGGGGATGGGAGGGTCATTTCATGATGCCTCAGAGACCCAGAGTGGGGAAGAATGTTTCGAGGTCCTGGCACTCACTTGAACTGGTAGGTGTTGGGGCCCATCCCAGCCTGGCTTGCCCCCAGCCCTGGCTCCCTCACTCAGCAGGGGAAGCTGCAGCCTAGCAATGGAGTTCCCAAGTTCCCCTCCCTGGTCTTTCCTCAGCCCCAGATCTCCTGCTTTCAGGTGGGTTCGGTGGTCCTGCTTGGTGTGGTCTGGCCTTGGTCCTGGCCTTTGTGTGTTCCAGCGGGTGCTACAGCCTGGCCTGGCTTGGTTTGTTATCACCGTTAGTTCTCATGCAGTCCACAGAGCTGAGCCCATAAGTCCACTATAGAATCTGCCCCCAGATCTGTTTCTTTCATGTTCTGGTGGATGCTGTGACCCAGGCTGTCGTGGGCTACCCTCTGTTTTGAGACCTGAAGGTGGGTAGTGCTGCCCAGCTCAGCCAGGCATGCCCCTATCCCCTAGCCCCAGCCTTTACATGTTTCAGCAGATGGCGAGTGATGTCATTTAGCCCAGCCCAGGTCTCCCATGTTGGCTGGTGTCCTGGCTTGACCCAAACATGCCCACCAATTTCCGCCTCTAAACTACCTAGTCTGTGCTCCCTCACGCATCTCTGAGTTTAGTGGCCTGGTATGTGGAAGCCCCCAGAAATCACTCCTCCCCTGTCAAACGTGCCTTCAGCAACCCCACTCCAGACCCCTAGTCCTGTGCAATCTGCAGCCTTTCCACTGTGTTACAGTTTGTGGCATGGGTCTGGGGCAGCACCCAGCCTGGCATCCCCTGCTTTCTCCACAAATCTTTTAAAAAAAATAGAGCAGGCAATTGTGTTGGCACACTGATACAGTGAACACAGCTTAGGCACTAACCAAGCCCAGTGTGCCTGCCAGCTGTTGGCTGCTTTTGTCACAGCAGTGTAACACTTGCCTGGGTAGAATGCCACCTAGGCAGTTGTCTATAGCTGAGAGAAACTTAGATTTTTGGACTGTAAATTTAGAAGGCAAGTTCAAAGATAGTTTTTTTTGTTTGTTTGTTTTAATTTAAATTTATTTGGAAGAATGTAAAGAAAGAGAGGTCACCAACCCACGGGCTTACTTTCCTCCTGCCCACAATAGTGAAACTGAATGAGACTGAAATCAGGAACTGAGAATCCAGTCTGGATCTTGAGCGAGTGGCAAGAACCTAGATACTTGGGTCATCACCGCTGCTTCCCAGTGTGTTTTGCTTAGCAGCAAGTTGGAGTTTGGAGTGGAGCTGGTTCTATAACCCAGGCATTCAAGAACAGGATGTGGCCATCCCAGGTTATAGCTCAGCCACTGTGCTAGATCCCTGTCAGATGTTTAATAAACAAAGGTTTATTGAGCATTCCCTCTGGATCTACCAAGATGAGAGTGTTTTCTTTGAATTTAATGCCAACATTGTATGACTTCTTTAGTTGTATACAACCTGAGCAGTAAACTATCCTAATAAGGAAGGAATGGTACAGAAATGATGGCATGGGAAGATTTTGGAAACTGTTACTGGAAGAAAAACACCCAAATTGAACAATTTTTTTTTTTTTTTTTTTTTTTAAGATTTATTTTATTTTTATTACAAAGTCAGATATACTGAGAGGAGGAGAGATAGAGAGGAAGTGGAGCTGCCGGGATTAGAACCAGCGGCCATATGGGATCAAGGCAAGGACCTTAGCCACTAGGCCACGCTGCCGAGCCCCTGAACAATTTTTTTTTAGTAAACATTTTCTGGATGATGGTTCTGTCTTCATGTTCTCGTGTTTCCTCACTAGGTACCAACGACAGAAGTGCTGAAGCCGCCATAGCTTTACTTACAATGGGAGATCTGGTGTTGCAGTCAGAGATCGGTGCCGAACAGGGGGATGGTAAGCAGGAAACCTAATTCCTACCTGAAAAATCGGACTCTTTAGAATTTAGACCCACAGTGAGTCAGTTACAAGCCTTTCACTGTTGAAGTGGCAAGCAAGACTTGACTGTTTTTCCAGAAAAGATAGTATCCGTATATTGATCCATCCAGTGTTTTACTCAGCTCCTTAAGGTGTAGTGGCAGTCATCTTGACATAGATGATGCAATAACAGTGGATCTTGTGCTTCTGTTGATTGGCCAAGCTTAGTGAGTGCTTTAACTCTGTGACTCTTGTTGCTGGGGTTGTCTTCATCAGGCACCAGTGTCTAGAGGGCCAGTCACAGCCAACAAGGTTGTTGGACCAAGCCAAAAGATAGGCCAGTCGGGCTTCTCAATAATGGGCTAAACCTAGGAGCTGTGGCCTTTGCTATCTTGTATCTTTAATTACATGAAATGGAAAGTCATGGTAATTCTGTTTTTTTTCTAATAACAGTTTTGACTGGTAATGGCTGGCCTGCCCTTCATTTTGACTGTTAGTCTTTTCTTTCCAGCGGTGTATTTACGGGAAAGCCTCTGGTTCATATTCTGTAGGTTTAGCACTGCTTTCTCAGATGCAGAGGATTACGGTAGAGGCCGTGATGCATCTCTAGAACATAAAATATAGATTTGTAGAAAATCATTGATAAACACAGTCTTGAAATCCATCTGGAGTTACTCTTCCTGAAAGAAACAGAAGGACTCAGTTCAATGATGTAATAGTCTTGAGTTTTCGGACTGTAAGAATTATGCTTCACAAAGGTCATGAGATCAATAGAAGATCATAAATTCAAATGTGGAGCCAAAAAGTGCAGACTTCATAGAAATTTACAATTAGTGTTACAAGTGTTGTTTGGACATCTGTTGCTCGTGAATCAGTTTGATTTTCCTTCCTTTTTGACTCTTCTCTCAGCAGGTGTGTGTGTGCTTGCTGATGCTCATTTGGAGGAGAAGAGCCATGCTCCCTTTAGTCCAGATAATGTCCATGTCAGAGTCGATGCTGAGTGTCGGGGTCCTGCTTCACCAGTCACCAGCACAGCTCTTGAATCGCTTGAAGAAAACAAGATTGTGTTGGAGGAACAAAGTACGAGAGAAGAAGTTGGTCTAGTGGAAAAAGTCAAGGCAACTGCCACAGCAACCAGGTTTATTTTAATATCTGATTAGTACTTACAGTTAAAAAGCCATCATCCTTTCACTGAATAGCTTTGACTAATTCTTTTTAAATATAAGATAGGTAATGGCGATTTCTTGCCGTTTTAAGTAAAAATTGATTTTTATTTTAATGATTGAATGGTTCAACTATAAAATTGCAGCAGCATGTATTGCGGGAGTGGGGGATCTTTTTTTGTCAAGGGTCATTTGGATATTTATAACATCATTCTTGGGCCATGCAGACTTGTCACCTGGGGGGTCTGTTAAGGTGTAGGGTCCGGTCCCAGCTGCCTCACTTCTGAACCAGCTTCCTGCTAATGGGCCTGGGAGAGCAATATGGATGGTTCTAGAGTTTTGGCTTCTGAGCCCAGGCTCCTAACTGCTGCCTGGCCCAAGCATGGCTGGCTTTTTAGAGCAGGAACCAGATGGAAGCTCTCTTTCTCTCTCTGTCTCTGCCTTTGAAATCACTTTTTTGGAAGATATGTTTGTCAGGGCTGGCATTGTGACCTACTGGGGTAAGTTGCTGTCTATAACACCAGCATCCCATCTGGGCCTTTTGAGACCAGTTTGCTCTGTTTAATGGCCTGGGAAAAGCAGTAGAAGATGGCCCAAGTGTTTGCGTCCCTGCAGCATGTCTGATACCCAGAGGAGGCTCTGGGTTCCTGATTTTTGTCTGAGCGAGTGCTGGCCATTGCAGCCACTTGGGTGTGAAATAGCAGGTGGAAGATCTTTCCTGGTTTTGCCCTGTAACTTTGCCTTTCACAAAATTAAAAAAAAAAATTTTTTTAAATGTTATCAACTTAAAAAACAAAAAACAAAACTTAGCCAGCTGTAGATTTATTGAATCTGAAGGCCTTTATGCAGCAGAAACTGATTTGGTCGACCTTTTGTGTCCTTCAGGCCAGAGGTTCAGCAGCACCCTGAATTGTTTCCTGTGTCTTTGGGGGTCAGTGAAGCTAATGTGAGCGTAGTGTTTGTTTCGTAGACTTGGTCCAGATTGTCTTTTCAGGACCTCTAGTAAAATGACTACTTTATACTTTGAGCATTAAGAAAAGAACATGTGGGGCCCAGCGGCGTGGCCTAGTGGCTAAAGTCCTTGCCTTGAACGCCCCAGAATCCATATGGGCGCTGGTTCTAATCCCGGCAGCTCCACTTCCCATCCAGCTCCCTGCTTGTGGCCTGGGAAAGCAGTCGAGGACGGCCCAAAGCTTCTTCCTCTCTGTCTCTCCTCCTCTCTGTGTATCTGACTTTCCAATAAACATAAATAAATCTTAAAAAAAAAAAAAAAAGAAATGAGCAGGTATAGACAGTATAACCGCTGACGGGTGACACAGTTATGGTGTAAGTACTAGACAGAGAGAGAGAGATCCTACACGGTTGGTTACTTTCTCTGCCTCTTTGTTTATGCCTAGGAGTAGTATAGTATCTAAAATGACCAGTAATTTGAGAATGAGAAGCAGATTTGCCAAGCCGAAACCCAATCTTAAGCAAGCTTCACGGACCAGCAGGATGCTTAAGGAAGATGCCAGTTTGTGTGTAACCCAAGAGGTAGTAACAGAGACTCAAATTGGTAAGTTTTATTGCTCTACCACAAGTTAGTATTATGCTTAACATACAGAAAAATAAAATTACATAAGAAATAAATATCATAAATGTGCTATCTGGTTTAAATAATGAGAAACATTTTTGTGTAATTTGATCAATCCTTTCTATGTGTGTGCATAAACAGACATCCCTTAGAAAGGCACACACACAAAACACAGCAGAAAATACAGCCCTGCCTGAAAGACATGAACGGCTCCCAGCTTTTTACTCCCATTTTGGCAAACAGCTAAGAACCAGACTTTTAAAAACTCAAAACATATTTACTGATCTGAGACTCCGAGAACTAGAAACAGAAATCTTGAACTCCTTGGTTCATTCTCCAAGTGCCCACGTCAGCACGACTGACCCAAACCAATGCTACGATTCTGTAACTCAGTCTGGGTCTCCCTGCTTGGTGTCAGGGAGCAGTTTCTGGGGTCCCCTCCTGCTCCCTCCTGTGGGATGCATCAGCAGGAAGCTGGATCTGGCAGAACCGCTGGACTTGGATCCAGGCGTCCGTGAACTCAGCTTCACTGCCTACCCTGGAAGTGTTCTAAGTGGGAGAGAGAGAGAGAGAGAGAGAGAGAGAGAGAGTGTGTGTGTGTGTGTACATACAAAATCCTGTAGTTATTCTGTGTTTAGCCTCTTGAGGAACTGCCAGATTGTTTCCAACAGGGAGTGCACTACTTTATATTTTCACCCAACTGTTTTTTCTAAGTGTCCTTTACCCTGCCTCCCTTCAGACACTTGTCACCACCTGTCTCTTTGGCTGTAGCTGTCTTGGTGTGAAGTGTTGGTTCGTTATGCTTTCTGATTGCATTTCCCCCGGCTGACAGTGTCGTATATCTTCGTGTGCTTGTTTCTGTATCTTTAGAGAAATGTTTGTTCAGTTGTGTGCTTGTTTTTAAATTGGGCTGCCTTTCTATTGAGCTATAACAACTTTTTAGGTATTAACACCTTCTGTTTTTAAAGCTGAATAGATTGGGGAAGTATTTGCCGTGTGATCACATAGCACTCTTGGTTTTTACTGACTTCATTGTTGCTGTGCTGAGTGCATGCCCCTGGATTCCCACGTTTCCACCTCCCTCTTTGCACAGGACTCAGCACCCTCGGGTGGTAGTAAGGGTTTGAAAGGCAGTGCCAGCTCCACACTGCCTGGAGAGTTAACCTCACTTCCCTGTTCAGGAGTTTTCTCTTTCTGGAATTTCCTCTCCTCTGCAATGCCTGTGGTGCAGTGAGCATATACAGTTAGGTTGTAGTTATGCTGGCTGGAGCACCATCCAGGAACTCTGTCAGCTCACAGAACCTTTTTAAAATAAAAATTAGTGTTCCTCTCTGTGACATTTCTTCCAGCATAGCTTCCTCCTGGGTTTTGCCCTAAGAGGGGCTGGCAAGACCTTATACCCACTTAGAATCCTCTTTTGTGTATGTGTTTCTCGTTACAGTGCTGTTGCTGTAGAGGGGGGCACTGCTGCTGTGGCAGCACAGAGTTCATTAGCACCCTTTACTGTTGGAAAATCCCAGTGGCCAGGCTCAGCCTCCTGCTGTGTGACTAAGTTGGGTTTTGAGTTAACAGGGGTTTGGGAGATTAGCTGTACCACTTTGATGTATATCTTACGTGCATTTTATGTTAAAGAAACAGAAGAAAGTGCTTCCGAAACAGCAGAAGTGGAAGATAAAAGCCTTGGACCAATGCCAATAGCAGGGAGTGGGCAGCAGAGCAGGGTGGAGTGCGCCCGTGCCCGCAGTGAGACAGGTGCTGCCCAGGAAGCACACGCAGCTGAAAGGTAAAGGATGGCCGGGATTCTGGGTTTGGGGTTCTGTATATACGGTTTATATATACAGAATATGTATGTTCTATATATATGGTTTATATGCTGTAGAAAGAAGATCTAAGTGTAGGAACTTGATGGTAAAAGGCACTTGTTGCATTAAGCACATTCAAAACGTTTTGAAAGCTATTGGATTAGATGACCTTTAATGTGCTTAGCTCAAAAGAAATCCTCTGGTTTCTGTTGCCCCATTCCAGATAACTTAGTGCAGCTTTCTTTCAGAAATGAAGAGCAAGAGGAAGGTTCAGAATTGGTGCTCGTGCCTCCTGTTGCTCCGCTCGTTTCCTCCTTGGAGCCAGCTGTGCCCATGCTCGCCATCAGCCAGAGCTCTGGTGAGGGGCCCCTGAGGCAGGAGTCTGCAGGAGGCAGCGTGCTCGCCGTTCAAGTGCCGCAGGTGACGGATGTCAGCTGGAACTGGGGTGCGGGGGTGGGGTGTCTTTGCCTCATTTCATAAAGCTCAAATTTAATTTGGCATACACTACAATAATTTCACTTTTTTTAGTGTGCAGTT
Organism: Ochotona princeps; assembly: GCF_030435755.1. Taxonomy (NCBI): domain Eukaryota; kingdom Metazoa; phylum Chordata; class Mammalia; order Lagomorpha; family Ochotonidae; genus Ochotona; species Ochotona princeps. Next base: position 22,973,204 of record NC_080859.1, on the reverse strand, counting down.
CTACAGGTTTTTGCAAATATGTACAAGTCATGTAAACAGTAAATGAATAGTTCTGCTACCCCTCCAATCCCTGGTATTTGTGTAGTTCTGTTCTCTCCCTTCCTCCAAGTTCTGTCACTGTGGTTCTGTTTTCTTGCTGCGTGTATGTGTTTTAAAGATGTATGTATTTGAAAGAAAGAGCAACAGAGAGGAGAGGTAGAGTTTCTCCAGCCTCTGCACCCTCCCCCAGTGACTGTAACACCTGGGTTTGCGCCAGGTTGAAGCCTGGAGGGAGGGCCTCCATCCTGGTCTCTTCCCTGGGTGGCAGGGACCCATGGACTTGAGCCATCATCCACTGGCTTCCCAGGCACGTTAGCAAGGAGCTGAAAGGCAAGTGGAGTGGCTTGGACTCCTAACATCCCCTCTGGGTCCTAGCACTATACCCTAGTGGCTAAATCCTTGCCTTGCATCTGCCGGGATACCATACAGACACCTGTTGATGTCCCGGCTGCTCCACTTCCCATCCACATCCTTGCTTGTGGCCTGGGAAAGCAGTTGAGGACGGCCCAAACCCTAGGATCCTACACCCATGTGGGAAACCTGGAAGAAGCTCCTACCTTCAGATTGACTCAGCTAGGATGGAAGATCTTTCTCTCTGTTTCTCATTCTCGCTCTGTAAATCTGTCTTTCCAATAAAAATAAACAAACCAGATTTATTTATTTTTGTTGGAAAGGCAGATTTGTAGAGTGAAGGAGGGAGGGAGAGAAAGGTCTTCCATCAGCTGATTCACTTCCCAAGTGGTCACAATAGCCTGAGCTGAGCCGGTCCGAAACCAGGATTCTCTTCCGGGTCTCCCACATGGGTGCAGGTTTCCAAGGCTTTGGGCCGTCCGCGACTGCTTTCCCAGGCCACAAACAGGGAGCTGGATGGGAAGTGGAGCTGCCGGGATTAGAACCGGCGCCCATATGGGATCCTGGCATGTTCAAGGCAAGGACCTTAACTGTTACGCTATAACGCTGGGCCCAGCTATTGGATTTTGAAAGAATTCGTTTGCTGTGTCAAATTGTCCAGGAAACTTGGTGAAAGTAAGATCTGGCTAACGTCATCCTTCATTTACATTCTTATAGCAGTGTACACCAGCCAATATTGCAGAAGTCCCCCATGGGAATGTCATCAGCTCTCAAGATTTAACAGGTATGATGAGTGTCAGGGTGCCTGCTGGTGTGACTTACCACCTCATTTAACTAGGCAGAAATGCAAAACAGCATTTTTAAGTTTATGGTAGGCTTAAATTCCATTTGGGGCTCAGGGGCCCAGGGACTAGAGCCACTGTATGCTGCCTTTCTGAGCGCAGTAGCAGGAGCTGGATCAAAGGCAGAAAAGCCCAGAGATTAGCTGTCACTCTGATGTGCGATGCCAGCCCCTCAGGTGGTGACTTAACTTGCGATGTGACACACTAACTCATCCACCATCGTCATTCTTTGTGAAAGCACTTTGTAAGGAGTGTGAACATGTGATGTAGTTTTTTTACTTTTGATGATAAGTTGTCATCAGATTGTGTTTTAGAGATGAAATGAATTATTTGTGTTATTCCATGACTCGGAATGACATTATTAACTTTCCAACTTGGATAGGCTTGATAGCTGCTGACATCCGTCCAGAAGATGAGCAGGCATTCATTCTGACTCTGGTGGAAATCCCAGCCAGCGCAGCCGCAGAATTTACTGACACCACTGCCCAATCAGTGCCAGCCTCCTTGCTGCCAGCACCCATCCTGGTCACGTCAGCGAGCTCTGACGAAAGGGCTGACGGGAGGTAATGCGTGAGCTGACTTGTTCTGGTAGGGGCTTTGTGAGTGGAACAATAGCAGTGGAACAAGGTGGTTACCAATATTATTTGTAATTATTCTGTTATCATAATTAGTCATTGTATAACAACAAAAGAAATATAATGTGTAGGTTTTATACCTGTTAATAATAAAGTCATTTTATTTTTGATGATGTTTACATGGTTGAGGGATGCATCTCCATGTGGACCATCGATGGGCAGGAGAGAGTTGAGGAATGGGGGAAGGTGGGTGAGGCAAGTGCTTCCAGTGTTTTTTTTTTTTTTATTATTATTATTATTTTTATTACAAAGTCAGATATACTGAGAGGAGGAGAGATAGAGAGGAAGTGGAGCTGCCGGGATTAGAACCAGCGGCCATATGGGATCAAGGCGAGGACCTTAGCCACTAGGCCACGCTGCCAAGCCCCGCTTCCAGTGTTCTTAAAAGATACCATTTATTTGAGGCGTAATACCTGGGATATCAACCTTGTGTGTTATTTTAAGGTATTTTGACGTCTAAAATGTGAGTAGTCTGGATCATAAAATGATACTTGGGAGAAGTAAGTGTCTGTGTGTTAAGCATATTTCAGTATACAAGATTGCGATAGATGTTCTTGGACATTCCTGACACTTGTATGTTAATTCCTGGTTGTACATGTGTTACATTTTAACCACCATTGCCTATGGTACTTAACTGTCTATTAAGTAACCCTAGAAATTGAAGCCCTTCACGTCAGGATGAGACATTTTAGGTTTAGTTTTATTTTACAGACATGGACAACACTGTATGCCTCAGATTTAACTCAGTCTTATGGAATATGTTGTGAGCCTTTAAAACAGGAACGAAACTTAATAACCAGCATTTCTGAATGTGCTCTCTGACTGAGGCCATGTATATATGAATTAGGAAATTTGAAAATTTCTTTTGAATTTTCGTTGTAATGATTTATGTTTTATTCTTAGGAAGTTAACTTCTAATTTATTGATTTAGTATTTTTTATTTTCTATGCAGTGTGAATTTTCCAGTAACATCACTTCACCAAGGTGCCATGTATTTACCAGTTTCTGGAAGAGATGGTTCTGAGAAGTCTCCTGCTAATTTGGATCTCACCACTAGGAAGAGATTTCATTGCAGCCTTGAGGAGAGCGATCAGGTTCCTCCTGCCAAGAAGAGTTCACTCACTTCAAGAATTCTTCATCAAGAATACGCCTCTGGGGTAAGATAGAAGCGCTACCGAATTAGCATCGCCTTAGTGCAGCAGATCCTGGTTCTGTGTTTTCCTTCATACTCTGAACTTTTAGATAGATACGTAGTTCTGACATTTTGCTCCATAGCTTATCCAGGCATAAGCCTTTGGTTCTGCGGCTAAGTCACTGCTCAGGGCAACTGCATCAGAAACAGAATCCTGGGATAAAGTCCAGCTCCTCTCCTTATGGTCTTGTCCTGCTAATGCGCATGTCCGGACAGCAGTGCTGGCTGAAGTGTCTGGGTCTCTGGCGTTCATTCGGGAGAACTACATGAACTTCTAGGCTCCTGACGTCAGCCTGGCCCAACTCCAGCTGTTGAGGGAATTTAAGGGGTGAACCAGCAGATGGAAGATCTTTCTTCCTCTTTATGCTTTTCCAAATAAAATAAAATTATTTAAAACCTATGAAACCCAAAACAAACCTAAATGGGATAAACATAATTGCTTTAAATTAAAAAATAATCTAGGCAAAACTGGCTTTAGATTGCCTTATTTATTTATTCATTTATTTATTTATTTATTTATTTATTTATTTATTATGTAGAAGGCAGAATTGCACAGAAGGGAGACAGAGGGAGTGATCTTCAGCTGCTGGTTCAATCCCCAGGTGGCTGTAACAGCTGGAACTGAGCTGATCCAAAGCCAGGAGCCAAGAGCTTCCTCTCGTTCTCCTACATGGTTGCAGGGTCCTAAGACTTTGGGCCGTCCTCGACTGCTTTCCCAGGCCATAATAGGAAAGTGGATGTGAATTGGAGCAGCCGGGACATGATCTGGCACCTGTATGATCCTAGTGCTTGAAAAGGCGACCTAGGCCCTGATTTCAGCCACTGCTGCTCCACTTCCAATCCAGTTTCCTGCTAATGTGCCTGGGAAAGCAGCAGAAAATTGCCCAAGTTCTTGGGTACCTGCCCCTCACCTGGGAGACCTGGAAGAAACTCCTGGCTTCCAGCTTTGGCCATTGTGGCCATCTGGGGAGTGAACCAGCGCATGAACAGAATTGAGCCCAGGCACTCCAATACATATATATTTCTCCCTCTTTATGTAACTTTTTTTTTCAAATAAATAAATCTCTTCAAAAGAATTTCTCACTGCCTGAGGGAAATATGAGAGCATGTGTCTAAAGTTCTTGCAACAGTCGATTTGGAATCTCCATCCTCAAAGGGAAAATTGGAGACCATTGGTCCTCGGATGATAGTGGATACAGAGCAGTGGTTTTTGCTTATCTGTGCGGGGTGCTGAGTGGATCAGAGCTGCCCCACTTTGTGTCCAGCCCCCTGCTATGTGGATGGGAACGCAGTGCGTGATAGCAGAAGCAGGTGGGAGAGACTTCGACGGCCTCCAGGCTCCTGGCGTGGCCTGGCCCGTCCCTGAGCTTGGCAGCCATTAGAGTATGCTAGCACATGGGGGATCTGGTTTTCAAATAAACAAACAAAAAAACCAAGTTTTTATGGATCTTAAGGGATAATAATAATGAAATGTCATCCCAGCTAATTGTGATTTCTTATGTTGTGGCTGGGATTAAACATCTTTTCATGTACTTAAGAGCCATTGGAGACCTGGGACGGTGGGGAGGCTGGAGTGACTTCTCCCTTTGTCTCTTACCTTCCCGCAGATACAGGAGGGAAAGAGAATGTGGAAACAATGGTCTTACCCACTTTTCCTGTAACTCTTGACCCTTTGAGCCCTAATCAACTATGTAAAGATCATCAAAAAAAAAAGCCTTTTACATTTTCTTTTCTGTGAAATGAGTTTTGGTGTTCTTTATCCGGTTTCAGTTAGGTTAGTTTTTTTGTTTCTATGCATTTCCAAGTGTTGTTGATATTCTTGAGGGTGTCTGTGATTACCTGCATGTTTTGTCCCTCTTGTGTCATTTATCTTTCGGCTACACTTCTTTTTTCTTACAGCATATTGTGCTTTAGTTTTTGTGTTTAGTTATTTATTTGTTGGAAAGGCTGAGAGACAGAAAGACAGATGATGCATTGCGGAAGGATTGTCCCTCTGCTGCTTCCTCCCCGAAGGACCCTCTGCTGCCGGGGCCAGGCCAGGCAGACGCCAGGAGCCATGAAGTGGGGACTGGGGATTCAGTCCTGATCTCCCACATGGCTGAAAGGGACCCAAGTGTTTGAGCCATCACCCCTGCCTGCCTGGCTGTGTGTTGGTTGGAAGCTGAAGCTGCGAAATGAAGCCAGTTGCTCTGATGCCAGGCATGGGCATTCTGGCCACTTGGCTAAAAACCACTCCCTCATCTTTTTTTTTTTTTTTTTTAAGATCTATTTATTTTTTATTACAAAGTCAGATGTACAGAGAGGAGGAGAGACAGAGAGGAAGATCTTCCGTCCGATGATTCACTCCCCAAGTGACTGCAACGGCCGGTGCTGTGCCGATCCGATGCCGGGAACCAGGAACTTCTTCCGGGTCTCCCACACGGGTGCAGGGTTCCAAAGCATTGGGCCGTCCTCGACTGCTTTCCCAGGCCATAGGCAGGGAGCTGGATGGGAAGTGGAGCTGTTGGGATTAGAAGTGGCACCCATATGGTATCCTGGGCGCGTTTAAGGCGAGGACTTTAGCCGCTAGGCCACGCGGCCGGGCCCTCCTTCATCTTTCTTAACAGTAAATACTTTTGCTGAGTGTAATTTAGAATGCTTGGTACCAGTGTCATGACATGGCAGGCTAAGCCTTTATCTGTACTGCGGGCAACCAATATGGGCACTGGCTCTAGTCCTGGCTGCTCCACTTACAATCCAAGCTAATGTACCTAGACAAGCAGTGGAAAACGGCCCAAACACTTGGGCACTTGCACCCACTGGGAGACCCAGAAGAGGCTCCTGCCTCTGGACCAGACCAGCCTTAACCATTGTGGGGGAGAAGCAGTGGATGGAAGATACCTCTCTCTTGTCTGTAAACCTGCGTTTCAAATAAGTTTGTAAGAAGAAGAAAAAAAAGAGAAAGATTGCATGCACACTTCATTTAGTAAGACATACAAAATGTTTTTGTTTTCTGTAATCGAATATCAGTCCTTTCATATGTGGTTCTGGAGATTATACATCTTTGAGATTTAAGGTAAAATTTCTAGTTAATACTGTTGACTTGTTCAGAATATTTTGGCAGGAAATAAGACCATAGGGCCCGGTGGCGTGGCCTAGCTGCTAAAGTCCTCGCCTTGAAAGCCCCGGGATCCCATATGGGCGCCGGTTCTAGTCCCGGCAGCTCCACTTCCCATCCAGCTCCCTGCTTTGTGGCCTGGGAAAGCAGTCGAGGACGGCCCAAATCCTTGGGACCCTGCACCCCGTGTGGGAGACCCGGAAGAGGTTCCTGGTCCCAGCATCGGATTGGCGCGTACTGGCCCGTTGCGGCTCACTTGGGGAGTGAAACATCGGATGGAAGATCTTCCTCTCTGTCTCGCCTCCTCTCTGTATATCCGGCTTTCCAATAACAATAAAAAAATCTTAAAAAAAAAAAAAAAAAAAAAGATCATTTAAAAAAAAAAAAAGAAATAAGACCGTATTTTTAGAAAATATTTATTTTCATCTACTTGTAAGGCATAGAAGCAGAAAGAGACAGAAGCAAAGACACCTTCAGTCTGCTGGTTCACCCCACAAATGCCTACCACAGCCAGGGCTCGGCCAGGCTGCAGCCAGGAGCCTCCCACATGGGTTGCAGTGTCAGCGCACCTAGGACGCTGTCAGCCGCCTCCTAGGTTAAGCCAGCAGGAGATGCCTTCAACTAACTGACACTCTTACATGAGGTACAGGCATCAAAAGCAGCTGCGTGGGCCTGGCCCGGTAGCCTAGTGGCTAAAGTCCTCACTTTGCATGCACTGATTAACTCTCCAAGTGGCTACAATGGCCAAAGTTGAGCCGGTTCGAGGCCAGGAGCCAGGAGCTTCTTCTAGATCTCTCCCACGCGAGTGCAGGGTACCAAGATTTTGGGCCATCCTCGCCTGCTTTCCCAGGCCATATGCAGGGAGCTGGATGGGAAGTGGTGCACCACAGCCTGAACCGGCGCACAGAAGGGATCCTGGCGCATGCAAGGTAAGGGCTTTAGCCACTAGGTTATTGTGCCAGGCTTTATTTACTTAAAGAAGGAAGGAACTATAATTTTACTTGTTAAGTGGATTTCTAATAACTTTTATAAATTTTCTCAAAACAGGTATGTTCAACGGAATTAATAAATGTCTTGGATGAAACAGGTAAGTGAAGTAAATTTTTTTTTTTTAAAGATTTATTTTATTTTTTATTACAAAGTCAGATATACTGAGAGGAGGAGAGACAGAGAGGAAGTGGAGCTGCCAGTACTAGAACCAGCAGCCATATGGGATCAAGGCGAGGACCTTATCCACTAGGCCATGCCGCCGAGCCCCAAGTGAAGTAAATTTTAACATTGCATTTTGCTGAGTGTTTCTGGATATATTTGATGCATTTTTCCCTGGGTGATTCCTTTATTCTTGGAAGTCCCTCTTGCTTTCACACTGTAATTATTAGGGAACCATAGGGGCTACAAAGATGTTCTTTTAAAAGTTCATTGACTGCCTTTTAGGATTTAGAAACTTGTGCATAAAATCATTTAGATCAGTGCTTACCATTACCTGAGAGTTCATTTAAAATCAGGGATCTTTGCAGGCTTAAGTTACCTACAGAAGCTCAAAAGACAGAGTTTTTCTTGTTTATAGGAATTGAAAAATCTCTCCAAGATATTAAACCTTCTAGGGGCCATTTCTTTCAGAAGTAAGACAGCTAGACATATGTATCCTGTAGTGTATACATTTGTCTGTATACATTTTTGTTGTTATGGCAGTCTGTGTTAATCTCATCATTCATGTGTTTAGCCATTGCTTTCCCGTGCAGCCACACTGCTGCTGGTGGCATCCAAGAGCATTGGCAGTGGGAAGGTTCCGTAACCTCGGTGGTCCTCACGGGCCCACCTCGGCTCTCCCAGCTTGGCCCTGGAAGCTCCTGTGCCCAGCAGTGTTAGCGAGTCTGTTCCATGTTGTCTGGAATTGGGTTGTTTTAGTGTGTGCTGGAACACTTTGGGAATAGACCTTAAAAAAAGCAACTATTTTAAGGGAAAATGAAGTTTTTTATTTAACAAGAAATTTCTCTGTCTTGTGCTAATTAAATACTGTTCTGGTTCCCACTCCTTACTGTTTAAGACGTTTTTAACTATTTGAGCCTCTGTGGGTCTTATTCCTTCTGTGGCCATGGCATTGCCCCCTCTGCTTTGGATTGGTGGTTACTGTGTTCTCAGTCCTAGATGTTTAGAATATCATCAAGTTCAAGGAATACTTGTTTTTTGCTTTTTGTTGTTTATTGCTTTTCAAGGAATCTTTGTAAACAAAAGTTTTCTAGGCAAGTTGTTGTGGTTTGAGCTTTGTATCTGAATGCAGAGCTGTTGCCAAATCTAGCAAGTTGTGCTGTTCTAAATAGTTCCAGTAACTCAACAATAATTCAGCTTTATCTTTTTACGGTAGGTTTGTTACAGAATGGCTTGCTTTTTCCCTTCAAATACTGCAATTAAACTGAATGTAGTATTTCCATGTATGTGCTGTTTGCCTTTTTTTTTTTTCAGGGGAGTCCTGTAAGGGTCGAGCTGGTTCCCCCACCCTGGGAAGCTCAGTGCATCCAGACCCTCCAAAGGAACACCTGGAATCAGCTTGCCGAGGTCTAGTGTCTGGAACTGTCAGTGAAATCACCAATCCACATGGCGAGAAAAGTGTGCCTCAGTGTCCTCGGGTTGAGGTGACTCAGGAAGAAAGAACGGATGCTGCTTGTGCGTCCCCGCAGGTGGAGAACAAGCCCGCCATGAAACCGCCCCTGTCCAGGTACCAGGAGAAAACCTTCAGTGGCAGCTTCCTCCCCCGCTCTCAGTTACAACACACACTGTAAGCAGCAACTACAACATAGGCATATGTGTAAAGGTGAAATCCAGCCCCATGGGCGCTTTCCTAGAAACAACAGTCCTCCACTGGGAATGAAAAGGGAGGAAGCTTCTGCAGGGGGAGTCGAAATGTTTTGGCTGAACGTTCATTCCAGAAAACCAGACTATTGTATGCTGTTACAGCAGCTCTTTGTTAGCTAGGAAAGGTTCTGTTGCTCTGATTGCCCGCTGCCCTGAGGGAGCTGGTGGCACTCGGGGGTGACTGGAGACAGAAGGCTGGCGTTGGAGATGGCTCTGGAGCCTGCTTTACTCCAGTCCCACAAGCGGAAGATGCCTTTTTTTTTTTAATTTTTTAGAAGATTTTTATTGGAAAGGCAGATAGAGAGGAAGGAAGATCTTCTCTGTTGATTCACTCCCCAGGTGGCCACACAACGGCTATAGGTGAGCCAATCCAAAGCCAGAAGCCAGGAGCTTCCGGTCTTCCAGGTCTCCCACGTGGGTGCAGGGTCCCAAGACTTTGGGCTGTGCTCAACTGCTTTCCCAGACCACATACAGGGAGTTGGATGGGAAGTGGAGCTGCTGGGATTAGAACCGGCGCTCATATGGGATCCTGGGCGTTCAAGGCGAGGCCTTTAGCCACTAGGCCATCGCACTGGACCCCTTTTAAAAAAAAAACTACTTGGCATATCAATGAAATCAACCATGGTTTTCTCCTTGTGAGAATAACTGTGGAATTTAAGTCTAAAGCAAGCTTCTCCCACTTTGTTTTCCTCATTGTCTGCAAGCGAGTTTTTGGACTGTTGATAACTTCTGGTCTAGCAGCGGCATCGAAGGATGATGTGGTGAGTTGAAGTAGAGGAGGATGTACAATAACCTCCCGCAAGGAAAGTGATGAGGAAGGACTGTAATGCAGGCAGGTGTATTTAATAAATTATTTTGTTACTAAAATTCCAAATAGTGAAGCATAGCAGTATTGTGCATCTTGGGCAGTATGCTGAAGGCAAGGGGGCACGAGGCATCCTGGCGGTTTAAAGTGGGTTGGGAAGTGATGTTTTACAGAGGGCAGCAAGCTGTACGTGCGCACACGGTGCATATTTTAAGCTTTTGGGAACTATGACCTATAGTGCAAACTCTCAACAGTAAGCCATGCGTAAGCAGGTGCATTTTGGTAAAATTTACTTACAAATTCAGATTGAGGCTGTACTTGGCTTGCTGACCGTTTGAGCCCTGCTTGGCACTCGGTGTGGTTCTAGGACCAGCGACAGGGACGTTACTGGAGCACTGGCTAGCAGTGCGGAGCTCAGGTCGCCCGTACTCCCGGCTGGGCTCAGTCATGACTTGAGAAGCTGCTCCGGGTGATCTGTGCATGCTTTCTGGCTCGGGAAGCGCTCCTATCATGGCGTGGTGGGATCAGTGCTTAGTAGAGTGTGCGTTGTAGCCTTATTGGAAAGACGGTGGCGTTAAGGCTGTGCCTGCTTCCCTGTCCTCGGGAAGGCAGCCACTGGTCGCTCACAGAGACGGTGCTTGGTGTTTCTAGAAACACGTATACACTTACTTGAAAGGCAGAGTTGCAGAGGTCTCCCAGCCAGCCTTCACTCTCCACATGGCTGCTGCGTCCAGGGGTGGATCAGGCTGAAGGCGGAGCTTCCTCCAGCTCTCCCACGGAGGTGCTAGGGCCTCACTCAGCCTTTGGGCCGTCTTCTACTTCCTTCCTGAGCTGCTCACCAGGAGCTGGGTTGGAGGTGGACCAACGAGGCTGTGAAATGGTGCTTACAAGGTTCTGGCACTGCACATGGCGGCTTCACCCGCTCTGTTGCAGCGCTGACCCTAAGCAGTACTTTGCGGCTCCTCATAAAGGGTTTAACCTCCTCTCTTAACCATTTTGAGAGAAAAAAAAAAAAGCACAAACTGGGACTTTTTGGAAGTTGCATTTTTTTTTGTGGATGAGTCTTCCTTACCCCTGTCCTTCCTTTGGAATCTGGCTTGTAACAGGCCATCTATTTTTCTAGCACACCTTTTCAAAAACAGATACACCTTAGTCCCATCTTTCTAGGTCTCAGATCTGCTCACGCAGTACAAGAATAAAATCACGAGCCTTTACATAGCCTGGCTAATCAGGGAAGTGTGACAGGCTTCAAATAACTTCAGTTGTAATTTTTGTTTTTGGGTAGAGTAATGTAGGATTAGAATGGCAAAAGATACAAATATATAATATTGAGCTTTAGAAATGAAATCTATCATTGCTTTGTGTCTTGATACAGAGTATGATCATTTTTTAACAAAGATACAGAAGATACTTGGCATTCAAAGGAAAAAATACCTCCTTAGGTTATGTTTGACTAATGTTTTCTATTTTCCATTTCAGACCTCACAGAAAACCCTTGGGATTTTTGTCTTTAATATGTTCAAAAAAAACCAGTCTGGGGTCTGATGAGCCCACTCAAGTCCATAGAAAGAAGCGCCTAAAACCTCTGATCCCTGCAGCAAGACAGAATGTGAAGAGGTCTGACCCACCAAGTGAGATCCAGGAGACCAGGCAGGAATCCCGTGATGCGCTTCCAGCTCCGAGCGTCGAGGCCGGGTCCCAGCCTCAGGAGACCAGGCAGGAGTCCTGTGACACGCTGCTAGCTCCAAACGCCGATGCTGGGTCCCAGCCTCAAGAGACCAGGCAGGAATCCCATGACACGCTGCTAACTCTGAACGCCAAGGTTGGGTACCAGTCTCAGGAGACCAGGCGGGAATCCCATGACATGCTGCTAGCTCCAAACGCCGATGCTGGGTCCCAGCCTCAGGAGACCAGGCGGGAATTGCATGACGCGCTTCCAGCTCCAAGCGTGGATGCCAGGTCCCAGCCTCAGGAGACCAGGCGGGATTCCTGTGACGCGCTTCCAGCTCCAAGCGTGGATGCCAGGTCCCAGCGTCAGGAGACCGGGCAGGATTCCCGTGACACGCTTCCAGCTCCAAGCGTGGATGCCAGCTCCCAGCGTCAGGAGACCGGGCAGGATTCCCGTGACACGCTTCCAGCTCCGAACGCCGATGCCGGGTCCCAGCCTGAGAATCCTGGCGAGTCAGCGGCTCAGGTGCAGGTGCGTGATCCCTTCCCCAGGGTGTGCGTCAGATGGACTGCACCTCCCGCCTAACTGGAGGGAGCACTGTAATGGGTTACTGAAGTATCTGAAATGATTTCAGAGCAACTGGATCTGTCTCTTCCCCATACTCGTCCAGCTGAAAGGGTAAGGTACTGGGTTAGGAAGTGAAGGCTGCTGGAGGACTGAACTAGCCGTATACATGACACAGAATTCATTCATTCCTTTCAGCTCGGGGCCATTTCTGGCTTGTGGAAACAGAATGAAGCAATGCTGTGTCTTATTTACCTTAGGCCTACCCTGACACCTGCAAGGATTTCAGGAACTATGAAAGCTGGGTTGTTTGTATGTATCATTTTTGTGCATTTTTGAAGCTGTCCACAGTCAAGTACTGTGTTGGACAAGTCTGCCCACCTGTGTCAAAGACCAGAAGAACACTGGTGTGATCCGTGATCTCGGCAAGGAGTAGGCCTCAGAAGCTCACCATGGAGTTTCTCAAAAATAGTCCCTAGAATTAATCTCTTGAGACTAAGATTTGATGAGTTTTAATTTTTATTACTTTTTTTTTTTTTTTTCTTAAATTTCTCTTTTTGAAAGGCAGTATGTGTGAGAGAAATCTTCCATCTGCGGCTTCACTCCGAGTGCAGCAGCTGGAAGCCAGGAGCCTGGAGCTGCAGGCCTCCGCGTGGCTGGCAGGGCCCACTTGCTTGCGCCGTGTCTGCTCCCCTCCTGGAGGGAAGCTGCATCAAAAGGCGTGCAACGTTATTCATTGACTAATCCAGTTTTCCTTTTACTTTTGTTTGATGCTGAATTTCCACATATTTTGGGACTCTTGCACATCTTCCTTTTTGCCCATGAGGTGTCCATTTCTGCGCCAGCACCATGCTGTCTTAATTGTTAATTGATACGTTCCTTTTTGGTAAGGTCTCTTGCGTTGTTTCACTTGAGTGATGACCTGTTATTGTAAGTAATGCCACAAAGGTTGTGTTAGTAGCACTCTCACTGTGTTTAGGATTCTTTTCTTGATTTTAACAGTATGGAAATACAATGGATGAATTTGTTTAGACGTCAGAATTGCCGTATTGCTTTTGAAGCAGTTGAGGTCCAGGTGGGTCACCGTGGGCAGGGTGGGAACGCTGCGTTGTATCCTTATTTTCACTGTCTTTTTAGGTGTCCTGTGATAAAGTCCTACTGGGAGAGGGACGTCAGAGTGGGCAGCACGCGGCGCCCGCCGAGGAGCCGACCACCGTCGCCGAGTATTTCTTCAACGATATCTTCATCGAGGTGGATGAAGCAGAATGAGACAGTCTCGGGCCTTGTATCTTTTGAAAGAGGCTGATGTTTAGGGACTGAATTACATCAACAGAGCAGTTCCCGGAGGGGGAAATAATCAGTTTTTGTTTAGATTGCTTTTGACTGTTGGGTGAACTTGGTTGGAAGCTTTTGTAGTCGCTGGAAACGATTTCTTGAGGTACCTTCCTCCCGAGTGAGCTCTCTCAGACAGATACGCCCCTCGTGTTTACATGCTGAGCCCCCCGGATTCGGGAGCGTCACGTGGAGATCACAGAGCCCCTGGCTGAGGGGTGGTCGTATTTAACATTGAGTGAACTTCTTTTCTGAAGTTTGGGTTTTTTTGATTTTTTAAAAATTTCCTGTATCTGTTGTTTGAGGGCATGATGAGGTCTTTTTGGTTGCCTCGGACTATCTACAAGCAGATTGTGTAGCTCCACTCTGGTGTGGCAAGATGAAAACTTTGCTGTTGTCAACTGTTTGGCTGACGGAAAAATATGTATTTTTCTAATTCATGGTGGTATAACATTAGTCCTAATTGGAGAACTAGTATTTAAAGTTATTTATAAAAATGACACATCAGAGAGCTTATTTATTTTTAAATTTATTTATAATGCTAGTCAGTTTTAATTATATCCACCCCTCCGATTGTGCATAAGGGAGACATGAACAAATTTTGTCTGTTGTCTTTTCCTCTCTAATTTTAAAGATATTTAAAGTGATAACAACTGGAATGGATATTTTTTTCTATTTAGCCTATTAACTTTATACTGTGAATTTTTTTTTGTTGTTTTTATTTCTTGGGTAATCTCAGGATTTTCATGGGTGAGGAAAACTTGATTTATCAGGCCAATTTCCTACATATATACACACACTCCTTTAAAAAAAAAATTCTTGATAGTTTTTTTCCCCATAAAATTCTGCTCCGGAATACTTAGGAGTACACACTTAATTTTGCTGTTAAAAATGGAAAATAATGTCACAGTAGGAAATCAGTGATTATCACAATATGAATTTAAAGATTTTTAATTTTGAAATTTGATGATTTGCAGGTTATCAAATACAGTAGACCCTTGTCTGTTACCTGCCCAAACAGATCTTAGTGATTCAAGTCAAACTATTCCAAGAGCAGACCGATTGTGGTTTCATTGAAAGACCTCTTGGGTCGGTAACACATTCGTTCTGGAGTCAGTAAGGCATTTGTTAGGAGTTGGAAGCATTTCCTGCAGATTCGTTTGGGGTGTGCCGGCTTGATGTCCGGGGCAGGCCAACAGTCCCGGGCGGGGCGTGGGTGAAGGGCTGGGGCCAGGGTGGGTTCCGAGTTTGATTTGACCTCTCTGGTGTTGCCCTCACTGTGTCCTGGTTGTCATTGAAGTTGCGATTTGTGCCTGAATAAGTCAGATCTGCTGATTGCATTATGAAATGATTAGATTTTTTTAATTGAAAGAGTTTTTAAAGTCTTCTGTGGTTTAAAAAAAAAAAACTGGTAGCTGGTTTTTGAGGTGCTTGGTCAGTGTGTGGGCTCAGCGAGTATGACAGTACGGCTCATCTGCAGAAACCCTGCCGACACAGTTTTTACTCATAGCCTTAGAGTGAAATTGACAACTTTTTTGTCACAAAGGAGGATGTATCGCTATGAATGGACATTCTGTAGAGATGTACATTTATTTATGCTGTGGGATTAATATGCCACAAAAATCATGGAGTAAACCACAATCCTGTTTTATAACTTGCTTTTGTAAATTCTAAAAAAAAAAAAAAAAAAAACTCATTCTGAAAGGATTTCCTTCTCTCAGTTAGTACTGAGTTGGACGTTAGGTTGCCATGATTACCGTCCCTGTGTGATGTTTATTTTTAAACTGTGTGCACATGTCCCTGTTGATCCACAGTCAGCTATTTTTATGGAAGATAGACTTTCTTACTGGATAGTGAATACGCAGGGCATTCCTTGTATTAGAGAATCAAATTGGCCAACTCAATTATCCTGGTTACTCTTAAAATGAGTCTTGGAAGGAAAGATGCAGAATCATTGTATTTACCTTGTATGATGGAAAGACAGGTACGCTAAGTCTGATTTAATGTAAAGAAGATATTGCAAAGAATTTATTTTATAAATCTTAAAGGAGATACAATTACAGCTATTTATCTTGCTTTTTCTTCCTGAACACTTAGGTCTCAGCAAGTGATGGGCATGTTGGTTTTAGAGCCCAGTGGTTGGTAAGTGACTGGGGCCCAGGTATAAACTTCTGTATTCACTGTGCACCACCATGCTTGATAGAGAAATGACCATGTATTCTGTCTTGCCTGAAGAAGTCTTTGACAAATAGATGCAGTATCTGTCATTTGTAAATTTTCTTGTTCTAAAGAAAAGTTATGTTCCATAGGTATACATTATGTAAATAAAAGTTATTTTATAGTACTTCGGTTGTGTCCTTTTTGATCGCTTATTTTGATCGCTCAGTTAAGCAGGATCACTGTTTTCAGGTGTACTCTACTTACTTTCTTCCTTCTGTCAAAATACACCTGCAGGAATTAATTTTTTTTAAAAAAATTTATTAATTTTATTACAGCCAGATATACACAGAGGAGGAGAGGGAAAAAAGAACAGGACATATTTCATTTGTAATTTTTTTTTTAAAGATTTATTTATTTTATTACAGCCAGATATACAGAGAGGAGGAGAGACAGAGAGGAAGATCTTCCATCCGATGTTTCACTCCCCAAGTGAGCCGCAACGGGCCGGTACGCGCCAATCCGATGCCAGGAACCAGGAACCTCTTCCAGGTCTCCCACGTGGCTGCAGTGTCTCAATGCATTGGGCCGTCCTCGACTGCTTTCCCAGGCCACAAGCAGGGAGCTGGAAGGGAAGTAGAGCTGCCGGGATTAGAACCGGCGCCCATATGGGATCCCGGGGCTTTCAAGGCGAGGACTTTAGCCGCTAGGCCACGCTGCCGGGCCCAAGATTGTTTTGTTTTTTTAATATATGGCCTGGGCTGTCTCACTCCTTGTTGTTCTATTAGATTGGACATGGTACTAACCTCTTATCCTTCTGGCTTAAGTCAATCTGCCCTTCAGGAAGAGGAAGATTTTTTTTTTTAATTTGTTTATTTGAGAGAGCACTAGAGAGGGAGAGGGTGGACGTGGGCAGGGACAGGAGCTAGTCCTGGCTGCTGTACCTCCTCCTGCTAATGGCCAGAGAAAAAGCATCAGAAGGCCCAAGTGCCTGGACCCCTGCTACCCACATGGGCTTCCTGGATGAAGCTCCCAGCTTCTGTCCAACACCGGGGCTAGCCATTCCAGCCACTGGCGGAATGAACCAGCGGATGGTTCACTTTCTGAGTGTGTGTGTCTTTCTGTAACTGACTTAAAATTATTTATTTTTACTGGAAAGTCAGATATACAGAGAAGCGAGACAGAGTGGAAGATGTTCCATCTAATGGTCCACTTCTCAAGTGTCCGCAATGGCTGTAGCTGAGCCGAGCCAGGAGCCAGGAGCCTCCTCCAGGTCTCCCACGCGGGTGCAGGGTCTCAAGGCTTTGGGCCGTCCTCGACTGCTTTCCCAGGCCACAAGCAGGGAGCTGTTTTTGTTTAAGAACACTGTGGATATTAACGAAAACAAGCACTACATACAAATCATTGCGCCTTTCCCTTCTACGGGTGTGATTTTAAGGCTGTCACATCATCCAAGCACACAGCCGTGCCAGCCCATGCGTCCACCTGGGGAGTCACGCCTGGTGTTTCTGGGGGTCAATGCCTCTCCCGTCGACCTACACTAGGCTGCCTCCCTGGGCACTCTGCCTCCGGTTCCTTGAACGTGCGTCCTGCATGATCCCTGCACTCCGGCCTCCCGGGGTCCTCTGACCCTTCGTCCCCGGGCTCCTCTCCCTTCCCACATCCACCCTGCAAACGCCAACTGGGGCATCCGGTCATCTCTGAAGACTACTTCCGCCCCGAGGAGCCTCTCTTCCCTATTGGCTGCAGCAAGGGGCGCGGCAAGCGGCGCTGACCAATCGGGCCTGGGCGAGGCCTGGGCTGAGGCGGCGCTTCCGGGACGCGCTCTGCGCCTGGCACCGGTCTGTGTCTGGCCGCCCGGGAACTGCCGTTCATCCCCGGTCTGTCCTGCGCGGGCAGCTCCTCTCCTCCTGTACCCTCGCCGTGCTGCCCGCCGCCATGTGGGCCTTCCTGAGGACTGCCCTGCGGCCCTGCGCGCGCGCCGCTGTCCCCGGGCCGCGCGCCTACCACGGGGACGCGTTGGCCCCGATGGGCACGCAGCTGGACTCGGGCTCTGCCCTCTACCAGGTAGGCTGGCAGGGCGCGCCGGCGGGCTGCGGACCACAGCTAAAGGTAGCGGCGGTCCGGACCCTGCAGTCGGGTCCAAGCCGTGTGGGTCCACTCCAGAACTGGCCAGCCGGTCGCGTGGGCAGGTGCCTGCACTCCACCCCGGAGACCTTCTGGACTTTGTCAAGCCCCTTGGTGACGTCGGGAGGGACCTGGTGGGGGCAGCTTTGGGAACTAAAGGGCGAAAACACTTTACTCCCGGACTGTGGATACCCAGACCTTCAGAAGTTTGCCATACGCACAGAACAATATGTGTCCTGCAATGTCTTTAAGTGTCTCTTCGTGGAATTGGGAGCTTTTGCAAGCTTCCAGAATAGAGTCACAGCTTGTTAATGCTCAAAGCTGGTACATTCTTTTTCCTTTGGGAAGATTTATTTATTTGGAAGGCAGAGTTGCAAAGGAGAGAGAGAGGGAACCTTCCATTCACTAGTTCACTCCCCTAAATGGCTGAAGCAGGCAGGGCTGGGCCAGCATGAAACCAGGAGCCAGGAGCTTCTTTTGGGTTTTCGTGGGTGCAGGGGCCCAAGCACTTGGGACATCCCCTGTTGCTTTGCCTAGGCTATTAGCAAGGAGCTGTATCGGAAGTGGAGCAGCCAAAGCTCAACCTGGCACCCAAATTCCCAACATTTTTTTTAAAAAAAGATTTATTTATTTTTTTTGCAAAGTCAGATATATACAGAGAGGAGGAGAGACAGAGAGAAATATCTTCCATCCGATGATTCACTCCCCAAGTGTCCGCAGCGGCCGGAGCTGCGCTGATCTGAAGCCAGGAGTAAGGAACTTCCTCCAGCTCTCCCATGTGGGTGCAGGGTCCCAAGGCTTTGGACTGTCCTCGACTGCTTTCCCAGGCCACAAGCAGGGAGCTGGATGGGAAGTGGAGGTGCCGGGATTAGAACCGGCGCCCATATGGGGTCCCAGCACATGCAAGGTGAGGACTAGGTCACCGCACCGGGTCCTGGATTTGACAGTTTGGATGAGGTTCTTTACGGAAATTTTCTCAATTCAAAACGGTCAAGTCTTTTGTCAAAGCAAAACAAAACCAGGGGTAGATACTGAGCCGGAACATTTAAGATGCTGGTTAGGATTCCCGAGTCTGCACTGGAGTGGCTGGTTTGATTCCCAGCTCTGCCTCCCGACTCCAGCTTCCTGCCAGCATGAGCCCTGGAAGCAGCAGATTGGTGATGACTTGAGAGGCCTGGGTTGAGTTGCCAGCCTCTGACTCCGGCCGGCCCAGCCAGAATAGACAAACACATGAAGAATAAAGCCAAAGTCCCTGCCAGGGAGCTTAGGGAGGGAGGCGGGATGGGGTGCGAAGCATGAGGGCCTTGGTGATGGCTGCCCGGCTGCCCACCTGCTCGTGCCATTCCTCTACATTTGTTTTTCATGAATGCAGAGACTTTCCACACTCATGGGGCACGAGGGGGCATTTCACGGCTGCGTTCATGGGAGACACCAGGCGTCACACTGGAGGGTTTTTTCCCAACCCTTGAGTTAGTGTAGTAACAGAACCGAAGCACAAAACAAGAGCCTAAGGCTGCTTTCTTCCCGCTTAGCAGCCGTGTTTTAATCAGCACATTTTCTTCCCCTGTGGTAAAAGCGGGAGGGCAGCGTGCGGGGAGCCTGGGCTTGAGGCCAGAGTAGCTCACCTGTTCCTGATCCGTCAGGTGGTGGCTGCAGTCCTGGCTCAGGAGAAGATGGCACCTGGTGGGGCCAGTGCAGTGGCTCAGCAGGCTAACCATCAGCTTCGCAGCTTCGGCATCCCAGATGGGTGCTGATTCTAGTCCCAGCTGTTCCACTTCCGATCCAGCTCCCTGCATATGGCCTGAGAGAGCAGTGAGAGATGGCTGCAGTCCTTGAGCCTCTACCTGCATAGGGAAGACCAGGGAGAAGCTCCTGGCTCCACACAGCTCCAGCTCCAGCCATCGTGTTCGTTTGGGGAGTGAGTCCGCGGATGGAAGATCTGTCTGTCCTTTTATCTGTAAATCTGCCTTTGGCATCAGATGTGGGGACAGATATTCCCGAGCCCTGCTCTGCTGCTTGGGTTTGTGTGTCAGGAGCCATTGCACTCACAGGGCCTGGAACAGGGCCTCTGTCAGGTTACAGGTGCTCAGGAGGCGGCGTTTCAGTGGTTTCCCCTGTGGGGCCTCAGGCCAGCAGTTCTGAAGGGCTGCCTTGCCAGCGACACTGTGGGAGTGGCCCTAAGACCACCTGGTGAGGATGGGTGCACCTGGTATGTAATGGTGGGGAGCTCTGCTTTCCTGCAGTTCCTTCAGAGGCTCCGGGGGGAGGGTTCTGTTCTTCCTGCAGGTGGACAGGGTGTCGGGGTGAGCACCCACCTCTTGGTTATCTCTTCATCCAAGCATACAGCTTTCAGCAACTCTTCACTGTTTGGCAAGCATGGCGAATGTTGCCAAAACCCACTGGCAAGCCCCGCGCCCACACGGCAACACTGTGCAAGCAACACAAGAATACAGCGTGGCATTGTGATATGCATGGTACACAGGCTAAGCCTGTTTTTCTGGAAAAGGCCAAAGCCGCAAACAAGATGGTTCTGAGGTTTGAGTGTGCAGAGCCCAGCTGCGGATCTAAGGGTGTTGGCTGCCAGCATTTTGAATTGGGAGGAGCCAAAAAGAGAAAGACCAAGAATCCAGTTATAAGCTCCAAGTTTTGTTTTGAGTGCAATAACATCTAAAAGTGATGTTTGCTTTGCAAACTAGGAAAGCCAATGGAGGTCAGTGAAGTTCAATCCGTGTTTTAGCAACAAAGATGGTGTAGCGGGAGCACAGTGTTGGTGAGGAAATGAATGTGGATTGGCTTTTGAACGAGGGGTGAGATTTTGGGAGCGGTGCTGGAGAGGGGTGGTGGCGTTGGAGAAGGCGTGAATGGTGGTCCTCTCTCCGTTGGACAGAACTGCCTGGCAGAGACCACAGCAGCAGGTGTGGCCGCATGCCACTGCGTTGCAGAGGGGGGACAAGTTGATGTTTTTCCTTCTTCCTTATTCTGGTCAAAAGCTACTTTCTCACGTTTCTCTCCGCCCTCCTTGTGTTGCAGGAGAACTACGAACAGATGAAGGCCCTGGTGAATCAGCTCCACGAAAGAGCACAGTACATAAAGCTAGGTGAGCCCAGCGTTTCTGTGGGTTACCCTTCAGACTCTTCCCCAAGAGGTGCTGGTTTTGGGGAGAACTAACAACACCAAGCAGGGGTGCAGACTTGTTCTGTTTTTCCCATTAGCTCTTTTTTTTCAGATTTATTTGTTTGTTTGGTTTTTTTTTTTTTTTTTTTTTTTTTTTTTTTTTTTTGCAAAGTCATATATACAGAGAGGAGGAGAGACAGAGAGGAAGATCTTCCATCTGCTGATTCACTCCCCAAGTGACCGCAATGGCCGGTGCTGCGCCAATCCGAAGCCAGGAGCCAGGAGCCTCTTCCGGGTCTCCCATATGGGTGCAGGGTCCCAAGGCTTTGGACTGTCCTCGACTGCTTTCCCAGGCCACAAGCAGGGAGCTGGATGGGAAGTGGAGCTGCCGGGATTAGAACCGGTGCCCATATGGGATCCCGGGGCGTTCAAGGTGAGGACTTTAGCTGCTAGGCCACGCCGCCGGGCCCGATTTTATTATTTTTTAAAATTAGTTTTTTTTTTTTAATTTAAACTTAGCAGTTTATAGTATTCAAGCAAGATTTTACAGAATTGTGCATTCTAAGGCGATCAAAAGCATATTATATCTCCAACAAGACATATAGTAACAATTGAAGAGTAAAACAGTCTTAGACGGATGAGCAGAGACATCCCCAATAACTTAGCAAGTGAGGAGTAACAGAACTCTGCCTCCTCCCTAGGGAGGACTAGGAAGAGGCAGATCGGGAGCCCGGCCAGTAAGGTACAGGCTGAGCAATTATAGGCCAGCTGGCTTCTTGAGAGGTTGATTTTTATTTAGAAGGCAGAATGACAGAGAAGAGGATACAGAGAGAGAGTGAGCGAGAACACTTCTGTATTCTCTCTCCAAATGGCCTCATTGGCCAGGGCTGAGCCTGGTTAAAACCAGGAAGCTGCAACTCCTCCAGGGTCTCCCACGTCGGTGGGACTCCACCAGGGGCCCAAGCACTTGAGCCATCTTTGGCTGCCTTCCCAGGGGCGTTCGCTGGATCAGAATGGAGTAGCTGGGACTTGAACTTGTTGCAGCACAATGCAGGTCGCACGAGTTCTATTCTTTTGCTCCAGAAAACTGGCAACTTGTAAGTCACATGGAAAGGAGTTGTTTCTCACAGGCTGTGCTGACCTTGCTAGCAGCGCCAGCCTTGCAACTCAGCGTCGTGTGTTTTTCTGGAGACCTTCTATCCTGTCAATGTAACGTAGTGACTTTGATTTTTAACCGTAGGAGGCAACGAGAAAGCGCGAGCCCGTCACACAGCAAGAGGAAAGCTCTTACCCAGAGACAGGATCGACACCCTTCTTGACCCAGGGTCGGTGCATGGCCGGGTGCTGGTGCCGAGGGTTCTCTGCTGCGCGTTACATCATTAGATGCTTTATAAATGCACAAGGCTGATTCTGGCTCGTCTGAGAAGTGTCAGACTGCCTGCAGTGTTTGGTCTGTTATTTTAACATATTTATTTATTTGAAAGGCAAAGTGACAGGGGAAGGGCGGCGGGGGGAGAGAGAGCGAGAGCTAGAGAGAGAGATCTTCCATCCACTGGTTTACTTCTCAAATTGGATGTAACAGCCAGTTCTGCTCCAGGCTGAATCCAGGGACCAGGGACTCCATCTGGGTCTCCCACATGGGTGACAGAGGACCAAACACTTGTATAATTTTCTTCTGTTTTCGCAGACACATTAGCCGGGAGCTAGCTCACAAGCAGAGTAGTTAGGACTTGGACTGCCACTGGAGTTTGGGACCCAGCCTTGGAAGCGTGCCCTGTCACTGGGCCACTTTTCCAGATCTTACGCACAGCACGTGCACTTAAAACATCACCCCACTGAAGAGTTGGGTTTTCTGGGTTTGTCTTTTAAGTGACTTGATTCAAGCAGTGCCCCGTTTTCCCTGCAGGTCCCCGTTCCTGGAACTGTCCCAGTTTGCAGGTTACCAGTTGTATGGCAATGAGGAGGTGCCGGCTGGTGGTATCATCACGGGCATTGGGAGAGTGTCAGGGTGAGTACCTGCGGCTGCACTCAGGAACACGAGTCACGGGGCGTGTTCACCCACACGTGTTTGTGTGCAAGCTCTCTGCTCTTTCTGTCCTTTAGAACATAGGCGTCCCATAGAGCAGGTGGCCATTGGATTCTCCCAAGGAGTGTCCCACAAAAGGTGCTTGTTACAGCCTAGCCCTCCTTACTTAGTCAGACTCTGCAGGGCTGGACTTAGTGTGTTGTTTTCAAAGACTGTACACGTGATCTCCTGTACAGCTGGGGTGAAAGCCATGTTTTCCAAGTGTGGTCCCCAGGTGGCCATCGCAGCTTTTCTGCCGAGGTGCTAAGCCAGAAATGCTGCGTGGGGCCCTGGCACATGTGACTGAACGAGCCCCGGCTTCTGGTGTGGGCTTTCTCTGTGTGTGTTTCCTTGGACTTGAATCTATGCGCGGTTTCCCGTGAGCCGCTGGTGGTGAGGTGGTGAGCGGCCCTGTTCCCTGCCCTGGCTCTCTGCGTTCCCCACCCTGATGTCTGTCATCTGGGATTTTGGTGAGAAGGAGCCCTGTTGGAGGCTCACTGTATCTGTCACATGTCTTCAACGTATTGGTTTAGAGTGTAAATCCACTGTGACTTCAGGCCACACCGTGACGCTACATTTTAGATTAAGCTTTTGGTTTTTTGGAAGACCATCATGCCAAAATACTAGACAACTTCTGAAAGACATACTAAATTTATGCTGGTACTCCTCACGGGTCCATATACATTTTTTGCAAATTGTCTAAGTTGAAAGAAACTCTTAAAACAAGTGTCTCATCCCCAAAGCTTACATTTTTAATTTTTGGGTGTTCTTCATTAGCGTCTTTTCATTCAGGGAGCTATCATGAAATGAGGCTTAGGTTTTAATTTTTCAAGTGGGAGCTTGCAGGCTTGTTAACGGGATCATTCAGAACTGTGTAAATGAATGTGCCGACGCATAGTGAAGGCTTGCCTTGATATCGTCCTGGTGTCCAGGGAGCGTCCCGGGGGAATGTGCTGCAAGCTGGAGCTTATGCTGAGCATCTCTGAGGTGCTCCTTACTCTGAAGCAATCACACACTCTCTCTTTCCGGTGGAATTTCTGCCTTTCAGCGTAGAGTGCATGATCGTTGCCAACGACGCGACTGTCAAGGGAGGGACCTACTACCCAGTCACGGTGAAGAAGCACCTCCGGGCACAAGAGATTGCGCTGCAGAACAGGCTGCCCTGCCTCTACCTGGGCAAGTGACCAGCTGGGGACGCACAAGCCTGTGTAGAAGGCTGGACATGGGACATGATCAGCGGGTAGTGAACAAAACCTAAGCGGTTGATTTCTGGCATAATCACAAAGGAAATTCTGGGGAAATCTCCTGCAATAATACTGCTTAGGAACGACCCCTGGGAACGCCTTGGTGCAAGTGGGGGCTTGGTTTATCTTCATTCCATGCTGTGGAAGTTTTTTTCCTTCCCTGTATTTTTACTCTTAGCCATAATGAGTCCACATTGTGAAAACAACAGCTACTATTCATGGATCTCTTTGAGTGCCCAACACCATGGGAAAATTACGTAATTTGAGCAAATTTAAATTTGGAATTAAGATACTTTTTTTTTCTTTTTTTTGTGAATCACATTTATTGATTTGTGAATGCTGAACTGTTCCTGCATGCCAGAGATAAATCGCAGCTAGTCCGGGTGAATGATCTCTCTGATGTGCTGTTGGATCCTGTTGGCTAGTGGGTTTTTTTTTTTAAGGTTTATTTTATTTATTTATTTTTATTACAAACTCAGATATACAGGTAGGAGGAGAGACAGAGAGGAAGATCTTCTGTCCGATGATTCACTCCCCAAGTGAACGCAATGGCCGGTGCTGTGCCGATCTAAAGCTGGGAACCAGGAACCTCCTCCAGGTCTCCCACGTGGGTGCAGAGTCCCAAGGTTTTGGGCCGTCCTCGACTGCTTTCCCAGGCCACAAGCAGGGAGCTGGATGGGAAGTGGAGCTGCCGGGATTAGAACCGGCACCCATATGGGATCCCGGGGCGTTCAAGGCGAGGACTTTAGCTGCTAGGCCACGGCGCCAGGCCCTTGGTTAGTGTTTTGTTAGAGGATCTTTGTGTCTGTGTTCATCAAGGGTGTTGGTTTGTAGTTCTTGTTTTCTGTTGTATCTCTGTCTGGCTTTGGTATTAAGGTTATAGTGAGTTAATAAAAAGAGTTTGGAAGGATTGTTCCATTCTGATGTTTGTGGATTGTTAGAGGACTTTAGCTGTTCCCAAGAAGGGAATGTCCCAAATGTTTCAGGTAGAATTTTGCACAGAGCTAAGGGAAGCCTGATGGGTTTGGGATCAGTAGTGATGCTTGAGCTTGTCTTGGGGTGTGGGAGAAAGACTGCAGAGCGTGTGTGGAACGTGACTGTGACCGGGAACCACTGTGGTCCGTGGGCAGTGGGTTCTGTTCACAGGGATGTACTCATGTCTCTCACTGTCCTTCAGTTGATTCAGGTGGGGCGAACTTACCTCGACAAGCAGATACGTTTCCAGACCGGGATCACTTCGGCCGCATTTTCTATAACCAGGCAGTCATGTCGTCTAAAAATATCACACAGGTACTGTCTCAGTGGTGAGCTGCACTGCTGTTTACTCCAGATGTCCTTGCCAATCAGCTACTCTGGGATGATTGAAAGCAATCGCACAGGATTTAGTCCCGCCCCCCCCAACAGAAAGTGTCTTACAATTGTCCCTAGTCAGAGCCTTCTGTCGATCTTGGCACTGCCCCATACCGCACTAGAGGTCATTTCTCTAAGAAGACAAGTTTTGAAAAGAAAGGGCATATGGTAGTTGCTGTTCTTAGCCTGTCCTGTGGAGAGATTCTAGAACAAGATGGGGCAGGAAAGGTCACGGTCAGTTAAGCTTGAGTCCCAGCTGCTCTGCTTCTGATGTGCCTGAAAGGCAGAAGTGGCTCAGGTGTTTGAGACCAGGCTGGAGCCGTCACTCCTGGCGTTGGCCTGGCCCAGCCTGGCCTGTTGCAGCCATTTGGGGAGTGAACCAGCAGACGGAAGATCCCTTTTTCTCTGGGGTTCCCTCCTCTGTGGCTCTACCTTTCAAATAATCAAAAGATCTAAAAATGAATAAAGAAGCGTTGTCATTAAACCTTTTGTTGTAGTGCTGTTTGGTGGAACAAAAGTTAACGACTAACCTAAATATTCGTGCATGTGAGACTAATAACTTTTAGTATTGAATGCACTGAAATCAGTCTATCAGATCAATATCAAACTATGTTGTTGAGTAGAAAAGCAGTAAAATCAGTGCACAACCATTTGCCGTGTCTGCAAAGGTGAAGTGCATCATTGTACTGCCCGTTGTGTGATGGGAACAGGCACACGGGATTGATACGCTCACCTTTAGAACAATGGCTGTTGGGCCCGGCGGCGTGGCCTAGTGGCTAAAGTCCTCGTCTTGAGTGCCCCGGGATCCCATATGAGCACTGGTTCTAATCCCGGCAGCTCCACTTCCCATCCAGCTCCCTGCTTGTGGCCTGGGAAAGCAGTTGAGGACGGCCCAATGCATTGGGACCCAGCACCTGTGTGGGAGACCCGGAAGAGGTTCCAGGTTCCCAGCTTCGGACCGGCACAGCACCGGCCGTTGCGGCTCACTTGGGGAGTGAAACATCAGATGGAAGATCTTCCTCTCTGTCTCTCCTCCTCTCTGTATATCTGACTGTAATAAAGTGAATAAATCTTTAAAAAAAAACAATGGCTGTCTGAGGCAGGAAGGAGAAGGGAATCAGATGGTCAAGAGACTTGTGGGGCTCCAGGGATTTATGTATGCATACACGTATACGGGAATTATTTATTTCAAAGGGAGAGTCATAGAAGGAGAGAGAGAGAGCGAGCGCTGGATGGATCCTCCATCTGCAGGATCCCTCCCCAAATGGCCAGGAAGTTCAAGGCTGGACCAGGCCAAAGCTAGCAGCCTAGAACTCACTGCACAACTCCCTCGTGGGTGGCAGGGTTGCACTCTTGGGCCATCGTCTCTTGCTTTTCCAGACACGTGAACAGGGAGCTGGATCCAAAGTGGAGCAACGAGGACTGGCGCTGGCACTCGTACGAGATGCTGGTGTTAACAGGTGGCGATTTAACTTGCTCTGGTCACACAACCAGCCCCAGTTGTATCTGAAATATTTTATTCCTTTAAGAGAAAAAAGCCCTGAGGTACTTTTGGTTGAATGTCCAGATTTATTAGTTCTGGGAATAGGCAAATGGCTATTGTCCTCCCACCTTTTTTTTTTTTTTTTTTTGCACGTTTGATAAACTTTGTAATACTGCTGTGCTCTGGCATTGTTTCCATTTCCCTGTTGGATTTCCATCTTAATTAGTTACCTGCTGATGTTCAGGTGTGAATGTTTCCTGTGCGTTGTAATGTTGGCCGTGATCTTGCCCACCGCCATCCTCTGTTTATCTAAATAGGAACTTGGGCTGTGTTGACTTTACCTCTGACCCTCGGTGTCGTGAAGCAAGTTGTTCCTCCTGTATTATAGGGGAAATCAGCCCATGTAAGCTGCTGTTGCAGTGTGTCTGACTTTGCCTTAGGTTCCCAGGGCTGTTGAAACAAATGACCACAGAGACTTAGCGGGAATTCGCTCTCTCGATTATGGAGGGCAGAGGTCTGGACTCTAGGTGGCCGTCTCAGCAACCCCACTTCCTGTGGCTTACGCCTCTCTGCATGAGTGACGTGTTTGTCTTACCAGAGTGGTCATCATTGCATTTAAGGCCCACCAGGGAAATCCATGGCGATCTCATCACACATACAAAGCCCCCTTCCCCAAGCAGGGTCTTATGGGTTCTGGGGATTGGGCTGTGGGCCTGTCCACTGGGGGCCGTCACTCAGGGCACTGGAAAGCTCTGTCAGCTTGCATGTGCGTGCTCTGCTCTGGCTTGGTGTTACTCCTGCAGCTTCTGTGGGCACTACAGCAAGTCTGCGTGCAGAGTCTGTGGTGTGCCAGACACTGTGCTGGGGGACAAAGCCAGGTGGGCTGTTCCCTGTGACTCAGAACTGGACGTGCCTCAGTAAAACAGGCCTTTCTAAGAGGAAGAGTGCATTTGGTTTTGAATAAGCCACATCTGCCTGTGATGGACAGTCCAAAATGACCGAAGTGCCTTTGAATGGCTTGTTTTTTTGCTAGCTTATTTAATTAATTTATTTATTTTTGCTAGCTTAGTTTGTTCTCTACAACTTGTAACCTAAGTATTTCTTTCACTGAGCCACTTCTCTTTGCGTTTTTTTTTTTTAAGTAGGGAATTTGGAACTAAGAATTCCCTGGCTTCTGGTTTCAGTCTGGCACAGCCTTGAGGCCATTTTGGGAGCATTATCCTCTGATGGACAATTTCTGTCTCTCTCTCTCTCTCTCCCCCTCTCTCTATCTCTCTCTGTTGTGCTGCCTTTCCTATAAATGAATGAATCATTAAAAAACGCGCCATTGGCATTGCTTTCAGGAGCTTTTGATGAGTTAGAGCTGCACTTGCCAGAAGTAGAATGAAGTCACTGCTAGAGTCACTGCTTCATTTCGTTCCCGCCCAGCCTGTGGCCTTGTCGGAGTGCGTGCGCATGCGTGTATCTCTGCGTGTCCCGCCCAGCCTGTGGCCCCTGTCAGAGTGCGTGCGCGTATCCTCCCAGCCTGTGGCCCCCTGTGGGAGTGTCCCGCCCAGCCTGTGGCCCCTGTCGGGAGTGTCCCACCCAGCCTGTGGCCCCTGTCGGAGTGCGTGTCCGGGGTGTGCGGTATATCTCTGCGTGTCCCGCCCAGCTTGTGTCCCCCGTCGGAGTGTGTACGCGTATCCTCCCAGCCTGTGGCCCCTGTGGGAGTGTCCCGCCCAGCCTGTGGCCCCTGTGGGAGTGTCCCGCCCAGCCTGTGGCCCCTGTGGGAGTGTCCTGCCCAGCCTGTGGCTCCTACTGGAGTGCATGTACGGTGCATCTCTGTGTGTGCTGCACAGCACAGCAGCAGCTGAAAAGCCTCAGGGGGGATGTTGGAGTCAGTGTGTGTCTGTTGGAGCCTAGCAAAGATCAGTGCCACGTAGAGATGAATGTGAAGTTGTCTTCTGAGCAGAGCTGTGTCCTTAAAAGACAGAAGCAGCTGCTCATCCCAGTGCAGGGTGCCAACATGTGGCCAGTGACAGGCGGCCCACCAGGTCTCAGGCGCTACCTCCAGGCAGTCACCCTGGTCAGTAACATTGCTACAGGTGGCTGTGCTGTGTCTTCATCTTCGCATGGTTCCCAAGAGTAGAGTTACAGATTGTGTAAAGGCTTCGGCTGGCGCTGTAGTGTAGCCTACAGGACTGGCATCCCTTGTGACTCAAAACCTGGCTCCATTTCCTATCCAGCTCCCTGGTATTGGCTCTGGGAAAGCAGCAGAAAATGCCCTAAGTGCTTTGCACCCAAGCGGCCTGTTCCCTGCCGCACCGAAAGCTCATTCAGTTCCATGGCATGTACGATCTCACTGTGTGTCAAGGAAAAAGGCCACGAAGCAACAAAGAGTGTGCCAGTGTGGGAGAGAGAGCAGTGAGTGCGGAGACAACGGCTTGTCTTACGTCAGCCCGGATGTCACTCCCCACAACCTGCCTTGTTCTGTTTGATAGCCACAGATGCGCTGACTTGCCACACGTGCCCGGGATGCTCCATAGGGGGAGCTCCAAGTCAGGGGCTCCCGGGGCCCTCGGTCAAGTCCACCTGCCGCACTCTGAGCACATGTGAGCTGGAGTCAGAGAAGCCAGTTGTTGGTTTGTTGGCTGCTGAAGTGCCCTGAGCAGCGTGGCCAGCATCCTGGAAGTGGTTAGCCATTCACCTCTGACGTGTTTCTGCCAGATGGGCATGTCGCTGCCCTCCCAGTGGGGCAGCTTTACTGATGCTCAGAGACTGGACAGCTCCAACAGCGAGCACTGAGCTCTCACATTTCCAGAGGCAGGGGTCTGCAGAGGTCAGAGGGCCAGGGTGGCTGGGGGCTGTGCGGGGACCCTCCTGGGGGTCTGCAGAGGTCAGAGGGCCAGGGTGGCTGGGGGCTGTGCGGGGACCCTCCTGCGGGTCTGCAGAGGTCAGAGGGCCAGGGTGGCTGGGGGCTGTGTGGGGACCCTCCTGGGGGTCTGCAGAGGTCAGAGGGCCAGGGTGGCTGGGGGATGTGTGTGGGGACCCTTCTGGGGGTCTGCAGAGGTCAGAGGACCAGGTGGCTGGGGGCTGTGCGGGCACCTTCGTGGGGCTCTGCAGAGGTCAGAGGGCCAGGGTGGCTGGGGGATGTGTGTGGGGACCCTTCTGGGGGTCTTGGTCTTGTTCTCCCTCTTTCTGTGGGACATTGGTCCTGTGAGGGAGGCTGCCCCCCAATGACTGCATGTAAGCCTAGCTGGCTTCCCGAAGGCTGCACCTTTGTGTAAATCACAATGTGACGGTGACTAGGGCTTTCCATATGTGAATCGGGAGGTGGGCGTGGCCGTGGGACAAAGGGGCCCTCCTTGTCTTGTCCCCCTTGCCACCTTCTCCCTGGGTTTTGGGTTTGGGTTGGCCCTTGTTCTTCTGCCCTCTCCCTTGCTCTCCGTTGTTATTGTGGACCCCCCTCCTCCATTGTCTGCCCCCCGACTCTGCCTGTTTCATTCTTGGTCGTATGTGGGGAAAAGAGCTCCTTTTCAGCTGCCTGTTCTTGAAGTTTCTTGGCTGTTTTTCCTTGTTGAACCCTGAGGATAGTGGAGCGGCCCTGGAGTTCTGTTACAGAGAACCGGGTAAGCAGGTGGGTTTGTGTCCTTTGCTCCCCGTGGAGCTGGAGAATAGCCCATAAAAGAATTTCCGGGTGTGCAGGAAGCACAAAGAGTAACGGAACGGAACGCTCACATCTTCTTTGTCTGGATTTGTTAAGTGTTGGCAGTCACTTTATTAATTTTGCCTCAGGTCTTCAGAGTATTTATTGACTTAAAAATCTACCTGGAAAAACCCATTGACCATTCACAATGCCGTGTGGATGACTGTGCTGTTTATTTGCCTATTTTTCCTATTATAAACACTGATACAATGAGCGTTCCCTTGTGCTCACAGGCAGGAGTTTTTGTAGCCATAGAAACCTTTTGAACAAACTTGGGTGATAAACAGAACAACAGGTGACATGTTTTGTTGATATATTCACAGTTGTGGCAGCCACTTTTAATAACATGCGAGAAAGCTTTGGGTTTTGTAATGCTCATTTGGGTGGAAAATTCCTAACTCATGCCACCCTTGCTCTGTGGAGTCATCCCAGTATGACGTGTAGTTTTCGTCACAGACGTCATCATGACTGCAAGGAAGGGTATGGAGTAAATGGCAGGAACCACCTTTGTGTCATTTTTGATGACGTCATGTGCCCCTGTCCAGAGTTAGCCAGCCAAACCTGTACTGATTATCGTTTGTGCCATACTAATCCCTGGGTAAGAATGTTTTAAGCTGCTTGTGGAGAATTTTATCCACAGGAAAGCGGAGGGGACAATGGCACTGCGAGTCCCGCTGTCCCTGTGATCCAACCACATTCAGCGCAGTTGACTTTCTTTGGGGCAGGACTTCCCAATGCAGTGCTAATGTTACTTAGATATTTAGGTAGCTTGAAGGTAACAGCATGTGAGTAGCACTCACTTGGAAAAATTACTTGTGTATTTTTTTGAGCTGAGTGGCAACTGTTTAGAGGACTTACAGTTAGATTTAAATAGTTTCCCTTTCAATACAGTTTGATTAAGCTGCGAGTTGTGACTCTGTTCTATTAGTTGCACAGGCTAAGTCTGTCAGGCCAATCTCCTGCCTCCCAGGAGCTTGTCTGGATTTTGTAAAAGTGTAACATAGGTCAATTAAAAATTTTTTTTAAGGATTTATTTTAGATTTATTAGAAGGAGGAGAGACAGGAAGATCTTTCGTGCAATGATTCACTCACCAAGTGGACACAACGGCTGTAGCTGAGGCAATCCGAAGCCAGGAGCCCAGAACCTCCTCTGGGTCTCCCATGTGGGTGCAGGGTCCCAATGGTGTGGGCCGTCCTTGACTGCCTTCCCAGGCCACAAGCAGGGAGTTGAATGGGAAGTGGGGCCACCAGGTTTAGAACCAGCCCCCATATGGGATCCCGGGCGTATGCAAGGTGAGTGCTTTTTTTTTTTTTAAAGATTTATTCATTTTATTACAGCCAGACATACACAGAGGAGGAGAGACAGAGAGGAAGATCTTCCGTCCGATGTTTCACTCCCCAAGTGAGCCGCAACGGGCCGATGCTGTGCTGATCCGAAGCCGGGAACCAGGAAACTCTTCCGGGTCTCCCACGCGGGTGCAGGGTCCCAATGCATTGGGCCGTCCTCGACTGCTTTCCTAGGCCACAAGCAGGGAGCTGGATGGGAAGTGGAGCTGCCGGGATTAGAACCGGCACCCATCTGGGATCCCGGGACGTTCAAGGCGAGGACTTTAGCTGCTAGGCCATGCCGCCAGGCCCGAGGTGAGGGCTTTTACTTCTAGGCTATTGTGCTGGGCCCTCAAAATATTTTGATGCGGGAAATGAAGAAACTTTGTTGGACAGCTCTGATGTATGAAGTCTGTGGGAGCAGCTAGTACCATCACCTGGTCACTGCCTCATTGATGGCATGGCGGATGTGGCACGGTGCTTGTCGTTGTTTGAACTGCCTCTCATGGAGTTGTCCCTGTGCTTGGATTCCAGATAGCGGTGGTCATGGGCTCCTGTACGGCGGGAGGTGCCTACGTGCCCGCCATGGCTGATGAGAACATCATTGTCCGCAGACAGGGCACCATTTTCCTGGGAGGACCTCCCTTGGTAAGAACATGATCTTGACTGAAGCTGCATGTCCATGGTGAGATTCATTTGCACTGCTTCCTGGTGGTTACCAGAGTGTGATCAAGTATAAACTTTACAGCCTAAAATACACTGCTCGGGCCACAGCTCTGTAGGTTTGGGTGGATTCATGTGCTGTGCCACCGTCAGGACCTTCCGTCTTTCTCCACTCCAACCCAGCAGCTGGGCTCACCACCTGCCCTGCCCTGCTCGCCAGCACTCTGCTGTCCGTCCGTCTGTCTTGCATGGTGTCTGCCCTTCTGTGCCTAACCCAATGCACGTAGCGTCAGAGAAGGTTGTGTCTGAGAGGCAGCAGGTGTGTTGCAGCAGGAGCTTCCTGTTAGCAAGATGCAGCCCAGCGGCCCGCCAGGCAGCCTGGGGTTGCTTGAGAGCCAGCGCTGGCTCAGTGCCTGCCTGTGCAACACCCCGAGAGATGAGTAGGCAGCTGCAGCAGCATCTATGCGAGAATCGGAAGTCTGTTTTTTTTTTTTAACATTTATGTATTTTTATTGGAATGGCAGATTTACAGAGAGAAGGAGAGATCTTCCACCCTCTGGTTCACTTCCCAAATGACCACACTGGCTAGAGCTGAGCCAATCCGAAGCCAGGAGCCTAGAGCTTCTTCTGGGTCTCCCCCGGGAACGCAGGGTCCCAAGGCCTTCATCCTCTATTGCCTGCGCAGGCCGTGGGCAGGGGGCTGGGTGGGAAGTGGAGCAGCGTGGACAGGAAGCAGCAATTCTGTGGGATACCACAGAATTAGCTGGTGGAGCCAGCGTGCTGGCACTGGGAAGTTGAAATTCTGCCTCTCGCTGAGCCGAGGGCTGGGAGGCTGCGTAGGCGTCTGTGGCTGCAGCCTGCAGTGGCTGCGGGTGGTGTGCGAAGGCAGGGCAGTGCGACGTGCGTGTGCGAAGGAGCTTTTGTCCTCTTCTCTTCTGAGCCTGTTATTTGGTAGAGTGAACTGTTTTAATTTTCGCTGCTCTTGTCTTTTCACCTCTCCTGGTAGCAAACCTGTTGTGGGTGTTTCATAAATAATAACTGATGGCAAATCATTATTTTTCTCAGTTGATGTCACGTGTGAGTACAAACACAGTATTTCTGTTGCTTATTGCTCTCTGCAACTGTAAATATCCAGACACCTCTTCTAATTATTGTCTGCACTGAGTTGTACACTGTTTTTTTTTTTTGGAAAGGAGAGAAGTAAGAATTTAGAAAAATTAGAAGTGAAAATTCCATTTCTCTTATGGAAAAACATTTTAGTTAAGACAGTTTTTGATGTAATGAATAAGAAGTAATTTGTATGGTATATTTTAGGTTAACATCCATCATTTAAGCAATCATTTTGTGTGAAGAAAAAGCCATCTTTTAAGAAGGTTATGTATTTATCTATCTGTCTTAGGAGGTGGAGTTAAGAGAGAGGAAGAAAGAGAGCGAGTCTAGCCACTAGTTCTCTCCTGCAGTAGCTGCAGTGGCCGGAGCTGGGTCCATCCAAAGTCAGGAGCCTTTGCCAGGTCTCCCACGTGGGTGCAGGAGCACAAGCACTTGGCCCTCTCCCACTGCCCTTCCAGTCCCTTAGCAGGGAGCAGGACTGCGAGTGAAGCAGCCTGGTCACAAACTGGCATCCATATGGGCTGCTGGTGCCACAAGAAAGCTGCAGGTGACTTTGGGTGGGACTTGGAGGCTCAGGTGATGACAAGTACCAGGGAGCAGAGAAGGGGATAGGAGTAGGTGTGCGCACACCCCCCCCCCCACAGAGTCTTGATCACGGGTGTCAGGGCTCTAGGACATAGCAAGGGACTGAACCTTCAGCTCAGAGCTGCCCAGACTCTGGTCAAGCTGCATCAGTGGCTCAGGGACCGCGGGCAACTTCTCCATGACTCTGGGCTCCAGTCCTCTGTCCGTAGGCCCAGGAGTGTGTCTCCAGGCTTGCTAGGGATGGGATGCGAAAGCACTTTGGCTTTGTGGGGAAGAGGGTGCGGGTATAGTCCGCTTGGGAGGAGTGCTTATTTCAGCCTAGTTCCGTCGGTGCGGTCTCCCCACTGATTTTGGTCCTTGTTGTAGGTGAAGGCGGCGACGGGAGAGGAGATCTCTGCTGAGGATCTCGGAGGAGCTGATCTTCACTGCAGGTGAAGCGGGAACGAGGGGTTTCTTTTCAGTGCTGCTGTTTTGTTTCTTTAAATGCAGTTTTACATTTCTGCTGCCCAGTGCTACACGTGCCCGGCCCAGCCCCTGTTTGTCTGGTCTGGTCTGCCATTGCGGCTCAGCGCTTGGCACTGGACTTGTCTCTGTTAGCTGGAACATCTGCTTGTCCATCATCACTGAGAACTGGAGAGGCAGCTTTGTACTTATTTTTACACATCCACGGTTAACCAGGCTGGGTTTTGTTGTGGAGGTGAGATGCGCGGACGGGTCACGTGTAAAGGTCCGTGGGGAAGTCAGTGGCCGAGATGACGACACCAAGTGAGCACTGCTGGAGGAGCAGCAGGTTTGGAGATGGGCAGAAGGTCAAGCTTGCCCTTTGGACCTGGCGATAAGTCAGAGATGCTCATAGGACCTCGCGGTAGCGACTGCTGGGCAGGCAGTCCTGGTCGGAGCTGAGACCCTTACCTGGAGTCCTGTGCGTTGGTGGGGCAGGCAGTTTCACGCCAGGAGACCAGGTAAGCTCACCTTGATGTGACTAACTGGAGGACAGGGCTCAGGACCATGCGGAGAAGAACCACAGACGGGTTGGCCTTGAGTGGCTGTGATGATGCGTCCTCTGCCGCATGGCGCGCTCGGAGGCAGTGCTGTGCGGAAGATCCGGGGGCAGCTGTCGGAACATGGCCGTGCCCTTTGCTAGCTGTCTCTGGGACCCCTGCTGCAGGGCTTCCTTCCTTCCTTCCACTCTGTGGATGGACGGACTGGACTAAGTATTAGGAGTCTTAGAGGAAAAGTTCGGGCCAGGCTCATACCTTCTTCTTTTTTTTTTTTTTTTTTAAAGATGTAGTTATTTATATTGGAAATGCAGATTTACAGAGAGAAGGGGAGAGAAACATCTTCTGTCTGCTGGTTCACTCCCCCCAGCGGTTGCAGTGGCTAGAAGTTAGCCAATCTGAAGGTAGGAGCCAAGAGCTTCTTCCAGGTCTCCCACGCTAGTGCAGCGTCCCAAGGGTCCTCTA
Source organism: Ochotona princeps (assembly GCF_030435755.1). Classification (NCBI taxonomy): domain Eukaryota; kingdom Metazoa; phylum Chordata; class Mammalia; order Lagomorpha; family Ochotonidae; genus Ochotona; species Ochotona princeps. The sequence goes on along the minus strand of NC_080859.1, from coordinate 22,937,453 downwards.
CTGCTTTCCCAGGCCACAAGTAGGGAGCTGGGTGGAAGTGGAGCAGCCGGATACAAACCAGCTTGGGATGCCAGTGCTTGTAGGTGGAGGGTTAGCCAGTTGAGCCATTGCATTAGCCCCTACTCTCATGTTTTATAGTGTGGTTGGGCAAAGAGAAGGAAGAAAGGAGGAAGACGAATATGCTAGCAGTCCCAAACTTTCATGTATTATTTATTTATTTAATTTTATTTGAAAGGCAGCTTTTTACAGAGAGAAGGAGAGACAGTAAGAGAGGTCTTGCATCATTCTTCAAATGGCCGCCCTGGCCAGAGCTGCGCTGATCCGAAGCCAGGAGCTGAGAGCTTTCTCTGTACCTCCCAAGTGGGTACAGGGTTTCAAGGCCTTGGACCCTCCTCTGCTGTCTTCCCAGGCCATACGCAGGGAACTCAGTTGGAAGCGGAGCAGCTGGGACACAGACTGGGCCATGTGGGATACTGGCAGTTGCGGGTGGAAGATTCATCTTGTAAGCCACCATGCCAGCACCCATGCTTATAATTGTATAGCTGAAGGCAGAGAGATTAAGGCCGGTATTCAGAGAGGAGTCGGGCAGGGACTGACTGCTGCCTGTGTTCACACAGTATCCTGGTATTTTGGTGAGCGCAAGAATGGGCCAGAGCCTGACTTTCACGGAGATATGGTGGGGATTGCTGGCTGGCGTGGATCTTCTAGCCCAGAGAGAGGGGAGCCTGAGGGTAGAGGAGGGTGAGTTAGGGACGTGGGACAGAGCGCACCTCTGTTGTGGGTGGGTGACCAGGCAGCGTGAGATGCTGAAAATAACGTCGGAAGGGTGATCGTCTTTATAAAAATGCTGACTGTTTCAGAGCATTAAACTGTAGCTATTGGATCGGATTGGGGCTGTAGAGTCTGGAATTTGTCTCGCTCGCCTCACTGTTATTCCCTTTGTGGCTTAGGCTGCTTGGCGTTGCCGAGCCCCACTCCGCCCTGTGAAACGAAGCTCTGGAGGGCAGTGGCCTCAGAGCACCCTGTCCCCTGTGTCCCCCGCTCTAGGTCTAGCTACCTGCACGCAGTGGGCGTGACGAATTTGGGAGGGCTTTTTTTTTTTTTTTGAAATGGTGTTATAAAACGTTGTCACTAGTTGCCTTGCTTGCTCTTTGTGACTATGCATGCGTGCTCACGCCTTTCCGACGAGTCGACAGGATACCTCTGTGCTTGCTGTCTCATCCAGTGTTCCCTTGGCCGCCGTGCCCATCACGGTAGGCAGCTGCTGTCTAGGCTGATGGATGTGGAAGCCGTGTCCTCTGACCCTGTGACTCACAGCACTGCCGCGTAGGCTGAGTGGCCAGTGCCGCTGGCATGTGATGGAAGGGGTTAAAGGCTGTGGTCAGTTGAGAAATATCTGAAAGCGACTTGCCGGGCTGTGGGGGACTACAGAGAGGAGGAAGCATGGTCCTGGGGTCTGACATGTGCCACGGGTGATGACGTCGAAACTTAGATTTTTCTCTGTTTAGTTCTTATTTATACAATGAACCAAAATTCTGCTTCTTTGAGGTATAGGTTTTTGCTTTAGCAGGGCATCACGGGACGTCTGAGTGGTAGGTAACCGATGCTGTCATTGAGACAGAGCTGGTGAGCCGAGATAGCCCATGCTTGAGTCACTGCGCTGGTGCTTGTCACAGAACCGTCGCGTCACTTCCCAGCTCACACATGACCCAGGGCACACTGCGTCCAGCCTTTCTGTTTGCTCCCTGTGACAGCTCGTGTGCAGGTGTAACCTCGGACGTAAGGGGTCAGCAGTCTCTTAGAAATGAGAGCCTGTGGCTGGTGTTGCCCCTGGACACCAGGCAGATGCATGCCCAGGGTACTGACCCCAGCACCCCGTCAACAATAGCGGGTGTCCTCACACTCAGTGCTGTTCAGGGCACCCGGAAGGGGCACTGAGTGGATGCTCTGGCAGCAAGACCAAGGCAGGAGAATGGAAGGCGTAGTTAGAAGGCTCCCTGTTAGAGCACACTCCCCTGGGGTGAGACACTTAGTGTAGGCATGCCTCAGTTTCCCTGTTTGTAAAAGCAGGGTGACACTGTTTTCCTAGGGACGTGCTGGTCATCCCATGGAACGACACTTATGAAAAGGTCTGGGTGAGGCTGTTATTGTGGTGTAGCGGGTTGAACCTCCACCTGCAACGCTGGCATCCCATATGGATGCCTGTCTGAGACCCAGGTGCTCCACTTCCAATCCAGCTCCCTGCTAATAAGCCTGGGAAAGCAGCAGAAGATAGCCCAAGTACTTGAAACCCTGTACCCACCTGAGAGACCAGGAAGAAGCGTTAGGTTCCCAGCTTTAGATGGGCCCAGCCCCAACCATTGTGGCTGTTTGGGGAGTGAACCAGCAGATGAAAGAGCTGTCGCCATCTCCCCCTCTCTCTGTGAACTGTGTGTTTCAAAAAAGCAAATCCTCCCCCCCCTTTTTTTTTGGTAGGGAAAGTGTCTTTGCTGTTATCTTTAGATGGGAGAAGATGTTCAGCTCTCACCAAGTTCTGGTTATTTCCTTGTGCTCCCTCCTTCAGAACATCTGGCGTCACTGACCACTACGCGCTGGATGACCAGCATGCCCTCCACTTGGCGAGGAAGGTCGTAAGGAATCTAAATTACCAGAAGAAACTGGATGTGAGTAGGGCGCGTGCCTCTGGCTCTTGTTTTCCTGAAGTGCATCTTGACTAACGGCACCTTGAAGTCATGCCTTTCACCGGTCCACGAATTTGCCCCGAATGCCTGCAGGTGACCATCGAGCCTTCCGAGGAGCCGCTGTTTCCTGCCGATGAGCTCTATGGAATAGTTGGCGCCAACCTCAAGAGGAGCTTTGAGATCCGAGAGGTGTGTAGGAGGGCACGCCTGTGCTGTAAGCCATATTGTGGGTCTGTGTGTTGTGTTTCAAGCTGACTTTGTCATGATATACCCATATGGAGGTCTCAGGAAGCAACAAGGTATGTGGGAAAGGTAGTCTTCCATAGGGAAGGTATTATTAGGACAGTAGTCACTAAAAGGGAAGGGGGAAGCCACCCTTAGTTAGGATCAGAAAGTTTTTGTGCCATAGCCACAAAGCTTGGTTTGTTGCTAAATAGGATTCCATATTCCTGTGGACATGTGTAATGATGTTCCAGAACTTTATAATTTTCAACTCTCTCTCTTTTGTAAAAGATTGATTTGTTTTCATTTGAAAAATTTACAAAGAGAGTGAGTGAGATTTTGCATCCACTGCTCCACTCCCCAAATGACCACAGTTGGCAAATATGAGCTGATCCGAAGCTGGGGACCAGGAGCTTCTTCTGGGTCCCCCGTGCAGGTGCAAGGGCCAGAGGGCTTGAGCCGTCCTCTGCAGCTTTCCCAAGCCATTAGCAGGGGCTGGATGGGAAGTGGAGCAGCCGGGACACTAACTGCTACCCCTCTGGGATGCCTGTTGAGCCACTGCGCTGCACCAAATTTTCAAATAATCCCTCAGTGTCGTATTTCAGGAAACAGGAAAATATCAGTAAGTTGTTGGGAAAAAATACCCTTTTAGATCAATGTGACATTAGCTGAGACTGGGATCATTATAGGTGAAGATGTTGCTATGGTTACTGATTGCCAATGTAGTCTCCTATAATCAGACTGACCATTTTTGGTGTTTGCGTGGTGCGTGTAGTGTTTTATTCTGTGGCTGGCAGAATAATTTGTAAATTAGGAAATTATTTCAGATTGTGTTAGAACCTTTTAACATTTTAGGTTACCTTTCTCCCTTGAGTACAAAGCTATCATTTACTGGTTGTGATTATATAAAAATGAAAAAGAAAATAAAGAATTATTTATCATTTCAGTTTCTAACAAAAGCAGGCAATATTTTGATGTTTTGGCATAATGTGTATATATTTATGTAGTTGATATAGAATACACGTAAAATTTTAAACTTTACTTTTTTCCAGCTTAAGTTACAAATGCCTTCCCATGTCTTTCAAAGTAGTTCATGAGTCATTTTGTGTAGTTGGGTCCCAGATGCTGAAGCCCTGGGCCGGTAGTTTTGGAATGAATTGATGAATGTGGTATTTCGGTGTATACGTGTGTATGCTGGCATTGAAGCATAGTAGGCTAATCCACCACCCGAGGCACTGACATCTCCTGTGGGCGCCAGTTCAAGTCCGGGCTGTTCCTCTTCCTATCCAGCTCCCTGCTTATGTCCTGAAAAAGCAGCAGAGGATGGCCCAAGTCCTTGGGCCTCTGCACATGCTTGGGAGACCCAGAAGAAGCTCCTGGTTCCTGGCTCCGGACTGGCCCTACTCCAGTCCTTTCTGGCGTTTGAGGAGTGAGCTAGTGGATGGAAAATCTCTCCCTCTGTCTTCTCTCTCTCTCTAATTCTGCCTTTGTTTTTTTTTTTTTTAAAAAGATTTATTTCTTTTTATTAGAAAGTCAGATATATATAGAGGAGGAGAGATAGAGAGAAAGAACTTCCATCTGATGATTCACTCCCCAAGTGACCACAGCGGCTGGTGCTGTGCCGATCTGGAGCCAGGAGCCAGGAGCTTCCTCCAGGTCTCCCACATGAGTACAGGCCAAGACTTTGGGCCATCCTCGACTGCTTTCCCAGGCCACAGCAGAGAGCTGGATACAGTGGAGCTGCCGGGCTTAGAACTGGTGCCCATATGGGATCCCAGCGCATTCAAGGTGAGGACTTTAACCACTAGGCTATCATGCCAGGCTCAGCATTTCTGGTTTCTGACAGAGGAGACTGCAGCCAGGGAGGTTTGAAGGCAGCCTCCTGTGACTCCCGGCTCTGCGTGAAAGAGCTGGGCAGCTGCTGGCTCTTCGCCCCCAGGAGTAAGACCAGGACTTGAGGGGTCAGTGGCTTGCTGTGGGACACCATGTGCTCGGTGGTATCCTAGCCTGGAGCCTGTGTCTTCTCACTGCACGCCCTGTGGAGCCCCGCCTTCTGAAGGGATCCCTGGCCCTCCACCAGGTCGTTCTGGTTGTCCCCAAAGCTCTGCTGGCCAGCCTGTAGTGCTGGTGGTCTGTTCCGTGACATGCCAGGACCTGCACAGAGCGTGTGCTCTGGGTGTCGGGCTCAGAGGTAGCTTGATGGTAGATCGCCGCCCGGAGGGAACTGGAGGCATTACCTACACGGAGTGAGAGTCTATGAGAGTGTTCTGGGCAGGCTGAAACAGGGTGCCAGCTTCCCCGGGCATTTGTCCTCCTTGTAAATAGCTTCCATGCAGAAACCTGATTGCAGTTGAATTTCTCCAGGACACTGTTGTTTTTCCTCATAGGTCATTGCCAGAATCGTGGATGGAAGCAGATTCGACGAGTTCAAAGCCTTGTACGGGGACACCTTAGTCACAGGTATGACACTGAAGAATTGGCCATGAGAACATTTCCTGCCACTTGGAAATGAGTGCCGTCATGTCTCACAGCTTCGGTGTGATCTCTGCCTGCCTCGGCTCGGGCTGTGAGACTGCAGGCAGTACACGCATGCGCATCAGGCTTCTAGAGGGGCTGTGTTAGGAGGGTCGCTTGGAGCCGAGTGCCTTGGTGGAGAGGAGATAGGGCGGCGTTGTCTGCATACGAAGTTGCACATCCTAAGATGAGCAGGACCTAGTTGCGTTCTTTTTCTCTAGGTAGCTGTAATCATTTTGAGAGCCTCGGTGCTGCCTCCTTTGAGTCTCCAATTTAAGCAGAGATTGAACGTGTTGTTGAGCCTCCTGGAAGGGTCAAGAATGAGTTAAACCTTCTCACTGGCCCTGCGTACAGAGTATCTACAAACTGCCTGTCTGAAGCCGCCGCGTACAGACAGTTCAGCGCGGCACGGCTGCAATTCTGTCAGCTCATGTATTCAGTCTGTAGGCCTTTGGAGAAAAAGATTAGAAACAGGCTAGACCTGTATGAATCCGCCTTGAACAAATAACAGGAGGAATTTTGTGGTTTTCCTTGGTCCTAAAAAGCTTGACAGTATGACGGTTAATCTGAAGGTAACCTGTCAAGACACAGAGGGGAGGAAGCACAGCTGTGAAGATCCGCATTGGCGGAACATGCTGAGGCTTAAGGATGCACAATTCCTTCCAGTGTGATTTGTGAACAAGAGAAGGTTCATGCTGGGACGGGAATTTATGTTTCTGTTTTTAGGTGTTTAAGCGATTAAGAGCTTTTCATCTGATCTATAGGCAGGATTTGTCAGCACCAGATAGTCCAGGAAGTAACCTCACTGTGTGGGAGTCACGCAGCTCCGTGCCATCTCGGCTTTCTCTGTCCTTGTCAGATGCCGTGTCTTTGAAGGGCTCATGCTGCCCCGGCCCCGTAGCGTATCAACAATCAGACTGGAAGAAGCAGAAGGGGATGGAAAGGGGAAAAAGCAGGTGGCGGAGGTGGGGGGTCGTGAAAAGAAGATGGTGGGAGGCATGAAGGCTGAGGGTTGGGGGGAGAACAAAGTCTTCTGTTTTTTAAAATATGAATTCATTTTACTTGAAAGAATCACAGAGAGGTGGGGGCGGAGAGGGAGAGAGAGAGATTATGACAGAGAGCGCGGGGTCTTCCATTCATTGGTTCACTCACCAAATGGCTGCAGCAGCCGGGGCCGGGCTGGGCTGAAACCAGGAGCCAGGAGCTTCTTCTGTGTCTCCTGTGTGGGGGCTGCGGCCTGAGGACTTGGGCATCTTTAACTGGCTTCCCAGGTACATCAGCAGGGAGCTGGATGGGAAGTGAGTAGCTGGGACTCAAACCAGCACCCATATGGCATGCCAGCGCTGTAGGCAGAGGCTTTACCTGCCACGCCACAGCGCGGGCTCCGAGAAGATTCTCTGAGGCCGAGAAGTCTGAAGTCCTTGTGTTTTGTCCTGTCTCAGCCCTGGCCTGAGTGTGTAGGCCATTTTGTGTTACTGTCTGGAACTGCATTTTGGGCTGGGCAGTTGGTGAAGGCCCACCCTCCTCCTGGCATCCCTAGTCTGGTAGGGGACATGTGTTCTGCTTGGCAGACCCTGCCCATGCCTGGAGCCTCTCAGTCATGGCCAAGCCTGGACTGAAGGCCTAGCTACTTCACTTAGGTCTGCAAGGCTGGTGGCTTGCTGGCTTCCTCCCTGGAAGGCAGTGCCAGTTAGGATGAACAACACAGGCTTTTGGTTGGAATTTTTGAAAGAGAGTAACCTAGGTGGTCTCTCAATATTCTGCCTTTTCACATTGAATATAATAATAAGTCAAGTCAAAACCAGCATAAAGAAAAAAAAACCCGAATCTTTAAAAAGCACGAGTTTAGAAAGCCCAGTGGTTAAGCTGTTGGTAGGGACTCCCACATCCTGTACTATAGTGCCTGGGTCATGGCCCGGCTCTTGATTCCTGCTGACGCACACCCTGGGAGGCAGCAGGTGATGGGCCAAGTACCTGGATCCTTGCCACCCATGGGGAGACCCGTATAAAGCTCCTGGCTCCTGACTTCAGCCTGGTCTGGGCAAGCCCTGACCATTGGCTGTTGGCTGTTGGCCATTGGCTGTTGGCTGTTGGCCACTGGCTGTTGGCCGTTTGGGGAAAGTAAACTATATGAGATCTCGTTCCTTTCTCTCTCTGCCTTTGAAAGAAAACAAATTTAAAAAAATAAAGAAAAGTCAGTGGCCTGGCTTCTTGGTTTTCAGCATTCTCTTCTTGTTCAGGTCTCCTCCGTGGTGTTTGACTATCTGCCAGGCACCTGTCTGGCTGGACTCAGCTTCTAGCCATAGGGACGTAGTAGCCTATGCTCTCTGCCCTCCTCTCCCAAGCCCAGCGTGCCTGTTCTCGGGCTCCAACCATCAGCCATGTTTGGAATTGAAAATCTCTCTGGGAAGATCTGGCTGGTCAAGTTCAGGTTGCAGATCAGTAGCTCTGAAGTATCTGCCTCACAAGACGGTGGTTCCCCTCCCTGCCTCGTTTCTCCTGTGTATGCACATGTATGTACTTGTGTGCAGTACAAGTGTTACGGTGCAGGTGTGAGCCATGTGATCATGCGTGCGCACTGTGTGCAGTACAAGTGTTACAGTGCAGGTGTGAGCCATGTGGTCATGTGTGTGCACTGTGCAGTACAAGTGTTACGGTGCTGGTGTGAGCTATGTGATCATGTGTGTGCTTGTGTGCAGTACAAGTGTTATGGTGCAGGTGTGAGCCATGTGGTCAGATGTGCACACATGTATGTAATACAAGTGTTATGGTGCTGTGAGAGCCATGTGGTCATGTGTGCACACTGTGTGCAGTACAGGTGTTATGGTGCTGGTGTGAGCCATGTGGCCATGTGTGTAGCACAAGTGTTACGGTGCTGGTGTGAGCCATGTGGTCATGTGTGTGTAGCACAAGTGTTATGGTGCTAATGTGAGCTGTGTGGTCAGGTGTGTGCGTGTGTGCAGTGTGAGTGTTATGGTGCTGGTGCGAACCGTGTGACACTGGGACAGAGGAAGGACAGTGATTCGTTCCTCCAGCTGACCCGGATTGCCTGCCCTGCGTGTGGCCAGCTCCAGCCTGGTGTTTGGTTTGTTTTGTCTTCCATTGCCTTTGCCTGCTGGTTTGACCTTTAGAAGGGCCTGTCATTACCACAACATTTTCAGTCAAGCTGGCCAGGAGTTCTGGCCCTTGGGTCTACAGTTGAAATGACTGACTGGCTTCAGTCTGTGACATTTCAGAATATTCCTGGTGTCTGGCACATGCCAGGCTCTCAGATGAATGCTCCATGAATGAGCGGATGGATGACATACCCAGTCAGTCATGTAACCAAACCAGTCCAACAAATGGGACAGTGTGCTTAGATCACGACATACGAGATGCTACCCGCTCCTAACCCAGGAACTACAGCAGGGATAAGAAACTGTGACCTGAGTGGTTTTATACCGTGTCTACTTAAGGTTTGATCTGATCTTAGAAGTCGCTGGATGTGGGTGAAGCCGACATCTGTTCCTTGGCTATGGCTGCAGTCCTTGCCCGTGTTCCTGCAGACCTGGGGTCTTTTTTGATGAACTCTTTATTAGGGGGAGTATTAAATCTTGGGCCACCATATAAATTGAAAATATGTTGTTTCAGAAATCAGATTTGAAGAATTTGACCTGAAATTAAAGAATGTGCAAATATGTCTTTTTTTGTGTGTGTTTGTGTGTGAATTAAAAGCCCTGTGAAAAGCATAACCCTTTTGAATTTTGTTTGGAGGATTTGCTCGCATTTTTGGATACCCAGTAGGAATCATTGGAAACAACGGAGTTCTCTTTTCTGAGTCTGCGAAAAAGGCAAGTACTGTTCATAGTGCTTTGGGATTTTCTGTTTTAATTTAGCACTATTAACTTTCAAGGCCAAGTCATGAATTCAAAGTTTTTGTTGCACAGAGTATTTAAAATGTGTCTGCAGGTGCAAACAGAACACTGCGTACAGGTCTGTGAGTGTGTGTAAGCTTTGAAACTGTTGTGTAGTTGACTTTAACACTGTGTGATGGGCTGGCTGAAGCATTATTTAAAAAATACATATCTTCACCTTATGGCTGTTCTTTTTATTTTTTTAAGGTTTATGTATTTAAAAGAATGACATGCAGAGAGAGAGAGAGAGAGAGAGAGAGAGAGAGAATGTGTGTATGTGTTTTTATGCACTGGTTCTCTCCTCAAATTGCTGCAGTTGCTAGGGTTGGACTAGTTTGAAACCAGGCACCTGGCACTGCTCCTCATCTCCCACATGGGTACGAGGACCCAAAGATTTGGGTCATCTCTGCTCCTTTCCCAGGCACATTAGCGGGGAGCTGGATTAGAGATCAGCCAGCACTTGAACTGGCACCCATAAGGGATGCCAGAATTACAGATGGTGGCTTAATCTACTTGACACAACACTGGCCCCTTGGTACTTGTAGTTTCTGTAGAGGAAACACATGTTTATATGCTTTTAAAAATATTTATTTATTTGAAGGATTTACAGAGAGATACACACACACACACACACAGATATTCCATCTGCTGGTCAGTTCACTGTCTAAATGGCCACAGCAGCTGAAACTGGGAGCCAGGAGCTTCTGCTGGGTCTCCCTCGTAGGTGCAGGGGCCCAGTGTGCAGGCCGTCTCCTGCTGCCTTCCCAGGCACGTTAGCAGGGAGTTGGATCAGAAGTGGAGCAGCTGATGAGCCCGGCCGCGTGGCCTAGCGGCTAAAGTCCTCGCCTTGAACGCCTCGGGATACCATATGGGAGCCGGTTCTAATCCCGGCAGCTTCACTTCCCATCCAGCTCCCTGCTTGTGGCCTGGGAAAGCAGTCGAGGACGACCCAATGCATTGGGACCCTGCACCCATGTGGGAGACCCGGAAGAGGTTCCTGGTTCCCGGCATCGGATTGGCGCGTACCAGCCCATTGCGGCTCACTTGGGGAGTGAAACATCGGATGGAGGATCTTCCTCTCTGTCTCTCCTCCTCTCTGTATATCCGGCTTTCCAATAATAATAAAATCTTAAAAAAAAAAAAAAGCAAGAAGTGGAGCAGCCGGGACTCCAAGCGGTGCCTCATGGTGGCACCACAGAGCTGGTCCTACACATGCCCACACTGTGGGTAGAGAGCATTCATCCTGAGTGTCTCATTGTCTTGTGCTCTGTGCATGGAGGAGGTGCAGGCGTCCTGTCCCTGCGGTCCCGAGACGTCGCCTCCTGACGCCTGTCGGTGCCTTCTTCAGTCTCACCGGATTCTACTTGTGTTTTTAGAGATGCAAAAGCAGTGCATCTTTCACACCGGAGCTCTGACGGTGAATGTTCAACTTCCTGTTGGATCACATACGTCCCTGTCTCAGCTTTACCGAAGCTGGGATAAGTGCAATTCATGTTCTTCTTTGCCAAGGTGTTTTCATAAGTAAAGAAGATGACGGATGCTTACTCAAACCCCCGTTGGGAGGCATTTTTCTTTGGTGAAATAGTTTATCAATGAAATCGGCTTCTGTGTCCTGCTATTTGTTATTGTTCCCTCAGCTCACTTAGGAAATGGAAACAGTCACGGTGATTTAAAAAGCAAAATAAGCCATAATCATACCAGAAATCAACCTTAGGAACATTTCATTTTGTTTCCTTAGTTTTGTTCTTCTTCTTAAACTAAAATGCATATTGCCATATATATATATATATATATATACAAAGAAGTTTTTCTGATTTTCATTTATTCATATGCTGAGTGTTTTTCCACATAGTAAGTATTCCTGAAATAGTGACTTTGACCGCACCTCTACTGTATTTATTTAAGCAGAGGCAACATGTGGCTGGAGCTGACAACTCTGCCTGGGCTTATGTCTTTATTCTTCTTTCTTTTATCCCTTGGCACATATAAACCCGGGAGGAGCTAGGCTCGGTTCAGCCTGACATTTCATTTGTTGCAGTAAGCCCCGGAGGTCTGTGTCGTTTCCTCATCCTTGTCCACAGTCCTAGTAAGGTTGCTTGGAGATTTCGTGCCCGTCCAGCGCTTTCCCACACAGGTAACAGGCTCTGGAAGGAGAGTGAGACACAGACAGTTCATGGATGCTTGCTTACGCACAGAATCTTCAGAGAATAGAGGAACAGCTGCATTGCTGTACTGTTAAACAGTGTCCTGAGGTCAAGGTTAGAAGGCCACAAAGGTACTTCAGAAAGGTGATGGCAAAATGGAGCTAAAAGATACTGTTTATTTTGATACTTGAATGTAGTTTTCACTCTATTTCTTTCCACAACCCTGTTGATGTTTCCTTGTTTGGGGAGGGGTATAACGGTAAGAGATGGATGTATAAATGTTTTGTAAAAGCTTTGTTCCATTTGCTCAAAAAGCAGAATGACAGGGAGGGAGACATGGAATGAGAAGATTTTGCCATCTGCTGGTGCTCACAGCCAGTCGGGGCTGGTCCTGGCTGAAGCTGGGAACCTGGACGTTTGTCCTGGTCTCCCATGTGGGTAGCAGGAGCCCAAGGTCTAGTGACATCGTCCACAGCCTTCTCAGACATGTTAGCAGGGAGCTGATGTGAAGTGGAGCAGGCAGGATTCAAACCAGCACTGCAGTATGGGATGCTGGCACAGCATGTGGCGGCTTAGCTCAGCTGCCGCAACGCCAGCCTCTATAGAGAGGTATATTCCATTATGATCTTGGTGCATGAGAGAATTTCAGATGGTGATCAAAATGTAAATATCATCTTGATATCCTGAAAGAGCTTGCATTCTATCTTTTCTAAAGCGGTGAACTGGAAGATTACCTTGTAACAAAGATCAGCCATTCTCCCCAACAGCAGATGTTTCCTCGGAGTTGAGTTGCAGCTGTTCTTTGGGATGTTGGACTGAAGTCAGCCATGACTTGAAATGACACAGGTGCCCTGTAGCCTGGTGCTGGTGGTGTCACGATGGGGTGGTCCTGCACAGATGCACTGTCCTCTGCCCTGCTGGAAAGGGGGCAGTGCCGTGGACAACAACACGGTCAGACAGCCAGGCCTTGTAGTTTTTCCCATCTTGGACCCAAGGCATGGCCTTTGTAAAGTGCGTGATGACTGCAAAGTCCCAAGCTCCCGTTTAAGAGGTTGCTGTGGCTTATTTGCAGGGTGCCCACTTCATCCAGCTATGCTGCCAAAGGAATGTTCCCCTGCTCTTCCTGCAGAACATCACTGGTAAGACAACAGCTGAGTGAGCGGGCTGCCTGGATGCCAGGGCTGCACGGCCTCGAGGGGCTGGCGCATCTGACCGCAGAGCTGTGCACCATCCAAACAGCACATAGTCCTAGAGCTCTTCGTGTTTGCTTTCTTGCTTTAGGATGTATTTTATTTGAAAGGCAGAGTTATGGGGAGAGAGAGGTCTTCTATCCGCTGGTTCCATCCCCAAATGGCCATAATGTCCAGGACTGGACCAGACTGAAGCCAGGAGTCCACAGCTTCGTCTGAGTCTCCCACGTGGTGTAGAGGTACAGGCACTCAAGCCTTGCTCTGCTGCCTTCCCAGGCGTCACAGGGAGCTGGATGGGAAGTGGAGCAGCCGGGACTTGGACTGGTGTCCGTGACGGGATGCTGTCCCTGCATGCAGCGGCTTTGCGTGCCCCTGAAACGTGCTTTCGAGAGTGTCTTTAGGATTCACACACTTGCTCTGTGCATGTTAAATATCTTGAGGCTGTTGTGCACAGTTTCCTCATGACTGTTTCTGAGTTCTGAGAGTCATGAACAGTCAGATGGCCTGTCCTTTGCACACATCCGCAGAGCTATAGGCCCTCGTCTGCCGGGGCACAGCCTGAGCTTCGCCAGGGGCTGCCATCTGGCCCACTGGTTCTTTCCCAGGGCTCTGCTTGCCCCTAAGTCATGGGCCTCCCTTCCTGTCTCTGTGTGGTTACTTGGGGCGCACGTAGAACCCAGATCACTGGATTTGAGTTTGGCCTGCCGAGTGTTTCGCCTGCAGTGGGAGGAGAGACTCTTACTGCCTGGGGTTGGGGTCAGGCAAGGCTTCCCGAGGAGGGAGGGTTGGGCTCTGGACAGTGCATGGGGTGGAAGTCAGACCGGCGAGGACTCCTCTTCGTCTTGTGCCTGGCGGGCACTTGCTGAGGCTCGCAAGGAGTGCTATGCAGATGGCTGCCCTTGGATGTGGGGGTTCAGGCCAGTGGCCCTTTTCCGAGTCACGATCCGGGGATTATGAACCACATGGTGTAGAGCTTGGAAGTCACCTGCGGTCTTCTTCTGTTTGACCTGTGCTGAGCTTACCCGTTGTAAGCTTACCCTTGCAGCATCTCCTTTGTAGATTTCTATGTGGAGTTGTACAGTTGGCTTCTGGCTGAATCTGGAGCAGAGAAAAGCAGCTACAGCTGGCCACGACAGAGCAGGCATCTCTGAAATAAGAGCTGGTGTGGGGAGGGCTGTGTGCTGGGAGGGGCTGAGCAGCTTGTTTCGTCCGCAGAGCCGAGGAGCCAGCCAAGTGATGATGTGTTTTTTTTTTTTTTTTTAGCTGGGAAGGAGGATTTGAAAAAAATTGATTGAGGTGGTTTCACTCTCCTTTTATTATTGTTATTGTTACTTAATTTTGAAAGGTGAGAGCATGAGGAAGACATAGACAAAGAGACCTGTTTTCATTCGCTGTTCAATCCCCAGTGCCCGTGTGGCCAGGGCAAGGCCAGGGCCAAGGCCAGGATCTGAGAGTGCGGCTCAGATCCCCAGCATGAGTGGCAGGGACCCGATGACTTGAGGCATTACACCAGCTGGACTAGAACCAGGAGATGGAGCTCGGCATCCAACCTTGGTACTCCGGTGTGGGAGGTGGAGTGCCTTACCAGCTAGGCTGGGTGCCCTCTCCCTGTCCTTTTGAAAGCATGATCATCTCCAGGTGGCTGACAGAGGCAGAGTGTGTCCAGTCCGGGCAGCCAGGGGTTGTGGTGCCCCGGCTGGTGCTGGTTGATACTCCCTGGGAATCCACTAGAGTGTCCGAGTCATCCAGTACTGGAGGTGTGCAAAGCTGTGGGACTGGGGGGAAGAAAGGCCTTTGTCTGAAAGCTGCTCAGGGAGGGAGGTAGCTGAAGGTTGACCTGCTGTTTGTCAGGTGGAGCGGGAGGTGCCCCAGGTGCCCCAGGTGTGGAGTAAAGCTTGGAGCAGTTCCAGCGTGGGCTCTAAACAGGTAGAAGAGCCCTCCATGACAGTGAAAGACACCATTTTTCTAACCTTGCTACTGAGTCTCTGTCAGGGACACCAAGTGCCTCCATGAAACATTAATCTTCATCTCATTAAAGTTTAAACCTTGGCTTTGGAAGGAACAATCCATGTTGTCAAACCAGGTCAGTGAATCCGGAAGCCCTCATCTTGGCCTGTGCGGTATTGCTTCCATAGTGGGCATGTCACATTCTTTCATTATCAAATGACTGCTCTGATGCCATCCTTGCGTGGCTCAGATGTCTCTGTGTGTGCTGCCAGGTGTAAGGAGTTAGCAGAGGGGCATTTTATTGTACCTTCAAAAGCAAACTTTGTAAGGAGCGGAGGTCACACATTCCTACTTGGTCAGGGTGAGAGAATATTGAAGGCAGGATGTCCTTGTGGTACCTGGGTGGGCTGGACATCTTTCCTCACCTATGGCTCTGTTTCCGTTCTTCCTCCTAGGATTTATGGTTGGTAGAGACTATGAAGCAGAAGGAATTGCCAAGGATGGGGCCAAGTTGGTGACCGCAGTAGCCTGTGCCAATGTGCCCAAGATAACTGTCATCATCGGGGGGTCCTATGGAGCCGGGAACTATGGGATGTGTGGCAGAGCGTACAGGTGGGTCGTAGCCCCCGTACTTTCTGAAAGAAACACACTAACAGTGTAATCAGAAAGAGTTCATTTCAGAAAGAGTTCATTGTACTGCCATTGGTGTCGTCGGACCAGGTGAGATTAAATGTAGTGTTCAAGGCACTGTTTGGGACAAATTTACAGTGGGAGTCATGACACATCAGTAATGGCTGATCGTGAAAATACTGCATATTAAGACTTGTGTGTTGGTAGTTAAGGGCTGGTTTTATGAAAGGTTAACAGATTATGTAATTGTATGTACTGGAAGAGAAGGCTGGCAAATCAAGGGAATGACCACGTAGCTTAGATTAGTGGCACGGTAAGGAAAATGGCGAGTACATAACAGAAAGCAAGTGGGAGATGGATCAGCAGAGTCCCATCTGGGTTGAAAAGGTTGAGTGAGTTTAATAACCCCTCAGTGAAGCTAAAAAATACGCAGGTCGCTCAGGACCAATGGCAGGACTGGGAAATGGGATGTGGCCACGGCTGAAAGGTGTCACCAGACTTGACACCAGAGTCCCCTGGGGACCCGGATGGCCACAGCCACGCTCAGCCCTCCCGGCAGGGGGTCAGTGTGCAAGAGGGTCCATGCAGGTCCCTTCAGGAAGCTCTGTAGGTGACGGCGGCGCAGCTGGAAGCAGAGCCTGCGGCTCACAAGGCAGACGTGGGCCCTGCGCACCCCCTCTGCCCTCTAATCACTCAGGTGATTAACTTGTTCTTCCTTTTCTTTCTCTGCAGCCCACGGTTTCTCTACATCTGGCCTAATTCTCGCATCTCGGTGATGGGAGGAGAGCAGGCAGCCAACGTGTTAGCCACTGTAACCAGGGACCAAAAGGCACGAGAGGGCAAGCAGGTAACTGGTGCCTTTCCCTCCTGCCTCAGCTCAGAGCATGCTCACCAGCAGCTGTGGCTCGCTCACACAGTTGCTGCCTCTTTTTTTAAAAAAAGCTGCTTCTTGTGGGTCCTTTTGGTGTGAGCACTTTAAGTGCTGGTAGGCTTCCTGCGAGTGCCCACGGATGCGGTGCGTGATCCTTGGTTCTGTGCAGTCGGGGAGGCCTTAGCCTGTTCTGCTGACAGCAGCTGACTGCATTTTCTCTGGTTGGCCTTGAGTGGGAGAACTCAGTCACCCAGTGAGACCTGAATAACATCAGCAGGTGGAGAACCAGGCCAGTCAGCATGTGGCTACTGTTAAAATGAAAAAAAAAATTTTTTTTTTAAAGACTTATTTTATTTATTTGGAAGGCAGAGTGCCAGCAAAAAAGGGAGAGACAGATTGTCCACCTGCTGGTTCCCTCCCCAAATGGCTGCAGCAACCAAACCTGATCCAGGCTGAAGCCAGGGGCCTAGGACCTTTCCCAAGTCTCCCGCATAGGTGTACAGCCCTGCTTTCCCAGGCCATAAACAGGGAGCTAAAATGGAAGTAGAGCAGCTAGGACACGAACCTGCACCCAAGTGGGATCTGGTTATCTACCCGATATGGCATCCCTCCCCTGCACTCCCTCCGTGTTGTGTTCTGTTGCTTGTCACTTGTGGTTGTTCAGGGTAGGCATGCAGCTTGGATGCCTGTGGCCCGTTGTCCCCCTGCAGTTCCCTGACGCCCGGGTCCTTTTCTTGCAGCTCTCCAGTGCTGAGGAAGCTGCCCTGAAGGAGCCCATCATCAGGAGGTTCGAAGAGGAGGGGAACCCCTACTACTCCAGCGCCAGGTGGGAGCCAGAACAGACCTTGCCCTGTAGGTTGTGTCATGGCCATCTCACGGGGACCCAAGTGGGTGGGACGGCACAGCAGGCTGTATCATGGCGCTGTCTTGGGGACCTGAGTAGGTGGGATGGCACAGCCTCACGGGATGCAGACCCAGGGTGCACTCGCACACCATTGACTGCTTGCTGTGTACTGGTGGCGTGCGGGTCCTCTCCCTGACTTCCCTGTGCTGTGAAGCCACCACCAGCGTCTGGCCTGGCTCCTCCCGTGAGCCACCCCAGTTTCAGGTGTCTGGAGCCTGGCAGGGCCATGTAGCCCACAGGCTGGGCTCTCAGGAGTTGGTTCTGATTTCTGTTTACCACTGTGCCCTCTTGTCCTAGTCCTGTGTCTGTCTCTCTCTCTGTCATGTCTCATAGTGGGTTTTGAACACCCGCTAGTCCAAGTACTCAGTGTATTCACTGTGTGCATCCAGAGGGTGATCAGTGGCCAAGATCTCCATGGTAACGGATGAGCTGGCTGGCCCAGCGGCAGCCTCGCTGGCCCGTGCTTTTGGGCTTCTCTTGGCGCCTGTGATGTCGGGCAGCCTGACTTCCCTTGGGCAGATGGAAGGACTGTGCCTTATGATCAGGCTGTGCTGTGGTGGGTGATTAAGAGATTTTCCATCCGTTGATTCACTCCCCAAATGCCTTCAGTAGCCAGGCTGAATCCAGAAGCTTCGGACTCTCCAGGTCTTCCATGTGTGTGACAGGGACTCAGTACATCACCTGCTGCAACACAGGGAGAGCCTTGGCAGGAAGCCGGAACTGGAAACAGAGCCAGGATTTGAATCCAGGCACTAATATGGTGTATGAACGTGTCCCAAGCCACAAAGCTGCCTCTCCACTTTCCTAGTGGCTGTTGAAATATTAACTGTGGAAACTAGTGCATTGTGGGTGAGCCAATATTAACTTGTTCTTCACTCCTGGCTAAGACAAGTCGCCTCTTGAAAAAGATCACATCCTGGGCCCGGCGGCGTGGCCTAGCGGCTAAAGTCCTCGCCTTGAAAGCCCCGGGATCCCATATGGGCGCTGGTTCTAATCCCAGCAGCTCCACTTCCCATCCAGCTCCTTGCTTGTGGCCTGGGAAAGCAGTCGAGGACGGCCCAAGGCTTTGGGACCCTGCACCTGCGTGGGAGACCTGGAAGAGGTTCCAGGTTCCCGGCTTCGGATTGGCGTGCACTGGCCCGTTGCGGCTCACTTGGGGAGTGAATCATCGGATGGAAGATCTTCCTCTCTGTCTCTCCTCCTCTCTGTATATCCGGCTTTCCAATAATAATAAAATCTTTAAAAAAAAAAAAACAAGAAAAAGAAAAAGATCACATCCTTTATTATTTTCTTACTTTAGGATTTTAGGGATCTCATTCAAGGCAGGAGATCACATGGGTCAGATGGGGTTATCTTTGGAAACCGATGTTGAAAGCCAGGTTTTTTGTTAACTTGGCAGTTGCTCGACCTTTTAAGGTCCTTGGTTAGGAGCTAACAGTCCCTGGCCTGCTTCAGTCATAGTGCATTGGCTGAACGTAAAACTGCCCGACCTGGGCAGTTAGGCTTGGGCAAGGCTCTGTGTGTTTGCAGAGTGAGGTCATCCGTCAGCTGGGCCAGGCCCTCCGTGTGTGCTGCCTCCCTCTGCCCAGCTGCTGTTGGCAGCCTCCCTCATCAGGCCTTTGCTTAGAAGCTCTCTCCAGAGCTTTGGGAACACAGTTGGTGTGTCTCCCGTAAGGAACTGTGCTTGCTTTGGGAGTGGTCAACCAGCCCCTGCCTCCTTGTGTGTGCTGGCTGACGGTGCTCAGGCTGCAGAGAGAGGCTGGACGGGCAGTGCACCCATCACAGGTCTTCTCATCGGCCCTTGTGACTTCAGGGTCCCTGTGATGAATGTTTTATGAGCAAAGGCTTGATTCATATCTGTCACCGTAAGAACAGTTTAATAATTGATGTCACGGCCAGATATTGAAGGCAGTTTGTTTACAGAAAGCAAAATTGCCACCTATTAATAACCTTTAGAAAGCAATACTTCTCATTTTTCAACTAAATAAACATCTTTTTTAAAAAAAAAACTTCCTTTGACAGTGACTTAAAGTTATGACTGTACATATTTTTCCTATTGTAAAAATGTATTTTACATCAAAATATAATGAATCCTACTCAGTAATTAAGCTTTATTTATTTATTTGAAAGGCAGAGCAATATAGCGAGCAGGGAAGACAGGGGACAGAGACCTTCCATGCGCTGGCTCGCTCGCCAGTGTTCACAACAGCCACTGATGCGTGAGGTGACGCCAGGAGCCCACACCCTGGTCTCCTGTGTGGGTGGCATGGGTCCAGCGCCTTGGGCCTTCATCTGCTGACTCTCAGGCACATTAGTAGAAAGCTGGATCACAAGCAGAGCAGCTGGGACTTGAACTGACACTCTGATTTGAGACGCTGGCATTGCAAGCGAATGCTTAACCTACTGTACCGCAGTGCTGGTCCCTCACTTGAGGTTATTATCTGGATCCCTGTGTCTCTCCATATTAGTGGCAGAAATACAGCAGGTTGATTTATAGAGTGTTGTGGGCAAAAAGAGAACAGGAGAACTTTTCCCAAAATAAGTAAGCATATTTGTAGGCCGGTGATCACTTTGAGAGTTCTCACGGTAAGCTGTTTGTAGCATCTTAATCTCTGTGACATTCGTTGGTGGCTTGAGACAAAAGCCGTGCATGTTTTTTTTCTTTTTACCTTCCCTTGACCACTTCTTCTGTTGTGAGAGCGTAGTGCACAAAGCTTGACACCTGTGTTACCTGAGTGGTGGTTTGATGGCAAATTCATTACCATCGCTTTCTGTTCTTTTGCCAGGCTGTGGGATGATGGCATCATTGACCCGGCGGACACCAGGCTGGTCGTGGGTCTGAGCATTAGTGCTGCGCTCAACGCTCCCATCCAGAAGTCTGAGTTTGGCATCTTCAGGATGTAACTCGAAGAGAGAATGTCTTCTGTTGGACGTGTACCAAAAAGCAGCAACTATAATAGCCTTAAGATTTTACACTTTTTGAACATGTGGTTATTACAGTGAAAAAAAATTTTTATTTATTACTGAAGATACTTATTTTTATTTGGAAGGCAGAGTTCCAGAGTGAGAGAGAGGAGGAGAGACAGAGAGATCTTCCATCTGCTGGTTTACTCCTCAAATCGCTGGTGGGGCTGTCTGAAGCCAAGAGCTTCTTTTGGGTCTCCTACATGGCCGCAGGGTCCCAAGGACTTGAGCCATCCTCCGTTGCTTTGCCAGGCCACAAGCAGGGAGCTGGATGGGAAGTGGAGCTGCCAGAACTAGCGTCCATACAGGATGGCAGTACCACAGGTGGAGGTTCAGCTTGCTGCTCCATGATGCCAGCCCCACTGTAAAGAAATTATTTAGATCGCAATACTTTGTATTTTTTCTGCTTTGAAAATATCAACAAGGATACCTAGTTGTTGCATATCAATTCCTTGTAGGTTTTCCTAAAGGAAATTAATTTTACATTTATAAATCAAATCAAATTGAAAATCATGAGGTGAAGAGAATAATTTCCAGCCATCCTTTTTATCCTGTGAGCAGCATGAAAAGCTGTTTAATCTGTGTGGATCTTACTCATTTGATTGTTTTGCTGATTACGCCTGATGCCCTTGTCTTGTTTTAAAAAGCCATCTGTTACTTTTCCCTCTGGCCCACGCTAACGTGTTCCCTGCTCCCTCTGCGCCTTTTCGACGTCCTTCTCCAGCAGCGGTGTGTGAGGTTCCCCTGGATCTCCGGGCTGCTGAGAACGAGTGGGTTTAGCTCCACAACAGGCGAGGCAGCTGCACGCTTGCTCCCCTAGTCACTGTTCTCAGCTCCCCTCGCTGAGCGCTGCAGGTGCTCCGCCGACGCCCTGGGCCTTCCCTCTGAGTTCTGTGCGCCTGCCCTTCCTTTGTTGTCATCCTGTACGTTGATTATTTGCCATGATTTCTACTGGCTATGAATAACGCAGGAATAGCTTTAGTTTTCTTACACTAGTAAGGCATACACATATGTATTATGTCTTTATCTGTATTTATGCACACACACAGAACATTGAACCATCTTAAGTGCATAGATCAGTGGCCTTAAGTATCCTCATCATTACCATCACCATCATCACCACCATCTGGATCCAGAATTCATCCATGATCCATAACTGAAACTCCTTATCCATTTCCTGCTAACTCGCGTTCCGCGCCCCGTCCTCCCCTGGGCCGGCACGCATCTTGTTCTTCCCAGGCCTGTGTTTCTCACGGCTTCATTTGTTTCTGAGAAGCCATTCCAGCCCCGCTCTTGGCTTCAGTAGTGATCAAAATGCGGTTGGTTTTCTTGCATACGCAGTTCTTAACATGGTCCCCACCCCCCACTTCGTATCTGCCTGCCTCCCGGGTCTCCTCTACCCACTCCCTGGCCGTCACAGAGGAAGCACACACTCAGCTGTCATGACCTGTTGATTTGGCCTCCTAACTCCCCCCTTGAGTGGCCTCGCTTCTTTCCATTACTGCCACAGGCTGAGGTCACACTTCCCCCTCACTCAGCGTCCTACCATGGCTTCCTATACAAGTGCCGACCCCCGAATGGCCCTCCACAGTCTCCTGCACCCCTGTTTTCACAGGCATGTGGATCCAACCATTTTAGGCAGCTCCTTCCTTGGAGTCTAATGTTCCTGCTGCCTGAACTGCTTTCCGGTCCCTTCTTCTGAGTGTTTTTTTCTTCGTGCTGACTTGCAAATGTCTCTGGGAGGTCCCAGGGCTGGGTCGGTGGCCCCCTATGCTCTTGTACAGCACACTGCCATGGCCTTCTGTGATACCGCCCTCCTGGGATGTGAGCATCATACAAGCCAGGAGCCTCCTGTGGACCCTGGGTCGCCCATGCCTGACATTCGGCAATGCTCAAATATTTGTTGAATGAGTGAGGAAAATAAAAATCCATATTGTAATTGATGTCTTCAGACAACACAGCTTTAAATCAAGGTGCTCGGTGGCCTGACCCAACACAGCTGTCTGTGCTTCTAATAAAGGTAGTATCCCAAGCATTTGTGTGTTATGCTCAATTTAAAGGGCTGCTTCTGCATACCAGGAGGTCAGTTTGTTTTTTTCAGGGGAGCATACGGGTAGAAGAGTTCAGTTCTGAGGTAGGTTGTACTTTTGTGAGGGACACACTAAGTATTTTAGTTTTTACTCGAAAGGCAGATTTTTGGACATCTCCCATCTGCTGGTTTATTCACCAAATGGCTGCACCAGCAGAGCTGCGCCAATCAGAAGCTAGGAGACAGGAGCTTCTTCTGGGTTTCCCAAGGCCTTGGCCTGTCCCACGCTGCTTTCCCAGGCCACATGGCAGGGAGCTGGATGGGAAGTAGAGCAGCTGGCATATTGGCCAGTGCCTGTATGGGCTGCTGGCACTTGGAGCTGGAGAATTAACCTGTTGAGGCACTGTACTGGCCTCTCAGTGTTTAACAGGCTCAGTGATGTTCTCTGCATAGAAACCATTACCAAGTCAGGGAGTTCTGGATATTTTAGGAGGTTTGCTTTTCCCTTTTGTGAAGCTTGTGGTTGTTAATAAAATCACAGATTATTTTGTATATTTCATTTTGTAACAAGCATTTGCAGTTGATTTACTAAAACAGGTAAGGCTTCTTCCTCCTACGTTCACTATTGTAAGTATGAATTTTAATGGAGAAGATACTAATTACTTAACATTTTGATAGTCCAATCATTAGCTTTTAAATTTGCTCCTCAGTGTGTAAGGAATGAAAAGAGAAAATTACTTTTATTTTTCAGTTTTTCTGAAAATATGTTTTCAAATTAGAATTTGTCTGAATGAGATGAACTAGGTAATTGTAGCCCAGTGTCATTTATCACATTTGTCTGAAGGTCTTACAAATTGTAAATACAAATGAGAAGGCACTTAAAAAGTACACGGGAAAATGGAATTACAAGATAATTGGTGCAAAGAAAATGAGAAATTCATAACACTTTTCTTAATGACTATTTCCATTAAAACGTTTTTGAAATTTATTTTCATTTTATTTCAGAGGCAGAGAGACACAGAGAAGTGTTTTCCATGTTCTGATTTGTTCTCCAAATGTTGGCAACAGCCAAGGCTCGGCTGGGATGGTTACCAGGTGACTAGAATCCAATCCAGGTTTCCTGCAGCGTGTAGGAGGGACCGAAGTCCTTGAACCCCCATCTGCACCTCTTAGGGTGCATGTTAGCAGGAGGCTGTGTAGAAGGGGAGGAGCTGGGACTTGAACCAGGCACTCCTGGTGTGGGCTGAGGGCACCCCAAACAGCTGCGCCAGATGTCGATTGTGAACTTTCTGAGGACCCCTCATGGACTTGGGTCTCAGCATTCTCTTACACTCAAATCAGCCCATCTTTGTATTGAATGTTCTACCAACGGAGGTGCCCTGGCACTGCTTACAGATGCCTGAGTTTGGGTTGATGATAAGACTTTCCATTAAATGTGTTCCTCGTTGGCATGCCTCAAGTTCTCCTGTATCTGGAATCAAATGCTAAGGATGAAGCTTAGTGTGAAGTGAAATGTCTGCACACCTTCTACCTCTCGGGCAGATGTGCATTCCAGACGAGGCAGCTGGAATCAGGGTACCCACTCTGGGACACCTGAGGGTGAATGGGGTCCTAATTAATCTCACCCAGAAGCATATGGCTGCAAGTAAGTGTTTTTTTGGGGGGGTTGCCCAGTGCGATTGCCTAGTGGCTAAAGTCCTCTCCTTGCATGCACCAGCATCCCATATGGGGGCTGGTCGTGTCCTGGCTGTTGCCTTTCCCATCCAGCTCCCTGCTTGTGGCCTTGGAAAGCAGTGGAGGACGGCCCAAGGTCTTGGGACCCTGCACCCTTAAGGAAGAACTGGAAGAAGCTCCTGGCTTCGGATTGGCTCAGCTCAACTCAGCTTGGGCCGTTGTGGCTGCTTGGGGAGTGAACAGTGGATGGAAGAATCTTTCTCTCTGTCCTCTCTCTGTGAATTTGCCTTTCCAACAAAAATAGTAATAATTAAAAAATATATTTTTTAAAAAAAGTTTTGTTTTGCTTTTTAAAGTTTGTGCTAAATACTTGTGACAGCCTGGGCTGGGCTAGGTCAAAGCCAACAGCTAGAACTCAGTCTAGGTCTGCCACGTGCCTGGCAGGGACCCGCTGCGTCTCACGGGTGGAAACAGGAAGCTGGACATCGAAGAGCTGGGATGCTGATAGGCTAGGAGCTTCCCAAGCTGAAATCCTTGTTGCACGTAACATCCTCCTTCCCTCCAGCCCGCTCACCACTATAACTCTAAAAAAATTGTAAGGTTTATGCTTATTTGCTTATTTGAGAGGCAGAGTTACAGGGGAAGAGAGAGGGAGAGAGACACAAGGAGATGTTTCATCTGCCGATTGACTCCCCAAATAACCACAATGGCTGGAGCTGAGCTGGTCCGGCGTCAGGAGCCAGGAGCTACTTCTGGGTCTCCGATTTAGTTGCAGGGGTCCAAGCACTTGGGCCATCTTCTACTACTTTCCCAGGCAGGGAGCAATAGTGAACGTGGAGCAACCAGGACTGGGAACGTCACCCACGTGGGATGCCCACACTGCATGTGCAGGCTTAACCTGTTATATACCACAGTGCTGGGCCCTTCATGATTTTTACAAGCCAGCATTCCAGATACCTGTATTGTAACTTCTCATATAGAGTTCAGTGTGGTTGCAACCACAGGGATGAGTTAGGATGATGGTTTCAACTCCCCTATCCCCGACTGTTAGTTTTCTGAGATCAGTGTTTCAGTATTCTGTCTTGTCTTCACAGAGCTGACCCAACTGCTCCTTAGGTTGTCAGAGGCATGTGAGAGACAACAAGGTTTTAGAAGGTGATGAGGCCTAAAGAGAAGCTATGCCCAGAGTTGTTTGTTACAAGTAATTGGGAGGAAAAACAACACGGAGACACACACAACCTCTGCAAGTGTATTTTTAGAAAGTGTTTCTTTCAAGGAGCAAAACCCGAGGAAAAATAATTTTCGAATTCTGAGACTAATATCAAGAGGAAGTATATTTAACCATTTTAAGAGGTTGAAGATTTATTTCAAAGGCTGTAAGAGCAAAAGAGAGGTTGTGCTGTTGATTTGCTCCCTGAACGCCCACGACAGCCAGGGCTGGGCCTGGCCACAGCGGGTCTCCCACGGAGGCCTGTCACCTGCTGCCTTCGAGGTGGGCTGGCAGGAAGCTGGGTCGGGATGCCAGAGACCCACGTGGTGGCTGCTGCCCCGCTGCAGGTGCGTGTCCCTCCAGCGTTCAAGCACAGCCCTATTAGTCACTCTCATATCTGTAGGATAGTTAAAAGTAATTTGTTCTTAAATTATTTGTGATTTAAGATCTCACAGTGTTTGTGGAAAATTTAGGAAGACAAAGTAAGAAAAGAGTGAAAAAAAAAAAAAACCCAAACCTAGAAAGCCTGCCCATAATGCTGCCACATGGGGTAGTTTCTGCTATTAGTTTTTTTTTTTTTAATTTCTTTTATTTGAGAGAGTTACAGAGAGAAGGAGAGACACAGAGAGTGCGAGCTTCCATCTGCCGATTCTCTCCCCGAATGGCTGAGTTGATCTGAAGCCTGGAGCCTCTTCTGGGTTTTGTACCTGGGTGCGTGTTCCCAAGAAATTGAGCCATCCTCAACTGCTTTCCCAGGCCACAAGTAGAGAGCTGGATGGGAAGCAGGGCTGCCAGGATTAGAACCAGTGCCCATAAGGGATCCTGGCACGTGCAAGGTGAGGACTTTAACTGTTAGGCTGCTGCACTGGGCCCAGTAACTTTTTTTTTTTTTTTCAAAAATGATGTACTATATTGTCATTCTCTAATCTATCTTTAATGTATTGTAAATATTCTGATATATTTCTAAATGTCTCTTCAATAATTTTAATGATGCACTGAAATGTATTTTAATTATTTTAAGATATTAATTTCTATGCTGAGATATAATTAAGATACAAAATTGTATGGAAAGGGCCTGACATGATGACTCAATGGCTGGATCCTCACCTTGCATGCACCAGGGTTCCATGTGGATGCTGCTTTGTGTCCCAGCTGTTCCACTTCCCATCCAGCTCCCTGCTTGTGGCCTGGGAAAGCAGTTGAGGATGGCCCAAAGCCTTGGGACCCTGTACCTGCATGGGAGACCAGAAGACACTCCTGGTTTTGGATCAGGTTGGCTCAGCTCTGGCTGTTGTGCCCATTTGGGGAATGAACCATTAGGAGGAGGATTTGTCTCTCCCTCTGTTTGTGAATCTGACTTGTCTTTCCAATTAAAATGTAAACAACACAATAATAATAACAAAAACAAGTGGGGCAGGACACCAAAGTCAGCCTCTTGAGCTTTGCAGCTGTCCGCCTCTCTGTCTGGGTGCCCAGGCCTTTTACCCACTGCCCAAGATTCCCTTATCTCTGCTACTCAGTGGCTTACAGTGAGGGTGTGGGGGACGTCTTGTGGGGGCGTGCTGAGAGCTTCTTTTTTCCCCAGGAATCTCCGGAAGTGTGTTCCAGAAAGCTCTGTGGGACTCATGATGGGAACCATTTGCTAGGCTGACCCCTCGTCCCTGTCGCACTGTTCCTATGTTGAGAGGACCGAGCTTCCCTGGAGGCTTACTGTGTGCCCGGGCACGGGGTGATGGAGAGAGCAGCAGGTTGGCCCCTGTGCCTGGGCAGCATGGAGACAGCCTTGCTTTCCCCTGCCCAGCACATCCTCTTTTCTCCCATGGCAAATGTCCTCGTTTCTTGCTGTGCAGGCTTGATGAGTCAAGCAAAGAGCCCTGAGGCCCAGCCGACAGCTGAAGCATGTTCAAGGCCTAGCCTGGTGGCCCCTCTGGCAGGTCGAAGAATGAAAGAGGAGGACAGCTGGCCCTGAGTCAATTGAGTGTCCCTAACGAGGCCATTCATTGCTGCTCTAGGCTCTCTCACACCACCCTGTGGATCTGGGCGCCTGACACCTCTCATTTCCATTCATAATTTTATCTGCCAAAGGCAGGTTCTAATGCATGCTTCCACAAGTCCTCGCTGGTACTGGTAGTGTGAGTCAAAGCTTACAGTAAGATTCTCCATATTTTCAAGCTTGGTGAAAGGCGTTACTGCCTATGCTGAAAACAGTACATTTCAGGGATCGGTGTTGTGCTGCAGTGGGTTCGGCCACACCCTGCAGCAGTGGCATCCCTGATGGTTGCTGGTTGGAATCCTAGCTGCTTGAAGGTGGCCCAAGTTCTTGGACTCCTACACCTATGTGGGAGACCTGGAAGAAGCTCCTGGCTTCTGGCTTTGGCCTGCTCCAGTCCTGGCTGTCGTGGCCATTTGGGAAGTGCGTCAATGGAAGGAAGATGTCTCTCTGTGTCCGTCTGTCTGTCCCTCTCTCTGTCACTCTGCCTTTCAAGCAAGTAAAAATGCATATTAAAATATCTCAGAAACTAACAGTGGGGTTAAATGGAACAGATGGGGTAGAAGGGCTTTTGTCTTCAAATGCATGGAGCATTGAAAGGAGAGTTGTGACCCTGCCAACATCTTTGCTGAGGGTACATCCTGTAGTTAGGCTGTTGCAATGGTGACTATTTAAGGCCAAGTACAGGAGGGCCTGCTTTCAGCTACTGGCTCCAGTTCCTGACTCCAGCTCCCTGCAGACCCTGGCAGGCAGTGGCAATGGCTCAGGTAACTGGGTTCCTGACCCCCATGTGGGAGGCCTGGATTGAGTTCCTGGTTCCTGGCCGTGTCCCTGCCTGCTGCTGTAAGGTGTCTGAGGAGTGAACCAGTGAATAGGAACTTCCTCTCTGCTTCCATTTGTTTGTGTCGCTCTCTGTCTTTCTGCCTCTCAGAAAACAAATTGTCACAAGAGACCTTGGTTTACTGCAACCTTTTAATCACTGAAATATACCACAGAGCAAGATTACTTTTAATTGGAAATCTGCCCCAAAATCTTCCATTGGGGATAATGTAAAGTTGCTCATAGGGGAAGACAGAAGGCAGAGTTGTGTGACGTCATAGGAAGCCTTGAGCGACCTCTGGGGTGGCCTGGAGGCCGCAGTGATGCTCACCCACAGTCCCCTGGGAAGGGTGACTACTTTGCATTTATTCTCTGATGTTTTTCAGTGTTACTGAAGCTCCAGTTTGCGCTTTGGAGCACTTAACATTTTCATTTCATTTTGTAACTTTGTCTTGACTTTAATATGGCCTGGTTTCAAACTCCTTCTTTCCACCCTTAGGAATATAGAAAAGATAAGGGAACAGTGCAATCTGATGAGGATCGGAATAATCCACTAAGGATTTCAAAAACGGGCCTGGGGTGAGCCCTTGGTGCAGCCAGTATGACAGCACTTGTGTTGTCTGAGGTCCACAGTGGAGGGCCTGGGTTGGAGGTCTGGGCCTGCCTCTGCTTCCCGCTGATGTGCTCCCTGGGAGGCAGCAGGCCGTGGTCAAGTCCTGGGGTCCCTAGCACCCACGTAGGAGACCTGGACTGAGTTCAGGGCTGTGACTTTAGCCTGGCTGGTGTGGGCATTTGGGGCGTGAATTGGCAGTTAGAAGATGGATTGGACTCTACCTCTGCCTTTCAAATCCTTTAGAAGTAAACTTTAAAAACATAATGAAAATGTGCTTGGCTCAGAGTCTCTGGGGTACGGTGGGACATTTTTGTAAAGCCCACCCTGTGCCACCTGACCACCACAGATCTCTAAAACATGGTTCTCAAACTTTGGGTTCTACGAGTTTCTTGGGGAAGGTTTCTTCCCTTCCTTTGGGATGCCAACATTGCAGGTGGTGGCTCTGCCTGTCACACTGCAGCTCTGACTTCATGGGAAAGCTTTTTAAAACATGAAACGCTGGGCCGAACTGCAGTTCTGCCTTGGGCCCTGGAATGTGCATATTTAAGAGGCTGATCCAGCTTTGAGAACCACTGATCTATCCAATCTCTAAATTCTCCACTAGCTTTGAAATTTCAGAATTTTAAGATTGTGTTCAACATTGTAGCACGGAGGGTAAAGCCACCGTCTGCAGTGCTGGCACCCATATGGGTTCTGGTTCATGTCCTGGCGGCTTTATTCCGATTTTGCTCCCTGCTAACACTCCTAGGAAAGTAGTGGAGGATGGCCCAAAGCCTTTGGACCCTACATGCATGTGGGAGACCCAGAAGAAGCTCCTGGCTTCTGCTTGGACCATCCCTAGTCACTGTAGCCATTTGGAGAGTGAACCAGCAGATGGCAGCTTGTGTGTGTGTGTGTGTGTGTGTGTGTGTGTGTGTCCCTCTCTAATTCTGTTTTTAAATAAGGTAATTTAAAAAAAAAAAGATCAATTTGCTCTTTCCACTGTTGGATATTTCTTACCACCCAACGGCACATTTCTCACACCCGGGGCACTGAGGTCGCCTTTAGTTCTCAGTGAGTGATTCCCACACCACCCAGGCTGTGTATCAGAGTCACCCAGGCAACTTTAAGCAGCAGACATCCTGATGGAGTCAATCAGACCTTCAGGTGGTCAAACCCCTGGACCTGTAATTCCTAAAGTTCTCCCTTGAGATGTTGAGGGAAGACCATGTCTCCAGACACCACAGTGCGGCAGTGGTTCCCTAAAGACACTTGATTCCACGGATTGGAAATCCCAAATTTCAGATTGTGTCTGTTACGGTCTCTGGATCTGCCTCGGTTTGGATTCATGGAGGAAAGTGAGTGTCATGAGCTGAAAGTTCCTAATGAGATGTAATCCCAGCGTAAACACAAGATAACAGCAAAAGCCAACCCGGCCCAAGCAGAGGGAGTTTATGCCATGGGCCCTAAGAACATTGGCATTGTGTGCCCACAGGGGCATTTTCTGAGTCATTTCTTCGTGCTCTGGTTCCTGCCTGGTAACTTCTTAGTGGATTCAACAGAGGCGACAGGTCTCCGGGGATTCCTGTCACTTTCTCATTTCCAACCAACCATGATTAGACTTAAAAAAAAAACCATCACTGACTTGAATGGTTGGTAACTGGAGGTCATTCTTTCTTTTGAGCTTTTTAAATTGTAGATGAACTAGGCCCGGAATGATGGCTCAGTGGCTAAATCCTTGCCTTGCGATGTGCCGAAGTCCTATCCAGCTGTACTTCCCATCCAACTCCCTGCTTGTAGCCTGGGAAAGCAATCAAGTACAGCCCAAAGTCTTGGGACCCTGCACCCCACCCCCCATAGGAGGCCCAGAAGAAGCTCCTGGCTCCTGGCTTCGGATCGGCTCAGCTCCAGCTGTTGTGGCCACTTGGGGAGTGAACCAGAGGACAGAAGCTTTCTCTCTGTAAATCTGCCTTTCCACTAAAAATTAATGCATCATTAAAAACAAAACAAAGCAAAAATGAATTGTAGTGAACTATCCCTACCGTGCCACACACCCTGGTAACCATTCTAAGCATGCAGGGACATTCATGTGCGTGCCACCATTACCATCTCCAGAACTTTCTCATCATCCAAAATGAAAGCTGGACCCACGCATCAAAGACTACCACTTCCCATTTCCTTCCAGCCACCCACACGGTTCCGGCAACCATCTGCCACTTTCTGTCCCTGTGGTTTTGCCTCTTCTCTGTGGAACCACACCGTTTATTTGTCTTTCTGAATCTGGTTTGTTGGCCTTGGCACGATGTTGTCAAATCTCATCCAGAGATTGCTTTTGATCAAATAGGTCCATGTCACAATTGAATTAGGTTCATGAATGTGTCAGTGTCCTCTCAGTTAAACAAACACACGGGGGATGGACACAGCTTCCTGGTCCCCAGACACCTGGTGGGGAGGGCTGATGGGGAGCACTGCCGATGGGGGCACCTCCTCGTTGCTGCTGGGTCCAGAGCCCTGGGTGGTGTTGTGACTCTCCCCCACTTCCTTCCTCTGAGCTTCCGATTGTGCCATAAACTGTAGCGATTTTATATCTCCAAATTCCTCCTCTCCAACTCCAATCCAACCTGCACTAGGACTTCTACTCTTATACAGAGCAGCCTCAGAGCCTCCTAGCCTGTGTCCCTCCTTGGTCGCCATCAGTCAGTATTGCATTAATGTGCTCAACAAACACTACGCAGCCTGGAGCTAGGCTCTTAAATCAAAGTGTCTTCCACAGAGCTGCTGGTGCCAGCTCTCAAACATCTGACTTCTCCCACCTGCACCTGCCTGGAGAGTGCCACTTTTCCCTGTCTGCTCATGGCCTCCCAGCAGGGGAGAGAATAAATCTCAAAGCTCTTGGCAGGTTAAAAGAGGCTGCCAGACAACAAAAGGAAATTTAAGAGAAATGAAGGGTCCTACACCTAAATCAGGGAAATAAAATCCTAGGCACGGAACTGAGGAAGACTGGCTTTGCAGTAGTTCATTGGGAAAACGCATAAAAGACCTTTGGAGGCTTGCCTGGATCGGTTCAGGTGGGTCTGGTGCACGCCTTAGCTTGGGTCCCAGAGGCCCAGGAGGCAAGAAAGGCATGGCCCAGGTCTTGGAGGAAGTAGGTGTTTAGCTGAGAGAGGCAGGATTAGAGGAACAGCATTCTTGGTATGCCGGCGGCACCAACAACATTCTGCCTTCGAGCCTTCATTATGTCAACTGCATGGCCATGCAAACCCAGGTGTCTACCTTGACCATTTTTCCCCCCTTAAATTTATTTATGTATTGGAAAGGCAGAGTTACAGAGAGAAAAGGAGAGACAGATAAAGAGAGAATTTGCATCCATTGGTTCACTCCCCAAATGGCTGGCATGACTGGAGGGAGATGAGCCTGTCTGAAGCCTGGATCTTCTTCTGCTGTTCCACACAATAAAACCCCAAGCACTTGGGCCATCCTCTACTGTTTTCCCAGGTCACCAGCAGGGAACTGAACCAGAAGAGGAACAGCCAGGACCCGAACTGATGCCCATATGGGATGCCAGAGTCACAGGTAAAGGCTTAACGTGCCATCCCACAGCACTGGCTATGATTATCACTCTTCTCCAGGCTCACGTTTCTTGGCTTTGAAGATACTATAATAATCTTACTTGGGGCAGTTGCTCCACAAGAGGGTGCCTATCGAGGCTGGCCTTGTGACGCTCAGGCTAATCTGCCACTTGCCACACTGGCATCCTATATCATTGCAAGTTAAGTCTTGTCTGCTCTACTCCTAACACCCAAGGACTTGGGTCCCTGCACCCCCACATGGAAGACCTGGATGAAGCCCCTGGCTCCTGGTTTTGGTTTGGCCCAATTGTGACTACTGCAGCCATCTTTTTTTTTTTTTTTTAAAGATTTATTTATTTTTATTGGAGAGGCAGATATACAGAGAGGAGGAGAGACAGAGAAGAAGATCTACCGTCCAATGGTTCACTCCCCAAGTGGCCGCAACGGCTGGTGCTGCACCAATCCGAAGCCAGGAGCCAGGAACTTCTTTCCGGGTCTCCCATGCGGTTGCCAGGGTCCCAATGCTCTGGGCCGTCCTCGACTGCTTTCCCAGGCCACAAGCAGGGAGCTGGATGGGAAGCGGAGCTGCTGGAATTAGAGCCGGTGTCCATATGGGATCCCGGGGCGTGTAAGGCGAGGACTTTAGCTGTGAGGCCATGGCGCTGGGCCCTGTTGCAGCCATCTTGAGAGTGAATTGCACATGGAAGATCTGCCTGTGTTCCTCTTTCTTTCTGTGTCATTTCCTTTCTCAGGTAACTTTTACAATTAAATAAATGTTAAAAAAAATACGATATGGGAGGAAATTGCCAATTCCATGGAAGCATTGTGGCACCAGTTTAAAACACACATGCCTGTTTGATCTCAGTAGGCTCTTGTCCTGGGCCTCCATGCCGTTCCCCGAGTTTGGAGCCTGTCTCTCACCAAAGCTATTCTGCCAGGCACCATGCCCCCACAGCTCTCGGTTGAGTCAGGCTGCCCTCACAGCTCCTCTGAGCCTGAACACTCTCCGCCCTTGGGGGTTGGCCTCTCCATCTGTCAGAGCCTGGTGCAGCAAGCAGGGTGGCCTGCCAGCCCTGGGGACGCAACTCCTGTGGGTCAGCCTCAGCCGGGAGCAGGGACCCGTCTGGGTGACTAGCCCAGTCCTCTGTCCTCCCCCAGGGGACAGAGCTCTAGGGACACTCAGCAGCTTTCTTGGGGTTCACGTGAACCCCAGTTTTATTTCTCTCCTCTTTTCCCATCTCACTTTGTCTCATGCCTCCATCATTACTGCTTTTTGGTACGGTGTGTCCTCTGTAAAGTGGTTGAATGCAACTCTTGGTGACGGGGTCTGCTTTTCGGAAACCCTAGGCTGGGACATGGCGGGGCCCTCTGGGTGTGGATTGTGGTTTCCTTACACTTCCCTGTGTCTACACTCTTGCTGTTGGTTTCTATTCTACACTGATGGATTCTTTCCTGCACACGCTGGTTCACTCCCCCAAAATGACTGCAATGGCCAGAGTTGAGCTGACTCAAAATCAGGAGCCAGGAGCTTCCCCTGGGCATCCCACATAGGTGCAGGATCTCAGGGCCTTGGGCCGTCCTCTACTGCTTTCCCAGGCCACAAGCAGGGAGCTGGATGGGAAGTGGGGCTCTGGGACATTAACTGGTGCCTATAAAGGATCCCAGCGTGTGCAAGGCAAGGACTTCAGTTACTGTGAGCCGGGCCTAGAATTTTTTTTTTTAGTTGACTTTCTTTTCTGATAAAGGTGAACCGGTACTTTCATTACTTTCCCTCTTCAGCTTCAAGCACCTCTCACGCTGCAAAATTGCCAGAAAGCAATTCCACAAACCCCGAATCTTCCACCGCTTCTGTCCCTATTACGTTAGAAATAGCTATGTCTGGTTTAGTTCAATCTCAGAAATAGTAGCTGCCATATCTGCAGCACCAGCAACCTGGCACACATGGCATCCTTCTCAGGAGTCGGTGTCCTGTATTAACAGTCTGCCTCTCTCTGTTCTAGATCAGGATATTGAGACCCAGAGAAAATTAGTGGCTACTGAAACCTAGCGTGTAAATAGTTCAGCTGGCATTTGTGATTTTTTTCCCCCACTGTGTTCATTTTCATTTTTTTTAAAAAAAGTTTTGAGACATTTTTAAAGGTTTGTTCATCTGGGGTGAGCGTTGTGGCCTAACAAGTTAAGCTGCCACTTGCTGTCGACATTTCATAGGAGTGCCAGTTTGGCTCTCAGCTGCCCAGTTTCTGATCCAGCTCCCTGCTAAGTGCTTGGGAGAACAACGGAAGGTGGCCCTGCGCTTGGTCCTTGCCACCATTGTGGAGGCATGGATGGAGTCCCAGCTTCTGACTTCAGCCTGGCCCATACATGGCTGTGGGACCATTTGGGGAATGAGCCAGTGGGTGGAAGACCGCCCTGTGTCTGTTTTTCACAGAGGAAAATATTCCATCCACTAATTCACGCTAGCAAAAAAAAAAAAAAAAATGACATACTAGCAAGAAACTGGATCTGAAGTGGAGCAGTGGGGACTCAAATCTTAAAAAAAAAAAAAAAAAAATCCAAGGAATAACAGAACAAATACCTACATGTGTATCGGTAAGATTTAGCTGTGCTGGAAATGTGTATTTGTTTTCCAGCTTTCTCTGTAAGGAGATAAGACACTAGCGAAACTGTTTCGTCGCCCTTCCTGCCCTCTGTGCTGATAGAACTACTCCCACGAGTAGGATGTAGTTGCTTTGTGTCCACTTCAAAACATCATATTCATACCTTAGTATCCCACTCATGGCCACCCACTCAATGCATTTTTTTTTTAAAAAATTGTTTATTTTCATTGGAAAGTCAGATATACAGAGAGGAGGAGAGACAGGGAGGAAGACCTTCCGTCTGATGATTCACTCCCCAAGCAGCCGCAATGGCTGGAGCTGAGCCAATCTGAAGCCAGGAGCCAAGAACTTCTTCTGGGACTCCCATGCATGTGCAGGGACCCAAGGCATTGGGGTGTCCTCGACGGCTTTCCCAGGCCACAAGCAGGGAGCTGGATGGGAAATGGGGCCACTGGGATTACAACCGGCACCCAAATGGGATCCTGGTATTTTCAAGGCGAAGATTTACACCACTAAGCTATTGCGCCGGGCCCATCAATGCATTTTTTAAAGATTTACTTCTTTATTTTTATTGAAAGGCAGATTTACCGAGAGAAGGAGAGACAGAGAAACAGGTCTTTGGTCTTCTGTTTCACTCCCCAAGTGGCCGCAATGACTGGAGCTGAGCTGACCTGAAGCCAGGAGCCAGGAGCTTCTTCTGGATCTCCTACACAGGTGCAGGGGCCCATGACTTTGGGCTGTTCGCTACTGTTTTCCCAGGCCACAAACAGAGAGCGGGGGAGAAGTGGAGCAGCTGGGATACGAACCAGCACCAACATGGAATCCCAGTGCATTCAAGGCAAAGATTCAGCCACTAGGCCATTGCGCTTGGCTCTCTCATGCATTCTGAAAGTCATCAAGAACCTGTCTTTCTTTGAAGAATGCAATGAAATTTGTTTGGTTTTGATTTATAAATGTCAGTCTGTGGTCTGAGAGAGGGATATTTTATGTGTTTTTTTCTAGCCTGCAGCACAATAATGAAAAAAAGTAGTAATAAACTTTACCATAGCAGAGCAGTAAACTACCGGCCAAGCATCTCTATGAAACAAACATCTCTGGTGAAAAATACTTAAATAAAACCAACCATATAAACTTCTGGAAACTTGCTTTAGGTACAAGGGAAAGTCTCCAGAGATGGTGTGTTGCATAAAATCCTACATCCTGCATTGTTCCTGCTCATATTTTAGTTTGTCATCTTTGTTTTGATGAAGATCATGACCCCAGAAGTCAGGCAGCTCGGGTTGAGTTCCAGCATTACCAATACTAGTTGTGAGACCTTGAGTCAATTTCCTGGCTTCTCTGCATCTTAATTGGTCTATGAATTCTAGTGAATCCTGGTGACGTCTGTTTAATTGGGTTGTTGGGAGAGTTCATTGAGTTAGAGCAAGCCAAACCCCTGGACTTGGCCCGGCACAGGGAGGCCTTGGTAGCTGGTGTTTGTTGTGGTGATTGTTAAAAATTCCCCTTGTCTTTAAGACGATTGTTGGTTTGTTTGTGTCTGGGGATGGGGGATGAAGCTATCTGCTGAAGCCCAAGTGTAACTCATATCGCAGCACTGGGTGAACTTGAAATCAATAGCTGGAGGAGAAAACTTTGTGCCGTTGTTCTGTGGTGAGCTTGGTAACCGAGCTGTCGTCCTCAATAGGGTTGTCTCTTCTAACTCTTGTGGGATGTCCCCCATGTGTATACAATTTCATTTCAGGAGGAATGGATGGATGGTTGGATTACTTCCTCTGTTTCTCTATGAAAAGCCTCTCTGTCCCTCCTCCTCTTTGTATATCTGACTTTCCAATGGAAAAAATAAGTATTTTTTTAATTAAAAAAAAAAAAAGCTTCCTGTGTCTCTCTGGTCTGTGTTCTGTATCCACGCAAAGGCTCTCAGGATACACGTGGGGGTGTGGAATTGCTGGATCGGGATGGAGCCTGAGTCTGTCGAATGACAAAGCCCCGTATGTGCTTCGTTCCGCAAGTAGATTCGCATGTGGAGACAAATGAGCAATGAGGCAGGTGGCGAGGAGGGGGAACCTCCCCCAGGGGCACCTTGTCCCTCACAGACAGCAGGCATTTGGAGAGGCCCAGGGTAGCAGAGACATCCAAAGTGGCCTCACGCATTTAGGTGAGTCCACAGCCAGTTTTTCTCCCGAATGTAATAGACACAGAGAAGAAAATGAAAATACATGGATATTGTCAACAAGAACAGGTTTTATTCCATGCATCAGAGTTTGTTAGAAGAAAAAAGAGTTCAAATGTTATGAATTCAAAAGACATTGAAGTCATTGACATCTGTGGCAGACTTGAGAGAGAGTGGTGATTTGTGGGGGCAAGAAGAGCCGAAGTAATATTTCTTTTTCTAGTCTGACCTGGTGAGTCTTCTGGCTGAGCCAAGAACTATGTAATTGTCTGTACATCATGGAGCCCAAGGAATGATTGGGTGGTGCGGCTTTATTTCAGACTTGTGGTGGAGCAGTTCAAGATGTCAGAGGAGTCAAGGCTTGTAGGGAAGAAGGGAAAGAGGGTGTCGGGGCCTTGGTGGGGCAGCAGCACAATCGATGAATGTCCTGGTTTGCTGAGGCCAAGTCCAACACCCGGCTGAGGATGCTATCGGTTCTGTTTCGTAAAATCCACCCCCAGACAGACTTCACAGTCTCCCTCAGACAGACCCTCAGCGTCTTACAGCCTTAAGTTGTTTTGGAATAATCAGAGAAAAGGGCTGGACGGGTGCTATGCCATGATGGCTCCTTGAGCAACAGGAAGAACACTTCCGATGAGTGTAGAGGAAGATGAGCAACATCTTCCTAGGGACATGTGGAACCTTCCTCTCCCCTCCCCTCCCCCCTCCCCCCTCCTCCCCTTCTTTCCCTTTTCCTCCCCTCCTCTCCCCTCCCTTCCTCTCCTCTCCTCTCCTCTCCTCTCCTCCCCTCCCCTTTTCCTCCCCTCCCCTCCCCTCCTCTCCTCTCCTCTCCTCTCCTCCTCTCCTCCCCTCCTCTCCTCCCCTCCTCTCCTCTCCTCCTCATCTTCTTTTCACTCCTCCTTCTTCTCTTTTTAAATAAGGAGGCTTTTAATTCATTCCCTCATTTTTACTTATTCGAAAGGTCAAAAGGGAGAGATATCTTTTGTCCTTCTGCTGGTTTATTCCTCAAGCACCTGTGATAGGCAGGCCCGGGCCAGGTGGAAGCCAGGAGCTGGGAACTCCATCCTTGTTTCTCACGTGGCTGGTAGAGAGCCCTAAGAACTTGCACCATCCCTTTCTATTTTCTGGAGTGCACATTAGCAGGAAGCTGGAATCAGAAGTTGGGCGAGGGCGGACCAGGCACTGTCGTCGTTCCCAGTGGTGTCCTGACGGCTGTGCCAAATGCCTGTCCCCAGGCTGTTATGCCTCTTGCCCTCACCTTGTCTCAAGTGCAGCCATGAGCAGAGTGGTGATGTTTTTGGACAATGACATGCCACCATGACTGCACCACATTGTCTGTGCCGTCACAGTCCACACCACCTGTGACGTGAATGGCCACACTACGATGACTGCGTAGTGACAAAGTCACCTGAGGATGCACCTCCCAGTCGGTACCGCCAACATGAAGTGGCACATCCCTGCGACACAGGTCTTTTGCAAGCAGAGTTGATGTGGACGAGAGGGCGAGCGGACAGCCACACTCCAGCCTCTGTCAACTTTGATGAGGAGCAGCCTGACTCTACCAGCAGGCCGTTATTCTTTCCCATGTGTCCGTGACCTTTGGGACTTGATCATGAATGACCCCAGGGTTAGCCCGTCAGATGAAGTGGAGGAAAGAGGAGATTCAAGGCAAAGAGAAGTGAATGGTGCTTTTTCATGAGGCATAGCTTAGAGGTCTTTGTCCGAGTGACCCAGTTACCATGAGCCCTGAGCTGTCTCCCCGCTTCTTGTTTTTGGGTTCTTGCCTTTTCCTGTAGACAGCTTCTATCTGGAATTATCCTATTGATTTCCCATGATGTTTATAACTAATAACAGATGTTATATTAAAAACAATAACCATAGCCGCCTCCCAATATTCCTTGGCTTCTGTTGTTATCCATCTTAGATGAAAATAACCCCCTTAATAAAAGGAGAGAAAAAAAATGAACGCATGATAAACTAAACTAAAAAGAACCCCTCCCCCCAAATGCAAAATCTCACAGAAAAAAACCATTGGCTAAGCAGATCATCCTTTTTTTCGTAACTAGTATCACTTGTAAGTGTAAAATTCATGGAGGACAGAAAATGAGTATGTCAAAGGGAAACAGATAAGCTGTTCTTTAGGAGTGTCAAATCTGTTACCATCTTTTGATGAATGGCTTTTAGGATAGATTTGGGGTTTCCTATGACAACACTGTTTAGCTCTTCGTGCTGCTGTTTCAGAAAGCTGGAGTAGCGAGTAGAAAGCACAAGGGCTTCGGGTCGGATTGGCTTCAAATCCTAGCTGCGACACGGATATGCTATGTAGTCGCTCCGAGGGTCCTGCTTCCCATCAATAAATCTTTCAGGCTGTTACATGTTATAGTACATACACACACACGTGCTTACACACATCCCCACACCCTTACACACCCGCATACTCCCACATGCTCACACTCACACATGCTCGTACCTCCCCACACTCCTGGGGCACACCCACACATACACTCCTGCACACGCATACACTCGCACACACCTGCTCACACACTCACTCACCTTCACACACTCTTTGGATGTGTCTCCCAGGAGCCACCTGCTGGTGGATGTTTGCTACCCAACCCATCCACTGGTTTCATCACAAGCCTATTCTTTCAATTTCTAGTTGGTCACAACAGATTACAATGAGGAATACTAGGTGTTGTAAGCATTTCTAATGCTTACTTAATTAAAAAAATTAGAATCTTTATGAGGTATAACAGGAACTGTTTTGATCTCAACACCATGTAAAAACCTTCTATGATTTGGAGCCAGTGCTGTGGTGTTGCAAGTTAAGCCGCCACCTGCAACCCTGATATCCCACATGGGGTACTGCTTGTTCTGCCTTCAGCCCAGCTCCCTGCAATGGCCTGGGAAAAGCAGCTGAAGATGGCACAAGTACTTTGGCCCCCGCCCCCACACAGTAGACCTGGATGAAGCTTTAGGCTGTGGGCTTCAGCCTGGCTGTGGTCATCTGGGGAGTGAGTCAGCGAATGGAAGATCTCCACCTCTGCTTTGTCTCTGTAACTCTGACCTTCAAATTCAATAAGTGCATCTTTAAAAAGCATCTTACGGTTCTATGTGATTCTGACTGCCGTACGTTCTATTTTTTTCCCGTTACCATTTTGTTACGATTGTATTCTTGTCACCCACTGACGCTTTGCTCTCTGGGGAGTTGAGCACTGGGATGCATCACTGGAATGGCAGGGACCAGGGGTCATCGGCTTGGACTCTGAAATCGGACGCAGTGTTCAAACCTCAGCTCTGCTACCTGCAAACTGGAGAAAGTGACTTACAGTACTCGGAGTTTCCCCATTGCACAGTGTCATAACACAGCCCGGCTAGGAGGAATAAATCAATGCATCGTGATACGGCCTGGCCCTTGTCTCAATGGTTTGATTGGCCAAAGTCTGAAAGAACGAAACTGTTATTTTTCCAATGATTAAAAATTGGTAAATAGGGGATACTGTGATGGCTCAATGGACTAGTCCTCCAATTCTTTTTTTTTTTTAAGCTTTATTTGTTTTTATTGGAAAGGCAGATATACAGAGAAGAGGAGAGACAGAGAGGACCAGTGCTGGGGCTGGTCATCAGGTGTCCCATGTGTGTGTGTCTATAGGTGCCAGATGTGGGCTGGATGCTGGCTGTGCAGCTGTGTGAACAGGGGGTGGATGGAGCATCTTCCTGCCCTGGCACGCCCTGTTTGGGAGCAGAGAATCACCCTGGACTATCACCTGGCCCAGGACGGCTGCGGTGGGGTCACCTGGAGGTGAGGGTCCAGGGGAGAGAAAGGTGGGTGGCGGATTTCAAGCCGCTCTCTCCTGGGCTTCTTGGGGGACAGCCTGTTTCCAAAGCGACGGATGACGGCAGGAAGATGGCAAGAGATGCTGACAGAATCAAGTGGCGAAAGGCTCAAGTCTACCATGACTGAAACTCTCCCAGCCTTGTCTCCTCTTCTGAAAATGGAAGAATATAATTTCTGTTCCTTGGTAGAGGTGAGAAATGCCAGTGACGTGCTGTGCGGGGTGCCTGGCCAGAGTTAAGGCTCTGGGAGTGGTAATTCCCAGCTGCCAGCAGGTGTGGCGGGGTCATGACGTCAGCCTGTGCTATTGGTGTCCCCGATGCACCTTTCCTTCGGCGGTGTGAAGCTCTGTGGTCTTCTAAAACATTATTTATTATCCCCACACTTCTCACAGTCATAAATGTCTTGTTTTTGTTCTCTTCCATTTCTCCACTGCTGTGTATTTTAGAACTAATATGTCCTCAGTGGAACCCAGGACCCAGCTCTGATAGCAACAGCCAGGTTCAGCTCAGGGAAATGGCTTTTGAGAGGCAATCATTGGTTATTACCAACAGCTCCCATGGCCCAATCTGATCCCTGCAAAAAGAGATCTCAGCCGCCTCATTCCGAAGCCGTTACACTGCGGGAGTCCAGTGCTAAGGTCACAGATGACGTCACCCAGGGACGAGCTCACGCAGGGGTGGATGACGTCACGCTAGGGTGCTCATTCACTCACCAGCACTGTTGGTGGCTCTGGTCTGGTCCATTGTTGTGACTGGCTGAAGCGAGGCTCTCTAAGGCTGACATCGCCGTGGGTTGGAGACGCGGACTGTTTTGGGAGAAGCATAGGAGTGACGGACTATTAGGGAGTTTAAATCTTGGAACCAACCGGAAGTTGCCTCTCTTGGGCGGGTCAGTATCCCCCTTTGTTGGAAACACATCTCTTTAGGTGTGTGCACTGGTGTGTGTGTGTGAATGAAAGTGGAAAGTTTGGTAAGGACCAGACGTCTTGGTCCTGTAGATCGTGAAAGCATCAGAAATTCATCCTAGCTGTGAAGGTAAGCATTGCAGCGGAACAGGAAGAAGGGATGTGCAAGGCTACTTCAAACTATCTGTGGGAAAACGGAGCTAGAAGGGAAGTTTAGGCACAGCACGTTAACCCTCCACACCGCTTATGAGCATACCCGGTTTGAGACTCAGCTGCTCTGCTTCCGATCCAGGTTCCCGCTGGAGTGCCCGGGCGGCAGCAGAGGTCTCAGGGCGTGGGCTCTTGCTGTTCATGTGGGACACCTAGGTGGGGTTCCGGGCTTGCGTCCCAGCCTGACCTAGGCTCTGCTCTTGAGGGCATTTGAACCAGCATGTGGAAATTCTTTTTTTTCCTTTCCTTTCTCTGACTTTTGTATAAAAAAATCATCTTTAAAAAAAAAGATGAAATTTATTTTGATGTAAACATTTTTGAAAGCCATGCATAGTGCTGTCATAAGACACATTTTTGGTGACCTTTTTGAATATCCTTCACATGTTTATTTCTTTATGTAAAAGATAACAGACACACACACACACACTCACACTCACACACTCACAGATGAGCAGGAAGAGGGCCCATCTGCTACCCACTCCCCAAATGCCCTCAACAACCCCCTGCTAGGGCTGACACTAGGAACAAAATTCAGGCCTCATATATGCGTGGCAAGAACCCGTTACAGGAACCATCACTATTGCCTCCCAGAGTGTGCGTTAGCAAAGAGCTGGAGCCAAAGTTGCAGGCACAGAATGAAAGCCCTCTAGTGGGACACAGCCATCCTAAAGGGTTCACAAACTGTCCTGTCATGATTGGCTGCACCCCAGCCACCACTGCGCGCCAGGAGGCTGCCCAGTGCTGTGCTGAAGGGCAAAAGGGGCGTTTGTGCTTCTCCGTCAACAATTCCGTAATGTTTGCTCACTGAAGGAAGGACGTGGAGCCTTGGCAGAAGTCACTGGTGCTTGTGGAAGGAAGTTACAAGTGGTTGGGCATGGTGAGGATGGCGGCTGTGATTACAGCTGCTTCGTGAAATGGATCGTCCGTTGTAACGGGAAGGATGATCCTGGCATGGGCAGTGGCTGTTGGAAGTAAGATGGGGGTAGGGAAGGTGTCGCATAAAGAGGCCAGGAAGAATAGCACTGGCTGATGTTTGGGCTCCGGAGTGACGTTTCTGAATCTAAAGAGGATGAGGAGGTGGAGGTGGGGAAGTCAGGGGACCACACACGGACTACGGGGTTGGGCTGTTTTCCTGCGTTGGTGCACACGATGCTGGGACACACCTGAGGCCCGTGACAAGGCAGTGATATACAGAAGGATGGTAAGAAGTGCGGAAAGACGCCGCAAGGCAGAAGCGTTCTGCCACAAGAGGCGTTTTCACCCGTCCCTTGGAGAAGCGGAAGGGCTGTGTAGCTGTCGGCTGCTCAGATAAACGAGCGATGTGGAATTACGTTGGGACATGTTCCAAGCTTCCAGGGTTATGTAAAGCTTTCATTTGACTACTGAGGAAAGCAAATTGTTGCCTTTTCTGATTAGACATTTATACAGTTCTTTGTACTTGCAAAGAGGCTCTGGTCTCCTAACATTGTAACTCTGTAGGACAGGTATTTTACGTTTGTTTGATGGCTATGGAGTCTGAGGCTTACGATAAGTAGTTTGGCCTGGTGCTACACAATAGGTAGCCGAGTTTTTCTTCACACAACACGCTGGTTGGTGATTTTTAACAAAAAAATTTTTTTTCTTAGAAAAAGACTTATTTTTATTTGAAAGGCAGAGTTACAGAGAGAAAAGGAGAGATAGAGGGAGCTTTTTCATCTGCTGGTTCACTTCCCAGAGCTGGGCAGACCCAAGCCAGGAGCCAGCAACCTCCTCTGAGTCTCGCATGTGGGCGCAGGGTTCAAGGACTGGGAGCATCCTCCACAGCTTCCTGAGGCCATAAACAGGGAGCTGATCAGAGGTGCAGCCGCCGCGACTTGAGCCAGTGCCCAGATGGGATGACAGCCAACAGACAGAGGCTCAACGTGCTCCGCCACTGTGCTGACCCCAACCCTGGGCTAGTTCGACCCCAACCCCTTATTTGGTTGGGTCTCCTTTAAATTTCTGGATCCAGCAATGCATCCCTGTGAATTACCAGTGACCATGGGATATCCATTTGTTTCCCAGCAGCTGAGGCTCGTTGGATGCCTAGCACACACAAAGACCTGGACAAGCACCTGTCCCTGGTCCTCCTCCCCCAGGTCAGTCAGGTCTAGCTTGCACTCAGTGATGCTGTCGAGCCGAACAGATCCCTGAATCAGAAACCTGGGTCGCATGAGGACCCAGTAGAGGAAACACGATGAATGGTAGGCGAGACTAGCAGCTAGGAACACGTCTGGGTTTCCCATGTGGGTGACCAGGGCAGCCCAGTGGCCCAAACACCCAGCGAATGCTCTGTGGTTGTGGAAGAGGGTGTTCATTTCAGCTCCTGCCTCTGGGCTCTGAAGCTTCTCTTAGCTGGGTGCTGCCCCCTGCAGGTGACTCAGTCCAGCAGCTTTTGAAAGCTCCGCAGGTGGTTCTCTTGC
Source organism: Ochotona princeps (assembly GCF_030435755.1). Taxonomy (NCBI): domain Eukaryota; kingdom Metazoa; phylum Chordata; class Mammalia; order Lagomorpha; family Ochotonidae; genus Ochotona; species Ochotona princeps. The sequence goes on along the minus strand of NC_080859.1, from coordinate 22,893,450 downwards.
TCCAGGATTTTCCCAAGGTGGCATCTCTTTTTCAGAAAATGGCTTCTAAAGTCTCTTGAAAATTCATCTCCCAAGGGCGCAGCGCAATGGCTCAATTGGCTAATCCACCCCGTCAAGCGCTAGGATCCCATATGGACACCAGTTTGTGTCCCGGCAGCTCCACTTCCCATCCAGCTCCCTGCTTGTGGCCTGGAAAAGCAGTCGAGGATGGCCCAAAACCTTGGGACCCTGTACCTGCATGAGAGACCCAGAGGAGGCTCCTGACTCCTGGCTTTGGATTTGCTCAACTTCAGCTGTTGTGGCCAATTGGGGAATGAACCAGTAGATGGGAGATCTTTCTCTCTGTCTTTTCTTCTCTTTGCAAATCTGCCTTTGCAATAAATTAAATAAATAAAAAGTAACCTCCCACCCTTTCCCCTGCAGCCCCATTGGCCTTGTTCCAGCGTCCTCAGTGATTACCTTCCTCTTTTACGGCTTTTCCGTCTCTACGTCCGGAGCAAGGCTGTGTTTTTACAGAGCGTGGCTGGAGAAAGAGGAGCTGTCAAGGAAACGGAACAGTATTTCAGTGTTTTTCTTTGTGAAGCTTTGCACAGCAAGACTATTGCATCACAAATCTTGTAATTCCTGGGAAACGGGTAATGACGTCTAGAAGCTACTCGCTCTGTGTGTGTACCCTCGCTCCGGAAGTAAAGCGCAAACGACAAAATAAACTTGACAGCTTCCTTTGAAGTCATTTTCATCCGGCCCCTCAGAGAAATTTCTTTTGCAAGCTCTGAGAGTGAGCAGTCTCTGTGGGTAATCTGACAGCTGCCAAGGGCAAAGTGAGAGAGCCCTTTACCGCCCCTCTCTGCAGGATGCTGGGTCACGGCCATGTCCACCAGCACTGCCTTCATCCAGGGCTGCTCTGATCAAGAGTGCAAATGACAGGAAATGACATTTGCATCTGGGAAAAAAGGGTACGTGACTGTGGGCTCCTGGAGTCTCCACTCATCTGTCAGCTGTGGTGAGATGTGTGCTGACCCAGGTTAAGACTTCAGTTCTTGCTGCACCCCTGAAGGCCCCGGGGGTCTCCCTTGTCTGAAGCTGTCTGATGGGACACCAAGGTGGATTCAGTCCAGAGCTGAAGGTCTTCAGCATTGCTTGGCTAGTCTTGTTTCGCGTTGGAAGGTCAGCTCTTGTCCTTAAAAACCTCAACCTGGCATTTTTCCAGTTTCCATAGAAGACTGGTTTTTCAAGAAGCAAGTAGGGTTTTGACCTTTAGCACTGTCTTTTACCATTAAAATATAATTCAAGAAAATCATTCAAGTTTTCTTGGGGGAGGGAGTTTCCTTTTCATCTCCTCTTTTCAATAAAGAAAAACAAGGTTTTCAGAGGTGTTGAATTTGATCTTGCTGCTTCCGATGGGACTTGGGTGCTGGCACTTAGATGATGTGTTTTGTCACCTGTGGAACTGGGAACACAGTTTCTTCTTTGCACTGGAGTAGGTAAGTCTGACCTGAAGGTTTTGATGACCTATTAGTGTTTATAGGGACCTTCTGTTGCAGCCAGAACGCCTCGGGGAGCGTCCGAGGTCTGCTCATGACCACTTGGAGGAGGGGATGATGAATTGAGTGATTTGACTTCACAGCTCTACAGTAGACCCTCTCATGTTTTTCAAGGGCAATGCATTGGAATCCTGTACCGAAGCTCATCTTCAGAGATCTCTGTAGGGCAAAATATGCTCCTGTGTACCCCACTAGGAGATGCACAGGCCCCCGACCCTGCAACAGTGCTCCCCAGCCAGGGCATTGGAACAGTCAGATTACCCTGGAATTGTGAGCCGGCCCACTGTCCTCCCCAGAGGCTCGGGGGTGAGGGGTGAGCAGGTGCCGTTGGTTGGGCTCACGTGTCTGGTGGACCCTCCTGCTTCCACTCCAGCATGGGAGCCACTTGCCCACAGGAAAGTTGAAGCATATCTGGGCTCACATTGGAGACCTGCTACACCAGATGTGAAACTGAGAGTGCCAACATTGGCATTCCTGGTTGGTACTTGGGGTTAGCTCTGAAGCCTTAGCCTAACTGATTCCTTCCTTTTCACGTTCTGGCACTTGCATCTTTTAAAGCCTGGCTCCTATCATAGCCTACCTCTTGGATTGCCTCAACCCAAAGAGCTCGCCTTCTCTGCATTTTTAATTCACTCACTGTCTGGATGATTTATTTAACAATTCAATTAGCAAGTGAAGCCCTAGCTTCTGTTTCACTTGAATGCAATTTGTCTTATATTGTGATTTAATTTATCACTTATCTTGGTCTAGTGGAAAGAAGAGTGACTTGAATTTCAGTTCTGGTTTAACATGGAACTGAATTCTGAGCGAAGTATTAAGCCTTTCTGGAATTGAGAGCCTCAGACCGCACCAACTTAGCTCTTTCTACCCTTGTTGTTGGAATGATTTGATTTGTTTGATTTTCAGTGAGCCCTGACTCCTGGTATTCACACCCATGTATGATCCTGCATGCGTGAGTAGGGACTGTATGCCTAGAATGTGATAACCAGGGCCAGTACATGGGCTCAACCTCCGCCCTGTGACACCAGCAGCCCTGTGGCGCCAGTTTGTGTCCCGACTGCTTTACTTCCAATCCAGCTCTCTGTTTATGGCCTGGGAAAGCAGTAGAGGATGGCCTAGGTCTTTGAGTCTCTGTACCCATGTGGGAGACCCAGAAGAAGCTCCTGGCTTCTAGCTTTGGACTAGCCCAGTTCTGGATCTTGTTGTCATTTGGGGAGTGAACCATTGGATGGCAAAGCTTTTCTCTCTGTTTCTCCTCCTAATAAATAAATCTTTTAAAAAAGAATGTGGTAACTGTAGCCAGATGTCACTTAGGTGGTGAGCCTAGAAGAGACTGTGGTTTGGGCTTTGCTGGTATTCGTTCCAACTTGCTCCCTTCATCCTGGGGTTGATGGACAAACTCCCTGGAGAGAGCAGCAAGGGCCTACAGCCATACTCTGACAGCCTGTGAGGGACTGGGTCTTTCCAACAATCACTGAACTACTGTGATCTTGCTGTTATTGATCCTTGGAATGATTACAGCTCCAGTTAATACCTTGTGGTTTCGGTCTCGTGAGAGACCCTGGGCTGACATTTTTGATGGCAGCCTGGAGACAGACTCTAGAGGAGGGGACTCCACCAAGCCTTGTGTGTGTTCCCAACCTTCTGAAATGGAAAATTACTAAGTGTCTGTTTACTTACGCTACTAAGTGTTAGGATAATCGGTGATGCAGTAATGATTAATGGTACCGATGAGATGGACATACAGATGCCTTTTGGTTAGATTAGGCTAAACTTCTACTGCTATTACAGGTGACCTTACGGGAATCTCGGTGGTGTATATCGCAAAAGTTGGTTCGTTACTCATGCCATCTGTGCACTGAAAGTTGGTGGTAGCTGTGCTCAACTTTTTTTTTTTGGCTGCCGGAGGTGCCTTTCCCTGGAACATTGCAAATCATACCGCAAGAGGAAAAAGGTGGTAGAGTATGCATTGGTTTAAAAACTTCTATGGAAAAGATACATCACTGAGTCTATTTGACTGTCATTGGTCAGCTCTGACCATATGATTATACAGGGGTTTACCAGAGCCCCAAAGTATAATCCTCCCCAGAAAGAGGCATTAACTAACTATGAACAAAAACACAGTGGGTCACGGACAACGGTGTCAGAAGGAGTGGCTGCCACAGAGGATGACACACAGACAAGCGAAGGTACAGCTCACGCCATCAGAGGCCCCAGAGCCTGCCTAGGAGGAAAGGAAAATTGAAGAGCTGTTTTCTGGAGAGAGGAAGACAGGGAACGCAGGGAAGTGAAGGAAGTTGAGGGCTCTTACTATACTCGCATTTTCCATCATCATCATCCCCAGATCTCACCCAGATGGGGAACTCCATGGCAGATGCAGCATTGGGACGTGTCCCCTGTCTTCTGCCGGAGAGGACTGCCTCCCCTGGGCTCCGTAGGCCTAGGCCTCTCCCTGGGCTGCCATCCTGTTTATGAACTGGGCTTCCAAACAGCTCTGTTGTAGTAGTCTGTTCACAAGGGAGGAACCCTTGCCATGTGACCTCAGGCAAGCCTGCCATCCCCTGGCCTTCTCGAAGGCCCACTCTAATCTCCCTTGCTTGAGTACTAAGCTCCATTCCTATAGGCGTCCTGCAGGTATTGGAGGAGCTTACAGAACAGTTGTGAGCCCACCATCCATCTCAGGGGCCTGGCCAGGTGCTCATTCATCAGGCCTGCAGACAGGGGAAGCCAAGACCCTGACTTAGCTGCTAAGCCAAACCCTCATGATGGATCGGTTGAAACCAGCATCAGGTTGCACTTCTGCAAAAACGCTGCAGAAAAACGTCAGGCCCTGACAGCTCCTGGAGAACAGAGAGCCTGCTTTGATAATCCTTTCTTCTAGAAAAGCAACTTTTGCCCTGGGGCCTTGCATAATCTTTACCTCATACCAGATGGTGTTGCATTTCTCCCGAGGTTAGAGTTGACGTCAAAAGAGGTAGACTCTCTTTGCTTAGATGAATTCTGAAGGGAGCAGGGGAGAGTGCCAGAAGTGTGGTTTTGAAAGTGACCTTGGATGCCACCAAAACTGAAGCCCTGGCCAGCACAGGGACCAATGCCTTGTATTCATCGTCCGGGCATTTAAAACACTGTGGGGTTTGGCGATTGAGGACAGGTTTGAAACTTCCTGGAATCCTTCCGGGCACCGTCCTGCTTTCCGGCACCCTCCCTGACAGAACAATGGTGTTTCTTGGGAGTAAACTGATGGAGATTGTAAACCACATCTATACCATGACATATCTTGCTTTACTGATTGACCATCCAGGTAGTATCTACATGTTATCTTTCATTTCATAGCTACTAACTGTTCCCTATAAGGCTATGCATAGGTGCCACACTGCATACTTGAGATACAAAGGTTTCTAGCAGGAGACAATGTTATGGAATAGTACATGGGCTATGCCAATACACATACATATAAAGAGCTATAAAAATGATGGCAAGGCAGGGTAGGTGGTGTGATGCGGCAGGCATTTGCAAGGTTTTTTGGTGGGCTGTGTCTTGAAGCATGAGGTTTGTAGATGCTCAAGGTGTGATGAGGATGTTGGAGACCTAGGGCAGGGTGTGGACAAAGGGAGAGAGTTGTGAACCTGTTCTAATAGTCTTATACTGGGCACACAATAGCACTGTCCGTCTTAGTGCCTTTTACTCTACGGGAACTATGTGACTCATTTGTGCTGAGTTTGAAGCACATATGAAGTATAAATTAGGGGCCAAAGCTTTTGCATGGCTGTTCTAGACTATCTAGAACATTCCCCTCCCTTCCAGAACAAAACCAATGGCTTTAGCATTGGCGGCTGTTCATCAGCATAACCTGGACTCTCCTCTAATTCAATGCAAAACTAATAAATAAGTATAGTATATCTTGTGAGAGATCTGATGGGACTGCTTGGGAGTGGAGGACGCTGAGATAGGAAGTGTGGCCAGGACTGTATCAGGAGAAACTTTGACCCCATGATGAGAAATTAACTTGCATCTGTAGGCCGTGCAAGGATTCAGGGTGGATTTTCCATGAAGTCAGTTAGCTTTGCACTTGACTGTTTCAGTGCTCATCCCACGCTTGCTCTGAACTGAGGAGGTCTGAGTGCAGAGATGTTTGAGAGGATGGGCTGGCCAGGCGTTAGAAGCATAGTTCAGGTCTGCCACTCCTGCCGCTGCACTCCAACAGGGGGCGCTGTGCTGGGCCCGAAGAAAGGTTTCCTTGTCTTCAGACCAGCATCTCTTGGCTGGAAATGCCTTCCTGTATTTGACAGGAGCCATTTTCCCCCACCCCTTAGATTTGTATGTTTTTAGTGGAAAGGCAGTTACAGAGAGAAAGATGAAAAATAGAAAGATAGATGATTATAGATAGGGTCTTCCGTCAGCTTGTTCACTCTCCAAATGGCTGCAATGGCCAGAGCTGAGGCAGAAGTCAGGAGCTTCTTCCTGATCCTCAACATGGATGCGGGGGCTCACGCACTGGAGCTATCCTCTATTGCTTTCCCAGGTGCATTAGCAGAGCATCTGGGACTCGGATCAGCACCCATGTGGGATGCTGGTAAGCTGAAGTGCCAGAGGGGCCACTTTCTTTCGACTTGACTTCTTAAGCCAAAAGACTTGCTTTTTTTTTTTTTTTTTTTTTTAAGATTTATTATTATTGGAAAGCCGGATATACAGAGAGGAGGAGAGACAGAGAGGAAGATCTTCCATCCGATGTTTCACTCCCCAAGTGAGCCGCAACGGGCCGGTGCGCGCCGATTCGAAGCCGGGAACCAGGAACCTCTTCCAAGTCTCCCATGCGGGTGCAGTGTCCCAAAGCTTTGGGCCTTCCTTGACTGCTTTCCCAGGCCACAAGCAGGGAGCTGGATGGGAAGTGGAGCAGCCGGGATTAGAACCGGCGCCCATATGGGATCCTGGGGCTTTCAAGGCGAGGACTTAAGCCGCTAGGCCACGCCGCCGGGCCCAAAAGACTCGCTTTTGAAATCAGCATTTAAAAGATGCTTTGGGTTCATCAACGCTGCTGGATGCGGCACATTGGATCCACATTTGCAGCTGGCTGTGCTGTTTCCTGCTTGGCTATTCCTTCCCAGTCCTTTCCCTTTGCACCTGCCAAGCTCTCACATTCCCTTGGATGGACCCAGCTCCCCGGCAACCCACTGCACCCGGTGCTCCCTGAGAAGTCCTGCCACCATGACTTCGCTTGATTGCCTACTTGCAGTAAACTGGGTCATTTGTTATTTATGAAATTGTACTCACACTTTAAGACCCAAGAGGTCATCCTAAGGTTTTGTCCATAAAGTTCCCTCCACCCTAGAGGGAGGTAAACTTTGACATTTCTCTCAAAACCTTCACCTGATGGGAATTTGGGGATGCACCCAGACCCCAAGGTCCTCAAGGGCAAGAAGGGGTCTGGATGTGGTGGCAGTTCTTATAGGACTCAGTGGTGCTGGGAACACAGGGGCACCTGGCAGAGTTTTTAGAGTGAAAACTCTTTAGTTCAAAACTTTAAAAGGTGAGCAGAGTGCTCCCCTCATTTTCTCCAGTTGGGTTCTCCAGAGGCTGACTGCGACGTCCAAGCCTCTTCCTATCTTGTCCCCAGTGCCTCCAATTTAACTAACTTTAAGTCTCCCTCGGGTGAACATTATTTTCTTCCAGATGGTAATAAAGGTGTCTCACTAGAACACGGGGAACACCTCTTCTTTCAGAAGGCTCCGAGCCGAAAGCGCGCAGATGAGTGAGGATGGAATTTTCTCTCTCCTCTGGGGCAGGAGGGTGTAAAAAGCGAACCACCTAAGAGATTGCAGACGACATCAGAGTGCTGTTGAACTTGGAGGAAAGTGCGGCTGGCACAAGTAAAGCGGAACAGGCTTCAACACTAACACTGAAGAAGTCATGGACGTTGAGGAAGTTTCACTGTTTGACTAAGACTTTTCTGGAGGGGCTGGCGTTGTGATACAATGGGCTAAGCCCCTGCTTGTAATGTGAGGAGTGCTAGTTCCAGTCCTGGCTGCTTTACTTCTTAAAGATTTATTTATTTAATCGGAAAGGGAGATTTACAGAAAAGGAGAGACAGAGAGAATGATCCATCCATTGGATCATTCCCCAAATGGTTGCAATGGCCAGAGCTGAGCTGGGAGCCAAGGGCTCAAGCTTTTTTTCTGGGTCTGCCCTGTGTGTTCAGGATCCCAAGGCTTTGACAATCCTCTGCTACTTTTCCAGGCCATAAGTAGGGGGCTGACTGGGAAATGCAGAGCAGCTGGGACATGAACTGGCAGTCATATAGGATTCTGGCACTTGCAGGGGGATCATTAGCCAACTGAGCCATCACACCAGGTCCCTGGCTGCTCCAATGCTGATCCAGCTGCCTGCTAATGTACCTGGGACAGCCCTAGAACACAGCCCAATTCCTTCGGTCTGTGTCACTCATATATAAAACTTGGATTGAGTTCTGAGCTCCTGGCTTCAGAATGGACCAGCCTGGGACATTGCAACCATTTGGGAAGTGAATCAGTGGATGAAAGATTCATCCTCTCTCTTTTCCTTTCAAATAAATAAAATAAATCTTTTAAAAAGTACTTTTACTGGGGAAGGTGACTGGAGAGGGTGTTGATGAATAATAAAGAGATCTGCATTTGAACCTGATAACCTAAAAGACAAATTATTCAGAGTGAAGTAGGAAGAAAGAGAGAAACAGAGGAGGTTGGAGAAAACATTTTAGTGCCTAACTCTGCCATGACCCCGTACTTAATATCTTAGGTCTTTTTTCCCCCAACCAAAAGCAAGTTACACTATGTTCTCTTGCCAAGTCACAAACAGACTATTGGGCTATTTTTGTAGTGAAAGTTTGAGAACTCTAAGAAATAGGCATGAGTAAGAAGAGGTTTTCTCAGCCTTTTAAATTTTCTTCTCTGCACCATTTTAGAAGTTATCTTACTGGCATTGGTGTTTTTTCCCCCTCTCTGTTGATGAGATTTCTCTACTGGAGTGATCTCACAGGGCAGAACAGGAGTCCTAGTCTAAGAGGGCTAACAGAGAACTTTGCCCGTAGCACATCTGCCTGGATACGTCTGGTTGCTGCTTCCCTTCTGGGACGTGATGCCTCTCCATTTTCTGTACCTTGGATGAAAGGAGATGATATCCAAATCAAAGGTGGGGGTTTCTGCCTTAGTGGAGACATTTATAATCTATCTATCTATCTATCTATCTATCTATCTATCTATTCATTCTATTCATTCTCCTAACAAGGCGTGCTTAAAGGTGGTGAAACATCTCTCATTATAACCTATGTCAGTTGTTTTTGACAAGGAAATGTTTTCACCTTTAGAAGGCAGGTGTCATACTTCCTAAAAGACAGTTCAAAAAATCATCATGGGGGCTGGCATGTGGCACAGTGGAGGAGACACCCTTTGGGGTGTGCCCAACTCTTATCAGAGTGCCTTGGTTTGAGCTCTGGCTTCATTTTATACTCTGGGAGACAGCTCGTGGTCACTTTGTTGGGTCCCTACCACCCAGGTGGATTAAGTCCCAGGATCCTGGCAATAGCTCCACGCTGGCTGTTGTGAAGGAACCAATGGAATCTTCATCCCTCTCTGTTTGTCTCCCTTCAAGTTAAAATGAAAATAGACAAAAAGAGAGTCATTCTTCCAGAGTTTTCGAAACCATCGCAGTATGTAGAAGACTGTTGCTCACGTCGCAGGACCATCTAATGATTCGTTCCTCAGCCCCTCAACTGATGGTGCTTCTCCTTCCGCAAAGATGGTCATACCTCGCAACATTAGAATAATTTGACATTTTAGTTATTTTTTGAGCAGATACGGTACAAAGGAAAAAATTGTTTCTGTACGGGTAGAACAAAATTTGGGAAAAAGAACTTCCCTGGGAATATTCAAATTCTTGTAGGAGAATGAGCAAAAATCCCCTCTGGGGTTTACTTTTGAAATTTAAGAGGATGTTAGGGTCACTGGAGACAGTTCTTGCAATGCGTTTCAAAGTACTCTGCATGCGCAGTTTGAACAGTAAAATGTGCCGCCACTGAAGGTTTGCTTTGCAGAATCAAAAGTTGTCTGTGAAAGGCAGAGCTAGGTGAGGGGTTAGGCATGTTAGGTTGTCTTCGAAGCAAAACATTCTGATGCTGTTAATGTGTGTGCTGTTCCTCCGCAGAGAAACTACTTCAATGGTCTGCCATTGGGTGACAAAAAAGTAGTTAAAAACTGAAATAGCCAGAAAATTATGCAAGCACTATCCCAGAGATCCACAGTAGCTGTTGAGTGGTAGATTGGTGGGACAATCAATCTCTTGGTGGCTCATTCAAATGGAGTAGTTGTGCACACTGAAGTGGAGACTGAAGTGCCAAGGGGCTGTGAACCCTTTGGAAGTGCAGGAAGACTTCAGTACGTAAGTGCAAAGACAGCAGAGTAGGAAGGAGGTTGGCCTGCTAGAGGACCAAGGAGGGATCTGTGAGGCGCCAGTGAAGGCGTCCCTGACACGGTGGTAGAACATAAGGTGGGGCGCAAACGACGGAGACGGGAAATTGTTCATGTGATTTCAAGAGGCAACACATTGAGGAGGGAGGTGAATTATAGATGAAGCGAAGTCAAGGGAAGGTGGAGTAGGGATTAAGGAGTCACCATGAAGTAGGCTGGGGCAGCTGTCCAGAAACACAGGTATGGAAAAGAGTGCATGGGTTCAAGTAGTAGTTGCTGGAAAGAGAGTGTGGTCACGGCAAAAGGCAGGTGGACATGGGGGTAGGGTGGGTTTCTAGGTCTACATGACAAAGCATGATTTCTCCTGGAAGAACTGAAGGAGAACTGAAGAATCCCAGGACCTTAACCTTGACACAAAACACAGTGTCTTCGTGAGGGCCTGAGGACCTGGCTCACCTCTGACCTCTGACCTCCAACTCTGGTACCTTCCTTCTCACCAGCTTCTTGGGTCCCAAGGGTGGTGGCAGGCGGGGTTCTGGGAATGGCTGGATTGACCCCAGAAACACCCAAGAGGCTGCACAGAGCAAGCTCAGAGTTCAAAGGGGGGACGGATGGCCAACTCAAAGGGCAGAGTTTTTTTTTTTTTTTAACACCCAATCTCTCATCTCACCCTTGGGATAACTGTGAGATTCCTCTCTTAAACCTCAGCTTTGCAAAAAAGAGAAGTCAGAAGCTCGGGGAAATTACTGTTTTCTAGATAATACGGCCTGAGAGCTGTGGAACCGCGGGTGGGAACTGCGTTCCCCACATTGCTGCTGAAGCAGGTTCTTTTTTTCCACTCTTTTCCTCATCGTACGCACTGCGTCCAGGGACCTGTGCTGGAGAGGGCCACGATTTTTTTTCTTTTATGTTTGTTTGTCCTACCCTGCCAAGCTCTCTGGAGGCCAATTCCCTGACTCTCCTAACCCTGCGGCCACCCTGAGGCCTGGGACGAAGCTGAAAGGGAGGGCTAGGTGGCTTCTGCCTCTGGCAAGCCTGCGCAGTGCCCTGAAGGCTTTTTCCATTTTTTCCGACCCTCCAGCTCCACGTCCCTCACCTCTGGTCCCTAGGCTACAGCTCAGGCCCCCTGGGGAGCGTCTCTGGCCGCGGGGCTGACAGCGTTTGGGGGCGCGGGGTCCTGTTTCAGTGCGCTCCTGCCCATCTGCAGACAGAGCCTCGTTCCCGGGCGCCTGGAGCCCGGCGGGCATTGACGTCAAGCGGCGGCTGAGCGCAGCCTACAGACGGCTGACCCGGGCCCTCCTCCACACCCCCTTCCTTCCTTCACCCCCTCCCTCTTCCCGGCACCCGGACCCCAGCTCTCTATAAAAGGCAGGAGCAAGGGGCGCCCGCCAGCGACGAGTTCAGCACCATGGAGAGTCCCCGCCTGCGGCTGCTGCCCCTGCTGGGCGCCGCCCTGCTGCTGCTGCTACCTCTGTTGGGCGCCGGTGCCCAGGAGGACTCGGAGCTCCAGCCCCGAGCCCTGGACATCTACTCCGCCGTGGAGGACGCCTCCCACGAGAAGGAGCTGGTCGGTATTGCCCTTGCCCCAGGTCCCTGCCTTGGCACCTTTTCCTCTCCTCCTCCACCCCGTTCCCGGAGTCAGGGCACCGGGAGCCGAGCGCGAAGCCCAGGCACCTGCTGCTGCACGAGTCCATGAGCTCAGGACTCATCCCTGTCCCTAGGAGCAACAGGAGCCGCCGCGGCTCCCGGTCCCGCGATCAGTACCCGGGACAGCGCTCGCTGACTTTCCATCCCTCCCACATCAGCACTGTCCGCCGACTCCCGCTGCCTAGGGTACACGCCTGGGAATTGGGTTCCTGGTAATTAGGGCCAGAAGTTAGCACCCTGGCTGGGCTGGCAGCCAGGGCGCAACTTGGGGCTTCGGACCGTGTTGTTACAGATCGAGGCGCTGCAGGAAGTGTTGAAGAAGCTCAAGAGTAAACGAATTCCCATCTACGAGAAGAAGTACGGCCAGGTCCCCATGGTAAGGATGTGCGGTCAAGCTCTGCCATGATTTCCCAGGAGAAACACTTGGCCTTACCTTTCATTCAGACTTTTCCCTAGGAGGTGGTGGAATGACGTAAGCTATGGATTTGCAGAACTCTGAGGACTTTCCTTTACTTTCATCTCCAGTCTTTATCATTTGGTCTCTAAGGGCAAGGGGTGGCCTAGTGGCCACTTTGGAGAGTAGGGGAGGGATGAGCTGTGCTGGGAGCCAGCCAGGAATCTGTGCTGGAAGGAGGAGCTTCGAGTCTCACCTCTACACACTCACTTCTTGCTCCCAGATTCCTTCCAGCCAGTGCTTTTGATCTATGTTGTAGGATCTGGGTTCTTTGTTCTAGACTGGCCACCGTGGGTGGTGCTGGATAAAAGGCACAACACACCCGTAGGTACACTCTGCTTAAGCACCCCCATTTCGGTTTAGATGAGGAAGGGGTAGAACAGGAAACAGGAGTGGTGAGTAATATCAGTCTATATTGTTGATGGCTTTAAAAAAGAGAGCACCCCCTCCCCCGCGTGAAGGAGCAAGAAAAGCAGCTAGAAACCACCACCCCTTCTCTCCACTCTCGGGTGGGGGGAATTAGGAAGGGACCAAAAATCACGGAATGTGTTCCACATATGTGTTCCACTTAGACCCCTGGGAGAGACATTGTTTTGAGGGGGAGACTCACCCAGTGGGGGCCCGGGGTTTGCTCGCTGACGACCACGCGCTGTGCTGTTTGCAGTGTGACGCCGGTGAGCAGTGCGCGGTGCGCAAGGGAGCCCGAATTGGCAAACTGTGCGACTGTCCCCGAGGGACCTCCTGCAATTCCTTCCTCCTGAAGTGCTTGTGAGGGGGCATCCGCGAACCTGAACCCATCCCTAACCCCCAGACCACCCAAGAGGACCACACCTTCCTCCCTGGAGTTTGGCTTTAGTGACAAATAAAGTTTGCGTTTCCCTCTAGGGGCAAGAGGCTCTTTTCCTGCTGTTTCCAAAAATAAAAGAACACATTAGATGTTACTGTGCGAAGGATAATGCTTTGTCTGGTGTGGCTGCGTGTGCAAAGTACCCTTTTCTTCTTTTATTTGTCTGGGAAACTCTTGTGTCCTGTTGTGTAAAGAAGGAGAACTTTGCTTTGAAAACTGTATTTTTGTATGTGGCATGGCAGCATGAAAATTAGGTCTAGTTAATCTTGGTAGATGACATCACCACCCGGAAACCAAATCACCCCAGCAACACAAAATGAAGCATGTACAAATTATACATAATAAAGTGTTTTTAATAACTATACACAGTGCACTGTTGTTTCTGGAGAGGTAGTTTAAATAGGAATAGTGAGATTAATCATGCTGTTACTTTCAGAGACAAATACTTCAAAAATAGCAGCCTGTTGGGGGATCAGCACCTTGGTTCTAAGAAGTTCTGATCATTAATCAGGAGACGGTCATGCCAAGCTCTCCTTTGATCTCAGTGCTGTGTGTTCTGTGTGTTTGTGAGTGTGTGTGGGATGAGGTGGAGATGGTTGCAGTGGGGGTGATCTGAAGGTGCTTAATAAGATCTTTCGCTAGCCCCCTCCTTTAAAAGCAAGAACACATGAATTGGCTCAGACTTTAGCCACAATAAAAGCAGTAAGAGGAGCGAGAACTTCTGTTCTGGCAACTTCTGTGTTACACACACACACACACACACACACACACACAATATGTTTATATATATGCTTATATATTGATTAAAAAAGACTTTTGGGGGTGGGGTTGGTATTTGTCCAACGGAAGGAAAACCGCTAGATCAGGTGCGCTAAGGATGTGAGAGCTGTTTGTTTCCACTAGTAAATTCACAGTCTTGGAAAAGTTCTCTGTTCAAGGAAAGAGGTCACTTCTGTATGTACATGTGAGGGGGAACAAATGAATGCTGGTGGGAATGAATTCAGCTCAAGAAGTGTGAAAACACTGAGTAGCCTTTGAATGCTCTGCGCCTGCGTACCTCAGATCACGTTCCTAAAGGTTTAAGCCCGATGAAGTCATATTGAAGCAGCAGCCTTATGAGAGGAACAGGTGCTAACAGCTTCCGAATCCCAATTTAAGAGGCAGCTGCGGAACAATCGAGCTGAAAACACAGCCTCCCAGCTGATAAAGGGGGAGTTAAAGTATGCTGATGGGAAAATATTCTCAGGGAAGATGTCGTGGTGTGCAATGCTGGTGTCCCGTATCTAAGAGCTGCTTTGAGTTCTTGCTGTTTCACTTCCAAACCTAGCCCCCCACTAATGTGCTTGGGAAGGCACTTGGCCCAAGAGCTTGAGCCCTTGCTCAGGAGAGATTCAGATGTTGTTCTTGTTTCTGGACTTGAGTTCTCACATTGTGGCCCCTGGGGAATGAACCAGTGGATGGAAGCTCTCTCTCCCTCTCTGTGATTTTGCCTTTCAAATGAATAAATCTTTTTTTTTTTTTTTTAAGTCTTACATGCAATTACCATTTGAAGTGCTCTCATGGCTACTGTGTGTTTAATCTTTCTCCTTTCACAAGATAGATGTTATTGGCTTTTTTCAGGTCAAGATTATAGAATTTTCTTATTTCGCACAATCCTGAATCATTTCCTTCAGCCTTAAATCCTTTGACCCCAGAGATGGGTCTTTTTTTCTTACATGCTGCCCTGAACAGTCAGTCCCAGCCCGCTGGGGTGCTCATTTCCCCACAGAGCTCTTCTTTCTTGATAGAATTCACTCCCTGAAGGCCACTGTGTGTTTTGGTGTCACATTTTTCGTTTAATTCCCCACAACAGGCTTCTTTGTGAATACAACGTTATCTTTTAATCTGTTAAAATTGCAAGGAATTGTCCAATAATTCCACAGTCTACTATGTTTTCAAAAATCATCTCAGTGAAAAAATTTTAACATTCTTTTTTAAAAGATTTGTCTTGACAAAGTAGCACTCGGAGAGCTGGAGAGACTGAGAGCGAGAGTAACCTGTTGTGTCACTCCCTACATGGCCGCAACAGCCAGGGCTGGGCCAGGTTTCTGAAGCCAGGAGCCTGAAGCTCCACCTGGGTCTCCCACGTGGATGGCAGGGGCGCAAGCACTTGGGCCATCCTCTGCTACTTTTCTCTGATGTATTAACTGAGAGCTGGATTGGAAGCAGATGGGCTGAACCAGAACTCTTACATGGGATGCTGGCATTATGAGTTGCAGCGGCAATGCCAGGCCTTAACCTACTCTTTGAGCCCCTTAACCGTTGCTATCCATGCCAATCCTAAATAATTCAGATTAGAATGTTCCTTTAGTCTTTGACGGGTGCTCATGCTGGTTTCTTGTTCAGTCTGGAATGCTTCTCCCAAAGCGAGGAGTGCAGGAGGAAGTTGTAGCGTAAAGAATATATATTTTTTAAAGATTTATTTATTTTTTATTACAAAGTCAGATATACAGAGAGGAGGAGAGACAGAGAGGAAGATCTTCCATCCGATGATTCACTCCCCAAGTAGCCGTGACGGTCGGTGCGCACCGATCCGATGCTGGGAACCAGGAACCTCTTCCGGGTCTCCCACGTGGGTGCAGAGTCCCAATGCATTGGGCCGTCCTCGACTGCTTTCCCAGGCCACAAGCAGGGAGCTGGATGGGAAGTGGAGCCGCCGGGATTAGAACCGGCACCCATATGGAATCCCGGGGCTTTCAAGGCGAGGACTTTAGCCACTAGGCCACGCCGCCGGGCCCAAGAGCGTAAAGAATATTCACTCTGCTGTTAATCTTAATTTGCTCTTCGCATTTCTACATCATTTCTCCTTTCTTGTGTAAGCAGAATAAAAGGTACTGGAGAATGGGTACAGAGAGTGGTGACAAGAGGATGTGTAGGCAGAGTCTGAAACGGCTTTTTCCAAAAATTGTGTCAAGGGACTCATTTAAGTTAATGATGCCAATGGCACTCTACACTGATGGTGACAACATCTAACGTGAAATGGCTCATTAAAAATAACTTTGCCTTTCCTCTTTATCACCATTATAACTTCTCTTCAAACAGGATGCGTCAGCATGTTTAATGATTGAAGATCCTTGTGGTAGGAACAGGAAGGTTATAGAAAAGGAACGTTTTAATCAAAAAAGTGAGGCCCAGAGACCATCTGATTTGACTTGCAAGACCAGGGTTTTAGACATGGCAAGTAGTGATTTCTTCTTTTTCTTTAAAGATTTATTTTTATTGGAGACACAGACTTATGGAGAGAAGGTGAGAAACAGATAATGATCTTCAACCCATTGGTTCACTCCCCAAGGACTGCAACGCACCTGAGCCAATCCAACGCCAGGAGCTGGAAATCTTCTCTGGGTTTCTTATGTGGATGGAGGGTTCCAAGGCTCTGGGCCATCTTCCACTGTTTTCTCAGACCACACACAGGGAGCTGGATGGGAAGTGGAGCGGCTGGGGGCTGGGCACTACAGCCTAGTAGCTAAATCCTCACCTTGCATCCACCGGAATCCCATATGGGTGCAGGTTTATGTCCTGGATGTTCCATTTTCCATCCAGCTCCCTGCTGATGGCTCAAGGCCTTGGGACCCTGCAGCTGTGTGGGAGACCCAGAAGAAGCCCCTGGCTCCTGGCTTCAGATTGGCTTAGCTCTTATTGTGGCCACTTGGGGAGTGAACCGCCGGATGGAAGATTTTTTTTTGAAAGATTTATTTATTTTTATTGGAAAGGTGGATATACAGAGAGAAGGAGAGACAGAGGAACATCTTCTGTCCGATGGTTCACTCCCCAAGCGGCCGCAACCGCTGGAGCTGAGCCAATCTGTTAATTTTTTTAAGATTTATTTATTTATTTTATTACAAAGTCAGATATACAGAGAGGAGGAGAGACAGAGAGGAAGATCTTCCATCCGATGATTTACTCCCCAAGTGAGCTGCAACGGCCGGGGCTGTGCCGATCCAATGCCGGGAACCAGGAGCCTCCTCCAGGTCTCCCACGTGGGTGCAGGGTCCCAAAGCATTGGGCCGTCCTCGACTGCTTTCCCAGGCCACAAGCAGGGAGCTGGATGGGAAGTGGAGCTGCCGGGATTTGAACCGGCGCCCATATGGGATCCCGGGGCATTCAAGGCGAGAACTTTAGCCACTAGGCCACACCGCCAGGCCCAACTTTCCTAAAGTCTTAATACACTTCTTCTAAATGATATTTTGACATATTTAAGGGAGTAACAATAATGATAATGCAAATATATAATTGTGGTCATATTATTTATCCGTTAACAAGAAATCTCAACTCCCCTCCCCAATCTCACGCTGACTCCCCTGTTTCTGTCACTCCACCTGGCAAATAAACAGACTACATCTTCAAAAAATTGTAGGCAGAGGAATTATGTTTCCAATCTTTTTGATTTCCTCAGGAAGATTGTTTGAAAACTTTCTCTACCTTCAATTTGCAAGGAAATGCTTCACTCTACCCACACGTCCCTACTGTTCCATTACAAACCAACCCCACATGAATCACTCGGGAACTGCTTTCCTTCATTGTTTACTGTGTATGACAAATGACTTTGCAAATGCAAAAGGGTCGGTTAGAGGAGTATCGGTGTTTCTTCCAGATGAAATACTGTCAGATCTCTGGGTGTGATTGTCGGCTTGGTGGTGTATGTCAACACATTTGTGCATAGTGAAGATTCCAAAACAGAAGTATGTTCTCCAGGGTAAGTCACACTGCAGCTACCTCCTGTGTATAAGGGACCCTGGACCCTGCCTTGGCCAATGCCTCCTGCTCGCCAGCTCTGCTGCTGCTGCCATCCATCACCCATCTGATTCCTGTGAGCCGAACGAAGGCTGGGACCCAGGCCAGCCTCCAGGAGGGACTGCTCCTTGTCACAGTTCCAAGAAGCAGAAAACACCAGTGTGGAAAGGCCCAAGACACGGGGCCCAGGCCAGCTTGGAAACTCACTGACACAAGCCAGAGATCTGAGCTGCGTGGGGGCCTGGTTCTTGGGAACTTGGTGATTTTGGTGTCATTTTGTGTATTCTTGTGGCAGGATGCACCCAGGGTGGCAGGACCTAGCTCCCCTGACAATGGTCCCCAGGTGATGTGTGTGCTGTGAGGTCACGCAGAGCGTTTGCTTGCCTACTCTGCATATGGCTTAGTGCTCCAGCCCTTCAGGTCCAGTGTGAGACATCTGTCACTTGTGGAGGTAACTGTGACAGTTCTCTGAGGTCACTTTTCTGTGTGATGTCCTAGAGACTCTCCAAGGATGGCAGGACTTCCTGCTCAAGTTGGAGCATGCACAGCTCCAGTCCCGTGCCAGGAGGATACAGACAAGGCGAAGAGCATCTGCCTTACCGTTTGCTAAGAACCAACTCCCCTCCTCACCCAGGAACATGGGGGAGAAGCTGAATGGGGTGGGGAATGGCCCCAATCCTACAGCTTCCCCAGGTTCTTTTCAGGTGGCCTCCAACCCCGTACTTAGCCCAGACAGCTTTGGAAGGCCAGGATGTGGGTAGGGTCTCTGGTAACTAGAACAACTCCCAGAGAGGCCCCAGTCCTTTTCCTGTCTCTGCCCTCTGCTGAACCCCGGTCTCAGACTGGACACACCACGTACACAGCGGCAGAGGCGAATACCTGCCCAGCTCCCATCAGCAGTTGTTAGAGTGCACAGCCAGTCGATCCCATATGCTGTGTGCTTGGGGTCTGTGGCCTTTAGGGGTCTTGGTGTCCACTGACAATGTAAGGGGACAGTGGCTACAGACATGGTCAGCTCTGCTATAACATGCATCACTGGGGCCTCTCTGCTGTGCCAGCACACTCAGACCCCATCCCTCTGGGCAGGTACATGTCTTGAGCCCCTCTCCCTCCCTGTTCTCATCTCCGACTCTGAGGACCATGAGTCTATATTCTCTAGCTCTCTGAGATCAGCCTTTCTGGAATCCCCACAGAGCTGCTATTGGGCAGTATTCATCTTTCTGTGCTGCCTAAGATTATGCCAAGCTACATGCAGGGACTCAAACATCAATGGGACTCAATCCATGCACGCAGTTCTGATTTTTTATTTTTGAGAAACATTTGCAACCGTCTCAATAAGACAAAAGACCCTCCTCCTCACTTGCCCAGAGTGAGGCTATAAGTAGTGGTGGAGGTGGGGTGGGAGGCATTCTTTGGTAGTGGAGGTCCCATGGTTGGTTACTGAGGCTGGCAGGATGCAGCATGGCTACCCCACGGGAGGAACCTATGAATGCCCCTGTTGACTTCATGCCAGCTCTGCCTTTCTCCCAAATCCCAGCCTGCTGAAGCTTACTTAGTAACCACAGCTCCTGGTTTTGTGTGATCCCCATTGTTCCTGGCACTGGGGTGACAAAGGAAGACATAGCGACCTGCTCAGGAGAGTTGACTGAGATGGGGGTGCCTTTCCCCGGTAGCTGGCCAGGTGCAAGAGAGCCACAGTGGGGTCTCCACTAGGGGACTTGGGACTTTGGATCCTAGAGACCCTGAGGTGTTAGGGCCTTGTGTGTGAGGAGACTGTGGTGGGGGAGAACGCGCCGTGGGGCGGTGCGCACACAGGAGCTGCAGTGAATACTGACACTGTCATCAGAGACCAAGACCAGAGACAGGCCATTCTCCCAGGAGTGGCTCTGGGAATGACTATAGGGACACGAGGCTGTGGCCACAAGGGCCTGGGGTCTCCTCTGCTCCAGTGTCTGGCAGAAAGTCAAGGTCCATGAGGCTTCTGGATTCTGAATAGATCTCATCGTGCTTGAAACGGCAAGATTGGCAGCAATTCAGAACTGTTGAACTATTAAAACTGCTTGAGCAGGACCCTTGGAGTGGGTCTCACATCAGGGACCTGGGATGGGTGGGAGGCTGGGTGGGGCTTCTCTCTTTGTTTCTCCCCTGACCCCCACATACAGGGGAAAAAATGATGATATTAATGTGGAAACAATGGTCTTACCCACTTTCCTGTAGCCCTTGACTCTTGGTGCCCTAATCAATTAAGCAAGATGATTAAAAAAGAGAGAGAGAGAAAACAAAACTTTGGCCATCTCTCTCTCTCTCTCTCGTCTTCATCTTTCTGCCTCTCAGATGAATCAATGAAATAAAAATAAATTTGCTTGGAGCTATCACTTTTACTGTTAAGTACCCTAGCCACTGCAGCCCATAACTGCAGTATCAGACTCAAGTTAGGTGCTGACACTGTTTTGGTGGCTCCTTGAGTGTGTCTGCTCTGCCAACAACAGGGATCTGGATCCTTTCTCCTTGCGATACTTCTACATCAGAAACCATTCTTCATGACTTCCATCCAAGGGCTCTGATTTCACGTTCAGGCCACAGAGGTGGTCACATGCTGTTAGCTAGAACCCAGTCACACCAGCCCAGACCTCACCGCCAGGAAGGCTGAGCCAGTTGTAGAGCTTAGAAAAGACTCTAGTTCTCCCGCAAATGCCGCAAGAACGTGGCACACATGAAGTGTATGTTGAATTCCCTATCTCATCAACTTTTTTGTTTTAATCTCACCTTTTCAAAACCCCCTATTTTCAGGGAGTTGTAATGTATGTATATACTTATACACATGCAAATGCCATTGGGAGATTATATATTTGGATTGTTGATTTTCTTGACCCCCCTCTTATGTTGGTTTTCCTTATGTGTTTTGGAATTTGGGGTTGCCAATCCGCCTTGAAGGGGAGTATTTTCTTTGCCACATTCCACTTTATCATACTCACTTTGTGGCTCTCCCTATCAGCTCTTTGGAATCCAGGCCTAGAACCAGGTTTTACGTGGTGGGTTGGGTCCTCTGGGCTGTCGATAATGCCATACGGAATCCCAGCATTGCCTGTGGAGACTTAACACAATGCTGTATAACACAATGTTATACACAATGCTGTACAATTTCTTTTCTCCTTTCATTCTTGATCTTTCTGCTCTGAGTCCTGGCAGGAAGTCTGGAGACGGTCTTGTGATCTGTCCATTGGATGGGTTGTTGCTCCAAACTGCCTTTCCTGTAGTTCTGCTATAAAAGCAAACCCTCATGAAAGGGCCAGGTGGCTGATTCATTCCTTCTGCAGAGAAACTTAGGTACCAGGGTCCTGTGGGGGAGGACACTGGGACCAGCCCACTGGTCCACTGGGACCAGAGCTGTCAATGTCCGTCTCTGGCTGGAGACCGTGACGGTTCAGCATGTGCCCCTAAGGAAGAAGGTGTTCTGAGAACGCTGAGCTGGCATGTGGGAAGGCCAGCCCTGTTCTGCAGCTCACGGCATGATTCAAAGAGCCGTCTTGTTTGTTTGCTTTTAACTCAGGTGACAGGAAGACTTGTAATTTTTAATGCTTTTACTTGGCACTAAAGGATGTCGGGAAGGAAAAGCGAGGCTGTGGTGGAGGGAGATTGAGACACTTGGAGAAAAGGGGTGGGGAGCATAAATGCCTGGTGAGTATCGACTCAGTTGTTTGCTGTGGGGCGTATATTGGAAACCTTTCTTCTGGCTCTCCAACAGAGTTTTCAGTAAATTGCTACTCTAAGTAGCGGCTGATGTGGCTGTATTTGAAAAACAACCAACAAAACATGTTTACCGATAGTTCTTTTGTTTGATCGGTATCCAGCATGCTTTGACGGCACATCCATCTGCCCCTTGATTCTCTATTCAGTAAACATTCCTGAACACCTGTTCTGTGCAGGGTGCTGTGTGGCTCCGAGGATACAGCAGGGGAAGAGAACAGTTCATATTGCCACATCAATATGTGTACGATCTGTTTAACAAGAAGACTCTGTTGAAGTGGGACCCAGAGAGCTGCCTTTCCTCCTGCAGCAAGTGGGGCCATTACTTCTGTCACCTGCTGTTGCATGAAACCTTGCCTCCCTTGGCCGGTCGTCTGGAATTCCTCCTGTATCCCTCAGCTCCAGATGCTTGCTTCTGATGCACTGGCTGTGATAACAGCAACTCTACTCTCCTAATACACAACTCTGTGGTTATGCTCCTGGCTCCAATCTCTGCAGTGGAGACTACTCTGTGTCCTTTACTTCTTAACAAGTTCTTGGGATCAGTCCTAATTCTAATGTGGCCCAATCTGTCGGGAGAATCTGAAAGCATCTCCCATCTGCCAGTTGCGGCCCCTTGAATGTGTGTGCCTGAATCAGTGCCCTTGAGCCCTGAGAACAGCTGAACGTGTGTGCAGACTCCGGAAAGCAGAGCCACGCACACATTCTCTGGTTCTCTGGCCAGTGTGCCTGTTCCCCAGAGCAAGCTGTCACTGAGGGCAGCTCCGCACAGGGGCTGGCTGGCTGCTTTCGGGGTGATGGAAACCATGAGCAATGTACCCAACACAGCCTGCTGCCTTTCATTAATTATCACTGTGCCAATGACATCCCGCAGGAAAAAGGAAACTACATTTCCCCCTCAAATGTAAACACTATGTGGACAGATGCTGTTTCGTTAAGTCAATCAGGGTGGGTGTTTTGCCTTGAATTCATTTGGACTTTCCCCTGTGGAGACGAAGCAGGTGGAAGTAGGCACGATTAGCTGGAATGGAGCAGCTGAGAATTGTCGGCATCAGCGTCAGTGTGGGGCTCTGTTCTTTCAGGGGCTGAGGGACTCATCTTCACGGGAACACTTTTCAGCAGAGGTGGAGACCCTCCAGGTGGAGTCCCAAGAACCAGGCGTGGTACTCAAACGCCAGAGTGTCCCGTGAAACCGTGGATGCTTTCCCTGGTTCGTTACACTTGCTGTGAAAGGAGGCAGGTTCTGCCCTCTCTGAGCTGCCTCTGTTGACTCATGAAGTCATAAATGAGTTCCTATTGCACAAACAGCACCTGAACACTAGAAGTACTCAATCAGGCTCTGCTCCTCCAAAGACGAAAGGAGAATGCTGCCGTGTTTGCGGGCTTTATGTCGGTGACTAGCTTCTCTAGGATCTGTCCCATGATGGGTCTCTTTGTAGACGTCGGGGGGCCCAGCAGCAGGCTTTCAGTAAATGTATCTGGGCAACTGCTTGGTCAGCGCTGTTCCTCTTAGCCACTCCCAGATGGGCAGCCCCGGATCAAGACAGGCGGGAAGCCTGGGGGTAGGTGCACTACGAGTGTGTCCAGTCTGTTAGGTCTGGTGTTGCGAGTCCATAGCTCGCTCTGGAAGAAGCTGTCGAGAGCCAGAAGAGAACAGGCATTCATCTGACAAGCATTTTAACAGAAAGCATTATCCAAGGCTTAGACATTTTCTTTCATTTCTCTTAAATTTTTCATTACTAACTTTATTATTATTTTCTCTCTCTCTCTCTCTCTCTCTCTCTCTCTCTCTCTCTCACACACACACACACACACACACAACTGCATAGAAGAGAAAATCATGTCTGTAAAGGCTTTGGAGGCTTTTTCCATCTTGGATCTTTCCCTTGAAGTTGAGTCTTGGTGTTTTCTGTGTATATCCTTTTTATATTTTTCTAGACTTCACATATCCTTAATTTGCTTTTGTTTATTATTATTTATTATTTATTTTTGAATATTTATTTTTTATTGTAAAGTCAGATTTTACAGAGAAGGAGATATGGAGAGAAAGACCTTCCATCTGCTGGTTCACTCCTCAAGTGGCTGCAATGGCTGGAGATGAGCTGATATAAAGCCAGGAGCCAGGAGCCAGGAGTCAGGATCTGGGAGTCAGGAGCCAGGAGTCAGGAGCCAGGAGTCGGGAGCCGAGAGCTGGGAGCCAGGAGTCAGGAGTCAGGAGTCAGGATCCGGGAGTCAGGAGTCAGAAGCCAGGAGTCAGGATCCAGAAGCCAGGAGTCCGGAGCTGGGAGCCAGGAGCCGGGAGCCGGGAGTCAGGAGCCAGGAATCAGGATCCAGGAGTTAGGAGTCAGGAGTCAGGATCCGAGAGCCAGGAGCCAGGATCCAGGAGTCAGGCGTCAGGAGCCAGGAGTCAGGATCCAAGAGTCAGGAGCCAAGAGCCAGGAGTCAGGAGTCAGGATCCAGGAGTCAGCAGTCAGGAGTCAGGATCCAGGATCCAGGAGCCAGGAGTCAGGATCCGGGAGTCAGGAGTTAGGAGCCAGGAGCCAGGAGCCGAGAGCAAGGAGTCAGGCGTCAGGAGCCGAGAGCCAGGATCCGAGAGTCAGGAGCCAAGAGCCAGGAGCCAAGAGCCAGGATCCGGGAGTCAGGATCCAGGATCCAGGATCCGAGAGTCAGGATCTGGGAGTCAGGAGTCAGGAGTTAGGAGCCAGGAGCCAGGAGCCAGGAGCCAGGAGTCAGGCATCAGGTGTCAGGATCCAGGAGCCGAGAGCCAGGAGGCAGGAGCCAGGAGTCAGGATCCAAGAGCCGGGAGCTGAGAGCTAGGAGTCAGGATCCGGGAGCCAGGAGCCAGGTGTCAGGAGCCAGGAGCCAGGAGTCAGGAGTCTCTTCTGAGTCTCCCACACAGGTGCAAGGTCCCAACGCTTCAGGCCATCTTCTACTGCTTTCCCAGGCCACAGGCAGGGAGCTAGATGGGAGTGGAGCAGCCAGGACATGAACTAGCGCCCTTATGAGATCCTGATGTTTACAAGGTAAGGACTTTAGCCACTAGGCTACTGTGCTAGGCCCTATATATAATTTGTTTGAGAAGAAGGTGTGGTTGGGGTCCCATCTGCTGGTTTATGTTCCTTCAAGATGCCTGCAATGCAAGGTTCCAGGTCAGACTGAAGCCAGGAGCCAGGAACTTCATCTGGCTCTCTCACACAGGTGGCAGGAACCCAGGAACTTGAATGATTACCCAGTGTTGCCCAGGGTCTGAATTAGCAGGAAGTTGGAGTCAGGAGTGGAGATGGGACTTGAACCCAGGATTTCTAAAATGGATTCAGGCATTTTAATTGTTATGCCTGATATTCATGCCTGGCTTTTTCCAATTACAATAAATTCTACATGATATTTATTATTTTAAAAAATTCCCAATTGCGCAATTCAGTGTCACAAGATGTCTAATCATCACTGCTACCCATATATAAACGGTTGTCTTGTTGCCAACAAAGATTCTATACTCATTAAACAACAGCTTCCTGGGCCTGGCGGTGTGGCCTAGCAGCTAAATTCCTCGCCTTGAATGCCCCGGGATCCCATATGGGCACCGGTTCTAATCCCGGCAGCTCCACTTCCCATCCAGCTCCCTGCTTGTGGCCTGGGAAAGCAGTCGAGGACGGCCCAATGCCTTGGGACCCTGCACCCATGAGGGAGACCCGGAAGAAGTTCCTGGTTCCCGGCTTTGGATCGGCACCGGCCCGTTGCGGCTCACTTGGGGAGTGAATCATCGGACGGAAGATCTTCCTCTCTGTCTCTCCTCCTCTCTGTATATCTGACTTTGTAATAAAAATAAATCTTAAAAAAAAAAAAGATAAGATTTCTATCCCTTTATTATTTTCTTCCTCCCCTTTTAAGGCCACTGACTTTAACATATGCTCTTTTCTATAAATCCTGTAAATTTTCTTCTTTATTTTGCATTCTCTGTCCTCATCTGACTGTATTTGTCAAAAGAACCTATCTTTGAGTTGGCATATTCTTTCTTTCATTCACTCAGTTCTACCATTGAGATTCTTTATTGCATTTTTCATTTTGTTCACTGTTTTTCAGCTCCTGGATTTTTCCTTAAGTTGAAAAAAACTATATCTTCTCAATTTCTCTGTTAAGTTTCTCACTCATTGTGTTTTTCTCACTGCTTTTTAGTTGTTTCTCTGTATCTTCTTGGAGTTGTCTGAACTTATTTGAAACAGTTATTTCAAATTCTGCTTTCCCAGGCGTGTCCGCATGAAGCTGGATCAGAAGTGCAGGACCTGGCGCTCAAGCCGGTGCCCATGAGGCATGCTGCTGGCATTGTGGGAGGCAGATTAACTTGCTGCTCCAAGACATTGGCCCCATATATTTAGTTCTTTGGGGTCAGTCATTGCACTTTATTTTGTCACCTTGGTGATGTCCTATTTCTCTGACTGGTGGTTACTTATGCCCGAACACTTGATGAAGCAGGTATCTACGATCTTGGATTTTGTCTGAAATGCCCTTCCACAGGAAGTCTGTTCAGAGATTCCACACAGAGCATTGGCATGGTCTCTGTGCCTGAGGCTGCAGGAGAAGGCCTCATCCTGGGATGACTGCAGGCAGTCCCCAGTCAGGCTTGTATTGTGTGGCTGCTGAAGATGGCAAAGCACTGACATGTGTCTGCCATCTGAGGCCATGGAGGCTCTGTTGTTAGTAAGGACTTGCAGGAGCTCCCGCCTATTGCAGTGGGCAGGGGTGATGTGGACTACAGATCGAGTCAGCTGCAATTCCTACGTGACACTGAGGAGGCCTTGGATGTAAGCATCTGTGTGTAATGGCATGGAACTAGGAGACACTTGAATCTATTAAATGCTGGGTTTATCCTAGCGGGCATAGAGTTAGTAACATTGCCCAGTAAGTGCCGCCTAGTACCCAGGTTCTTGACTGCATTCTGAGTGAGTTGGAGAACAGTTAACAGAAAGCAACAATACTGCATTGCAATGACGTACTCCACAAGTCAGAGTGCAGGTGTACTAAGTGAAGTGACCCTCTTGTCTACACTGTGTTTAACATCATATGGATTGCGCAGTGAAAGAGAAGATGCGGCCTAATAAAAGAAAGGCATATTCATGATTTTCCAGGCTCTAACTATCACCACTTGTTGCTCCTTATTTCTCATCACTGTGGCAGATAGTGTGTCATTTGGCAAGTGGATGTATTACCATGAGTGTGGAATGAAATCAAAGTCAATGTAAGACAGGCTTGGCCTTCTAAATGGATATGAACTTGATCCATGAAGAACTGTGTGCATCAGAGCAAGAAGAAACAAACCCACATCCTGTGAGTCTCTGGGTAATAGAACTAGCCCCAGATGTCTCACCCAGTCCCTCTGCCTCCTACTCTTAAGAGGAACCCAGGTGGAGTCCTACCCCCCACTTTCTTCTCTTTCCCACAAGTAAATTGCAACTTTTCCCACCCTGTGCTAGCTAGGGTTGGGGGAGTGGTGACATGGGTAGTGTAAAATTGTCCTTCCTACTCTTTAGTATGTGTGTGTGTGTTTTTTAAACAAAACATTTGTACTTAGTTACTTAGAAGGAGAAGGAAGAGAGTTAGAGAGAGTGGGTGTGTGAGCTCTCATCTTCCACCTCACTCCCCATAGGCCCATGATTCCCTGGGCCGGGCTTATCCTAAACTCCGGAGCCACTCTACTCAGGTCTTCCATATGGGTGATGGGAACTTAGTCACTGGGATCACCCAGGGTGAACGTCATTGCTGCCTCCTGGGGTCCATGGCATCAGGAAGCAGGAGGCAGAAGTAGGCACTAAATGCAGGCACTCTGAGAATGGACACGCACATACCAAGTGGTGCAACTGCCAGACTGTGCACCCAACCTTGTGTTTGTGCTAATGATTGTGTTGATACTGAACACTGTGCCTTCTTTTCTGGCTTCCTTAGTGCTTATAAAGCTATTTTAGTGTGTGGATGGTCGTTCAAATTGATGTTGCTGCCAGGGATTAATCAAACTGTCTGATTAATCAGACAGTCCTGCCATGCCATCTTTCTCCAGTGTTCTCCTCGGTAGAGTTCTAATTGTGAACTAGGTACTTCCCATGAATGGTCATCTTTGATCCTCCTAACAATTTCCAACAGAGATCCTGTCATTATATTGACAGATGAGGGGACTGGCCAAAAGATTTCAGTCCGTGTGGTTGGAATTGCATCTACCCAGCAAGTGGCTGCAGGGGGATTTGAACCCATGCAGGATACTGCACTCTGCTGCCCCTTTTGCCTGCGGACAACATTCCCAGTGCTTTTCTATTAAAACCTTAGAAGGGTTGAGGATTCATTACAGAGGGAATTGCTTCTTCAAACCAAACTGTAAGACCTTCACCAACTCATCGTGCTAAGTTCTAGTTTCTCTTCTAGGGAGAAGGACTTATCTGGGTATTAGTCTCTCTGCCTACACAAGTTCTCTCTTCAGCTGCTGGACTGGAGCCTGACTCATGGTCACTCCTGGCCTGGTCGACCTGACTCTCTTGCTTGGCCATGCCCATGCTAAGGCACCCACCTGTTGTTGCCCTTTTGGATTTGGGGTTTTGACTTTTCCAAGAAGACACTTATTCCTTCAACATGAAATTAAACAAACTTTTTTTTTTAAAGTAAGGGAGTTGGGAATTCCAAAGATTAAGAGAGTTGCCAGTGACGTATGAAGAAAATGAAAAGAATCAGAAATGCCAAACTTTCAGAAAGACTAGTGCTGGGCTTGGGGAGAGATGATGATGTATTTGAGGGTTTTATTAGAATTGAATTAAATAATTTGGGGGATGACTCAGGTTGCTTTTGTTTGAATGACCATGATGTGGCTTGAGTGTTCCGGCATGATGTGGTTTCAAGAAATCAGTAATGTCTATTTTCATTGCATTTCGCAGGCTACATGATTTATGTGTTCGATATGAAAGATGAAATAGCCACGCACATGACAAATGAAAGAAATAATCAATGAAATTCTATCTAGCAGCCAATAGCCCAGCCAGTGAATGTGAAGCTCTTTTCTTTGAAAGGTGAACCAAATCACAGACTTCCCCTGGGCCTGATGAAGCTGAGGGCTCTTCGGGCTCTGACCGCTGCTGATGTCATCCACGTGTCTGTTTGTCTCGATTAGACTGAGAATAGCCAAACACTGCTCATTGAGACAGATATTGATTTGGGTCAGGAAGTTCTGTCATCGACAGTAATTACAAGTGCTTGTATTAATTTATTAGATCAGGAAATCGAATAAATTTTCCATGAGTCCTCATCCCACTTTTTGTTGGATTATAGAATCATCTTGTCAAATTGTTTCTGAGAAAATGGACCATAAAACAGGGCTTGGGTATGAAATGTGAATTATTGCTTTCTTGTTTATTGCTCTTGTCGTTAGAAAACTATCTTTTTGATTCCATGGCCTTGGGCAAGTAAGCATAGTACTCCTTTCCTATAGTTGTAGAGCGAGATAGTTGTGTCTAGTTCTTAGGGTTTTTGTAAGGACTAACCATATTTATTCACTGGTTTCTTGGAGCATTGAAGCACATAGTAGGACTAAATAAACATCAGCTATCATTGTCACTGTATCATTAATGAAAACATTAAAAGGTACCTGAGCCACATGTTATATAGCACAGAAATGGGATATTTTTAAGATCTGCACTGAGGTGGTGCAGAACTGAACAGAGGGCTTGAGGAAAAAACAGCAGATAACAAACTGAATTCCATATGCAGTGAAGACAAGAATAAACAAACTGCTCTATTTATAAAGCATTGCATGTGCTTTGTAGAACGGAGAAAAGGCATATCCAAGCGCTATAACCCATGGATTATACTGTTACCATTCTGCAATTTTCTTCCAGACTTTTTCTTTGCATCTGTCATTGTGTGAATTTCTAACATATTTGGAATTGTGGATATATAACGTGAGGGTAGGCCTTTTTAAAAAAAGGATTTATTTATTTATTTGAAAGTCAGAGTTACAGACAGAGAGAGAGAGAGAGAGAGAGAGGAATCTGTCCCCACTGGTTACTGGTTCATTCTGAATGGCCATTCTCCTCTGTTGCTTTCCCAGGTCATTACCAGGGAGCTGGATGGGAAGTGGAAAAGCCAGAATATGAGGTACTTGTTCGCAGGTGGTAGTTTCACCTGCCACAATACCAGCATCTGGCTTTACTTTTTTATATTTTTTTCCATATTATGCTTTATGTCTGTAACTCATCAAAATAACAGCATGGCACATATATACTTTATAAAGCACAATAATATAACAAGAATCATATTACAGCATGTTAGAAAATGTACCCCTTGAGTGAAACACTGTCCACCTTTTGTTCTTCATAGCTTTGCATGTTAGAGTCAAGTGGTTTCAGTAATTGTGCCCCGATAATACATATTTTCATAAAAAGAATAACAGACTGCCTATAGTATTCCTTGGAGTGTTTTATTAAAAATTTCAATGTTATATTTTTAAGTCTTACATCTAGTACCTGATTAACATCACGTCAGTTTCAATTTTGTATAGCATCATATTGTTTTTATGCCATTCTTTATAAAAATCCATGCTTCCACTGATGGTTATGTAGGTTGCTTCTAATTTTTGCCGTCACAGGGTTACAATAGCCGTTCTTGTACTTACCATTTGAGGGGACAGTGTCTGTGTCATCTGGGATAAGATTAAAAATGGAAATCCTTGGGCTTCATATCAGATCCACTGAAACAGAAACTCCAGGAGGAGAGCCCCTGTGACTCACCTGGCAGATCTCAAGGAAGTTCCTGGCTCTGGCTTTCCCCTGGCTGAACCCTGGTTGCTGTGGTCGTTTGGGGAGTGACCCAACTGATGGAAGACCTCTTTCTGTCTCTCCTCTCTGTGCAGCTCTGCATTTGATGTTCCATGGACCAATCATTTTTTACAAAATGATTTATTTACTGTTTTACTTGAAAGCCAGTGTCACAGAGGGAGAGACAGAGACAACTTCCACCTGCTGGATCACTCTCCAAATGGTTACTGCAACCTGAGTCATGACAATTTGAAGGTGCGAGAGAGGAGCTTTCTCTGTATTTCCCATGTAGGTGCAGGAGCCTACAGCCTTGGGCCGTCCTCGACTGCTTTCCCAGTCCATAAACAGGGAGCTGGATCAGAGGAGCAGCCGCTGGGACTTGAACTGGTGCTGTATGGGTTGCCAGTGCTGCAGGTGGTGGATTAGCCTGTTATACCATCGTGCTGGCCCTTTGCTTTTAATCTGCATCTGTTCCCTGTGATAACTGAAGGTGTGAGTTAAACAGCTTCCGGGGCGCTCTGTGAAGTTCTCTGCCAAAGGATCGAAACCAAGGGTGGACTTGCAACTGGTCTCAGAGTGAGAGCAGTCTCGTGTAAGAATGGCGCACCCTCCTCCACACAGTTGGAACACACGTCGCAGGCGGCTTTGCACTGCCACAAGGATCTGAGCTCAACGAGGGACTTTCAACGCCCCCTCATCTGTGCTGGCCTAAGCTCAGGGTACCCCTGACCATGCCTCTGTAGCAATAGGGCCTCATTCAGTTAGAATGGTCACTGCTCACCGTTCCTGTGTGTTTGTACACAGATCTCATATTTGCCTTGTGTGTTTGAGTCCTCGGAGATTCTCTATCTTTCTTTTCCTCTCAGCATCAAACATTGCTCACTTTTAATTTGGGACCTAGTTGTTCTGTAGTGGCAGAGTGTTCAGACCATCTTAACACATGGGGGCAGAGGTCCTAACTTGATATTCACGAGTGCATTTCATACTGTCACTTAAAACATCAGCTTTTTAAAATAATGAGATCTTTCTTTCTGATCAAACCTTTCCCCTCACACTGGCATAAATCCCAGAGCTCATTCTCAAAAATCGCCTTTGTTCACTGTATAGGTACGACTTCAATGACTGCTCACAGCCGGAGCTAGTCATTCAGCAAGCTGATATGAGAACTATTAAACACGTCATCTGTTTCCTTGATTAAGTTAGGCAGGTGGCAGGTCAGAGTCACTCTGGTCTGGTGATTTTCTTCTGCCTGTGTGACTTCTCTAGCCCCGTCACAGGCATGGGCTGCTCTGGGTCTTTGGAGACCTAGTTCTGCTCCAGAAAGTCCAGTCTGAGCATGTCACTTTCCTTACTGCAATGGCTGTGGCTGGAGCACACAGAGCCATCTTGGGTCATGTGACCCAGATCAAAGTCTAGGTCAGTGTGGAATCTGGGGGCTGACAGACTATCTAAGAAATCCCCCCTTTTACATTTCTACTTAAGCAAGTCATGCAACTCTCTTTTCCCTACAAGCTCACTGTTTTAACTGCTTTGCAATACTCAACTGGTATGTACAACCTCCGGCCTCTCACCTCGGAGCTTTCACACACAGTACCTGAAACATATCTTTCCATCATCAGCTCCCTGCCCTAGCTTGGGAAACACTATTCTTTGGGATTCTCACATGTTCTGTCTTCTTCCCTACCCCTCCATCACCTGCTGTCCATTGTGGTGGGCTTTGCCTGTCTGCCCAGCAGGAC
The DNA here is from genome assembly GCF_030435755.1 of Ochotona princeps. Taxonomy (NCBI): domain Eukaryota; kingdom Metazoa; phylum Chordata; class Mammalia; order Lagomorpha; family Ochotonidae; genus Ochotona; species Ochotona princeps. The sequence goes on along the minus strand of NC_080859.1, from coordinate 22,861,475 downwards.
ATCTTTGTGCCTTGGGCTGGACTAAGGTGTCTTTTCTGTTATTCATTCTCTATGGAGGAGAATTATTGTCCTAGCTCCAAGTCTCCCCTGTGACCTGAGGCTGAGTGTCTGACCTATCTCTGAGACCCCTTCAGCTAACGCGCATGAACCCTTCAGTTCCCACTTCCATCCTGAAATGTAACATTTCAGTTAAAATTGTTGTCTCACGGTGTAACCACTGATGAGGTTCTGCTCAGGTTTGGTAGTGTCTTGTTCTATGCTTTTTACAAAGGACATGCCCAGTGAACACTTAGTGGTCCTCTAGGTTGGCTATGTAGACGTAGGAATGTGCATCCAGGTTTAGTGGTGAGACTAAACCATTGTCCTAAGGGAAAGAATATTGCTTGCTCTCTGTTCACCTCTGCTTACTTCCCCAAGCACAGAGATCCGAGGACAGAAAAAGAGACCCAGACATTTAAAGGTGAACTGGGTAAAGGTGCCATATTCAGCCCTGCCATTTCTTTCTGGTTTCTCCCATTCACTCTTTTCTGTAGGAACTGGTTACACGGTCACTTTCTTTTCTTTCTTTTTTTTTTATGTTGAGTTTGAGGAATTGAATGCTTGACCCTTGAGTGATACTGACAGGCAAGCCTTCTCCTTGTTTCTCCCCTTTGGTCCATCTGAGCTCAACTTAGAACACACCTGAGTCAGGAAGGAGTGGATCTTAGCAGAATCTTACACAGAGCCCACCTGTTCTAACCCAGCAGTTTACAGAGAGCTCTTTTCAAAGCAGCAGGCGCTGGAGGACTATTGATGAAATGGTTTCTAGTTATTCGCATCCTTCTATTACACCATACACATACCTTCCCAGAACCTTGCTATAGGGGACAGATGAGAAGAAAGGGCAGGGTTTGTCACGCTCAGGTCCCTGACTGGACAATCATGGACAGACTTGGAAACAGCCCCACACTTCCTTTAAATAAAAACAGTGAAGTTCGAATTCATCATGCTGGCTCCTTACACTGTGTGACCGCTGATTCCACTGGAGGGAGGACCAACTGGTCAAAGTGACTTAAAACAAGATGACCAGTGGGGACAGGTGAGGTGCTGGACACAGGGCTGAACATCCAGGCAGATCACAGTATTTGCAGGTCACTCACTCCATTCTTTTTGGCTATGAACTTTTCCATACTTCTCCGAATGACCAACAGCCTCTCCATGAAGCCTGGCCAGTGTGAATGGCATGAGCTTAGCTGGGCTTGGTGAGCTGCCAACGAGGTGATGATGTATGTCTTTGTCAAGTCTCCTAAGTCAATTACCAACCGTTGGTAGAAATAGAAACGTAGAGGTAATTTCGTTATGAGCTATGGTAATGCGGGTGAGTGGTCCCCAGGCTACCTCCGGGGGTCACACAGCTGACAGACCTGTGGGTGTCTGTTTCTCCAAGCTGCCTGCGGCGAGCAGCTGATATTTCTAGGGGAGGCACAGGATGTATGCTAACAAGGACGTGCTGTTCCACTCAGGGCGGTTATCAAGCCTTCATTAGGGACAGCGCAGCCTGGGCCTCCCTGGGCGGTAGTCAGTGTTCTCACTGGCAAAGGAAGAAGGTGAGGCAGAGAACAAAGTCCCCGAGTGACCCTGGGACAAAACGAGGACCGGGACTCGCTGTTCCCACGGCTGCCTCGTCGCCCATTCTGGCGCTTGGCAGCTGTCACCTGTGGGCAGTGGGCAGTGTGTTCGCTGCCATTGTTTGAATCACTCATTTCCACTAATGACTGTTTCGCCCAAGCAAATCAGGAGATTAATTGGCATGTCTTCCCTGCTAGGTTGGATGGTAAGAGGAAAAATTTATGTGGATTTTTTGGTGTGCTGAAGGCACACTCTTTGGGCCATGAAATTTATATTTCTTTGTTTTTTTTAAAGAGATTTATTTTATTTTTACTGGGAAGTCAGATATACAAAGAGACAGAGAGGAAGATTTTCCATCTTTTGACTCACTCCCCAAGCGGCTACAATGGCTGAAGTGGCCCTGATCTAAAGCCAGGAGCCTGGAGCCTCTTCCAGGTCTCCCACGCGGGTGCAGGGTCCCAAGGCTTTGGGCTGTCCTCGACTGCTTTCCCAGGGAGCTGGGTGGGAAGTGGGGCCACCAGAATTAGAACCAGCGCCCATATAAAATCCCGGTGCGTGTAAGGCGAGGACTTTAGCCACTATGGAACTGTGCCTGGCCCAAAATTTGTATTTCTATGTTACTTGCCCACAGAAAAATTACAAGCCAAGAAAATATACTCGGTCATAAAACATCGATAGCCAGGATCTGAAGAAGCAGGTTGGCTCTAATTGTTGGAGGTACTCCCTGGCATCCAGCACTTGACGGAGGAGAACCAATTTCATTTGTTAGGAATACGGATGTTCCAGTGCAGTGGCTGTTCTCTGTAGTGGCTGGGGCAGGAGGCAGGGACTGTGGCGCAAACAAACTGAGCATCTACACGGAATAGTATCAGCAGAGATGTGTGCGACACCTGCTTCAAGCCCCGTCTGTGAGCAGAAATGGAGAAACGGAGAAACGGAGGCAGTTTAGCAACTTATCAGGGCCAAAGAGGGGCCTGGTTCTAGGTTCCCAGGTTACCAGCATAGGTCTTGGTCAAGGTGCCATATCCGTACTGCTTTGTGGGGAAATTGGGGAAGGAGACTCTGGCTCATGTAGGTTTTTCTTGAAGGTGGAGGCAGACAGGGCTGGAAAACCCTGTTCTGCCTCGCGTGTGTCTACCAGGCTTTCAACCCCGCGCTCATCAGACCTTAGGGAATTGTTCCTATGTTACGTCAGGCTCTTCCACCTGTGGCTTAAAAAAAAAAAAGTCTTCTTGGAAATGACTTTTTAAAATATTGACGCTAAGACATTGTTCCCAAGGTAATGTATTTGACCTACAACATTTCCCAAGATGCCCCGTCATTCATCACAGATTAGGCCACAGGCAGTGTGAGCTGGGCTTGTTCCCAGAAACCAGCTCCAGGCTTATTGTTTATCCACTGGTGACTGATTGTTTCTTCATTAAAGGCTGAGAAATGACAAACAGAAATGACAGGGTGTGGAGGGGAGGAAGTGATGGAAGGGGAGATGAGAGGGAGCTTGTATGTCTCCATTTCAAGCAAGAAGAGTCTTGCAGTCCAACACAGTTCTCACAGGGACCCTGGGAAGCACCTGCATGTTCTCTGATGACTTGAGACAAACAGAGTTGCGTGCCTGCTCACATAATTTAAAAATAAGATTTATTTATTTAAAAGGCAGATTTACAGACAAAAGGATAGACAGAGAAAAAGATCTTCCATCTGCCCTAGATGGTCACAATGGCTGGAGCTGTGCTGATCCAAAGTCAGGAGCCAGGAGCCTCTTCCGGGTCTTCCATGCAGGTACGGGGTCCCAAGGCTTTGGACCATCCTTGACTGCTTTCCCAGGTCACAAGCAGGGAGCTGGATGGAAAGTGGTGCAGATGGACATGAACCAGTGTCCATGGGGGATGCTGGTACTTACAGGGGGAGGATTAGCCAGTTAAGCTATTTCACTGGTCCTCTCATCATTAAATAACAACAACAGCAACAGCAACAAAAGGACTTCCCTCATGGCCTTGAGGCCCTTTTTGGAAAGGCTGGTTGCGATGGTGCTGAGAACTATGGGAGTATCCGGGTGTTACCCCCTAGCATGCTAGGGTCTCTTAAGCCAGGGGGCGAGGGATAAAGAACGGATCCATCCAGCATCGTGTAGAGGACACCAAAAGGGATAAAATAGGCAGATGACATGAAGTCCCCAGGGCAAGGTGGGGAGCTGAATCCTCTGAGGTTAGAGGGAGGCTCCCCCTAGCCTAGCCCTGTTTCTCATCTCTGTTTCTACTCATGTAATATGCTCTATTCCTGTCGCTCTTGTAGGAGTCAGCTCAGGCCCCGTGTCCAAATATCCCAGGCTGGTTGGTTCAAACAACAGAATCTGACAGTTCGAGAATCTGGAAGTTTAAGACCAAGCGTTCAACATGGTCCATTTCTGATTGGGACCTGTTTCCTAGCCTGTGTGCTGGGACCTCACACAGTGGCTGCGTGACGAGATGGGGGAGGAGGCACACTGTCTGGTCTCTCTTTTAAAAAGCAGAAGGACCATTTTTATGACTTCTTCTAAACCTAATTTTTTTTTAAAGGATTTATTGTATTTTTAGTGGAAAGGCAGATAGATATACAGAGAGGAGGAGAGACAGAGAGGAAGATCTTCCATCCAGCTTACTCACTCCTCAAGTGGCCGCAATGGCCAGAGCTGAGCTGATCTGAAGCCAAGGCCCTGGAGCTTCTTCAGGGTCTCCCACGCAGGTGCAGGGTGCCAAGGCTTTAGGCTGTCCTTGGCTGCTTACCCAGGACACAGGCAGGAAGCTGGATAGGAAATGGGGCCAGTGGGATTAGAACCGGTGCTCATATGGGGTCTTGGTACATGCAAGGCAATGACTTTAACCACTAGACTACCGCACTCGGCCCAACCTAATTATTTCTTAAAGGCCCCCTCTTCAAGTGTGTTCACATCAGCCCTTAGCATTTCTTTTTTCTTTCTTTTTTTTAATATTTATTTTTATTGGAAAGGTAGATATACAGAGAGAAGAAGAGACAGAGAGGAAGATCTTCCATCCGATGGTTCACTCCCCAAGCAGCTTCAATGGCTGGAGCTGAGCCAATCTGATGACAGGAGCCAGGAGCTCTTCCAGGTCTCCCACGCGGGGGCAGGGGCCCAAGGCTTTGGGCCATCCTCGACTGCTTTCTCAGGCCACAAGCAGGGAGATGGATGGGAAGTGGAGGTGCCAGGATTAGAACAGGTTCCCATATGGGATCCCGGGTGTGCAAGGTGAGGACTTTAGCCACTACACTATCGTGCTGGGCCCAGTCCTTAGCATTTCTGTGTATGGATGCTACAGTGACATGATTCAGTTCATAGAAGGTCCTTTGAGTGATTCCCCAGAGCACAACCCTGGGCTGGTGTTCTGTCCTGGAGGAACTGGTCTACACCTGCATATGCAGCAGCTACAGGTGAGTAGAGCTCCAGGGGGCATCTCATACAGAGCTCCTTATCTCTGCCCCAAGCCGACACTTCCACCAGGTTCCCTAGGTTGACTAAGGGCGCCATAGTTCCACACAGATGCTTTGTATTTGATCCTATTTCTTTGATGGACCCCCTTCTCAGGTTGCAGTGGCTCATGGGTAGGAGGGGCCTGCTTAGCATCCCCAGCCCAGGAGGATCTGGAGAGGTCTCTGTTGTCTTCTCGGGAAGCCATGTCATCACTACACCCACGAGGACATATGCTGCCACAGCCTGAGCCCACGCTGCTTGGGACCATTATTAAGTCCTGCTGTTAAAGCCGGCAGCTTTTTTTTTTTTTTTTTTTTAATAATCAATTTCCTTCCTTCTTCAAACAGCCTATTCAGATGAGGAAAGAGGCGACATGTGGCTTTTGCTTGAGAAGACAACTCATTTATCATCCGGCAATTTTCTCTGCTTCATTTGAGCTGTATGCTACAGACAAGGGGCCACATGCTAACCTCGGGACGGACTTGGACAAGAGTTTAATTTAGACTGTGAGGCCAGAATGTTTGCTTTCAGAAAGCTGACTTGACTTTGAGGCCTCCAAACAGCAGTAAACCTGAAGAATTCAATATTAAAAGGGAGAGGACAGGCAGGCAGTGAACCGCAGTGCAGGGTATAAATGGCAGTACAGACAAATGAGTTTAAAGATGGGCAGTAACGGAAGGCTGCTTAACATCTCCTAGTCATCAGGGAAATATAAATTAAAAGACAATAAAACATAGTTCTTTAACAAGCCCGGGGTGCTCATTGACAACGCATGGCAAAGGAAATATAAAATGAGCAGTTAACATGAAGAGATGTCATTATGATGCATGGGCAGGAAGCCATAGGTTTCAAGGCTTGGCTTTTTGCCTCCCAGATTGCTGAAATTATGCTGGCAGGAGTATAGACACATGGATATGCACGAGGGTCCCCACAAGCATACACACCCTTCTGGTAGGGTTATTATTTGTGCTGTATTCAAGACCGCAATACAAAGTATTTTTGTCAATGTATACCTAGCTTTTTATCAGCTTAGAACTTTTAGTTGGATTCTTTACTGAGCGTTATACCAGAGTGGTTTAGCATAAGTTGGGAGTCTGGGACAGCTGCTAAGGTGGGCGACACAGGATTCCAAAGAACGTCTCCTAGTAACCCTTCCTCAGACTCTTCCACATGGCCCCTGACCACAACTCGGAAATAGACTCACTTGCTCATCTAAAGTACATTAAAAAGGAAAATGAATTGGAACCCTGTGGCTTGTCAATTGTACATAAAGAACACATACAATGTTAAACTATTTAGAAGGAAATTAGGATAATTGTGAATTGATGTTCTACAATAGATTCTGCAGACTTCTGTAGGAGACCAGATGCCAAATATTGAGGCTGTGTGGCCACTTGGTCCCCGTGGCATGGACTGTGCTGCTCACGGCTATAGCAGAAGGCTCTCTCCAGCCAGGAAGTGAGCTAGTGTGAAGGCATGTTGCAGTAGAACTTTATTTATGGATCCTAAACATGGAGTGTCATGTAATTTTTCACATGTCACGATACATCATTTTTCTTTTGACTTTCCCCCCAAAACATTAAAAAGAACTCAAAAACCATGTTTTTTGTTTGCTTGTTTGACTGAGACCCACACAAAAAGAGCCATGTGGCTGGGATCGGGTCTGCAGGTTTTCATTGGCCAAGCTCTGTTTTATACTCTTGTTTGCCTAGGAATCAGAAATTGAAATAGCACTACTTGCTGTAACTTTAAACCATCAGTCCAAAGAAAACATTAAGGAGCTACTTCAGAGCAAACAAAACCAGTTCTTTTACAAACATTTTATTTTATTTATTTATTTTTAAAGATCTATTTATTTTATTACAGTCATATATACAGAGAGGAGGAGAGACAGAGAGGAAGATCTTCCGTCCGATGATTCACTCCCCACGTGAGCTGCAACGGGCAGGTGCTGCGCCGATCTGAAGCTGGGAACCAGGAACCTCTTCCGGGTCTCCCACATGGGTGCAGGATCCCAAAGCTTCGGGCCGTCCTTGACTGCTTTCCCAGGCCACAAGCAGGGAGCTGGATGGGAAGTGGAACTGCTGGGATTAGAACCGGCAGAACCCGGGGCGTTCAAGGCAAGAACTCTAGCCGCTAGGCCACGCCGCCGGGCCCCTTTTACAAATATTTTAAATGTTTTTGATTTTACTAAGCAAAAATTATGGTTTTAAATCCTGTTTATGATGCAGTGTGTGTGTGTGTGTGTGTGTGTGTGTGTGTGTGTGTGTCCCCAAAATCCATAGGGCAGCTAATGGTGATCATTTGGGGTAGCCCATCACCAAGGTTCTAAGGCATGTCCCAGATCTGGTAACCCAACAGCTGCTGACCCACATTAGGATAGTGGTCATGATCTCATATTTCAACGTAGTCCCATAGCCAGGGCATTCTGACTTCTTCCACAACTGGCACCGTCTTGGCAAAGCCAGTAAAGTTGCAGACCAATGGCTGTATTTGAAGCCACTGGCTCAGTGGTGGAGAGAGCTGGTCAGTGCAATGGTACAGCATGATTTATCCTCAGGCATGGCAAAGAACCAGTAGCTTCTTGGTGCCACAGCCTTATTCTTTCAGAAGGATTATAACTTGCTCAATTTCAATAGCCCAAATGCTGTCTCCCAAAACTGTTCCTGACCTTCTAGGAGTCTTTCAGTTGACGAAGTTCATCAGCAAGGGATGGAAAGTCACCCTGAGAAGATAGAGGGGCCCAAGCACTTGGGTCATCTGGTGTTGCTGTCCCAGGCCATAAGCAGGGAGCTAGATCAGCAGTGTGACAGCTGGCACTTGAAGCAGATCACATATGGGATTCCCTCACCACAGGCAGAAGCTCAACTTGCTATGTTCTTGTGCCAGCCGTGGCCCAGCATGCTCTTCATCATAATGATGGACTGTCAGCTTGGTTAAATTTCCATCCTTACTACTGAGCTCCCTGGTCTCCACGACAGGCTACTGTTGCCTTCTTGTGAAATGTACCCTTTCTGTCCAGTCAAGCGCCTTGGTGTGGACAATGGGCCATTTCACAGTGTGTTGGCCAGTGTCCCGTTTCTATGGGTGGAGCATGACAGGAATTGTGGTGGTGGTGGCGGTGTGGGGGGAGCACGCAGGGCTGTGGAGTCTTTCCCGTCCCAGCTCACTTTCCAGCCATCGCGAGACAAACCATTCTTCCGCCATGTGTGCCGCTCCTCTGTTCTGCTTCCTTCTTGATCAATTCATTGGTTTCACAACAGCGCATGTCACCCCACGACAGCTCAGCCAAAGCCCGGCATGGATGAGCTCCGCAGATGTGTGGATGTGTGCCATGTGCTCCGTTTAGTGTCTCGGCTTGTGCTCTCTGAGCCTGCGCCGTTGTGGATTGCGCATCCATCATTTCCTTCTTGAGCGAATGAGGAAATCCTTGTTCGCTCTCTAGCAGGACTGGGTGGTAGCCACACCCACTGCGCTTGTTACAGAGACAGGGCTCATGGAGGTGAGTCTGTCATTCTCCCGAGAGTGTCCCAGCCCTGCCTGACTGCAGGACACTGGTTGGTGGCCTTTGGCCAAGGAGGGTTTTCAGAACGCTGCTGTACAGCCCGTTCCACGTGCTTTGGAACTCACAGGCTCTGCTAGCTGTGCCCAGTTGACCATCCTGGACCTGTGGCTGCTGTGTGCCTTGGGTCTTTGTCCATAGCTCCTGCCCCGTGCTCATTCCCAGGGTCAAGGTGAGCCAGGCTTAAACCGTTGTCGAAGGAGATGCCGCTGTGGTGCAGTGCGTTAAGCCACTGCCTGTGATGCTGGCACCCCATATGAATGCTGTTCCAGTTCTGGCTGCTCCACTTCCTTGATGATGCACCAGGAATTCAACAGAAGATGGCTCAAGTTTGTGGGCCAATGCCACCCATATGGGAGACCTGTATGAAACACCTGGCTTCATCCTGGTCCAGCCAGCCTGTTGCAGCCATTCGGGGAGTGAACCAGCTGCTGGACGACCTGTTTCTCTCTCTCTCTCATTCTCCCTCATACTTTGCCTTTCAAGTAAGTAAATGAAGTCTTAAAACATACTGAAAACATTAATGTGCATATCTTCTTTGAACTAACTATGGCAAAATATTCTCAGATATGGAGATACTCGCTGCATCATTATTTACTATAACAAAAAACATGAGTGAACAAAAAGAAGGAAGCCCACCTGTTTGCCATAGGATTGTGCCATCTGGGAACTGTCATATTTAGTGAATAGAAGACAGCCAATATGCAGAGTGTAATATATGTTAACAAATACATTTGCATATATTCCTGTACAGAAACTGTGCAGAGGAGACTAACAGACCAGGAAGCAAAGGTACGTCTCTACTCCCAAATAAAAGTAGGGTTTCTGATGAAACTGGTACCTCTGCACTAGGAAACTAGGGTTTCTACTTTTGCTTTTTCTTATCATGCCACGATACATGTAACTATCAGAACCTTAAACCTGTAACTTGGGCATTATGCAAATGTGATAATATGGGGGAAATTAGTGGTGAGGTGGGGGGAGGGAAGAAAATGAGGGGGGAGTTTAGGGAGGGGGAGGGATGAACACTTGCACCTGCAGAATTGTGCTGTGGAAAACAATGAATACATTTAAAAAATGAAAAATAATTTTTACTTCTTTTCTTAATGATTATTATCATTTTATGATACAGTCCCATAGGCCCTGTAGGATTTCCCTTACCCCCTCCCCGAAGCCAGCCTAGATTATTCATCCTTGGCAAAGTGTGTGAGTAATGTGAAGACGCAGGGAGCGTTAGAAAGCAGGTACGGAGCATGAAGCAGAGCCGTATGTTTACCAGACTGCATGACAAACAGCTGCGGCCTACTGCTCAGCAAGGACAAAGCAAGGCACGGATCAGTAGATGGAGTTTGAATCCATTTCTGTGAAGCCACAGCCAGCAACAGAACGGGTGTTTGGGTATGTGAGATTGCATGGACGTTCAGGTCCAGAACCAAGCCCGACCAGGACTGGTGGTCCCCTCTATGGAGGGGCTGTGATGTGGAGCTTGGATAGAGTTGATGATCTTACAACGTACATGGATTTTACTAAGGGGATGCTTTGATGCGCCCTGTGTGACTACAAGTGAATAGAACATTTGCAAAAGAAAACAAATAAAACGGAAGGGGTAGATCTAAGCCATCTAATGCGGAGAAATGGTCAGTTTGGATGGGTTCTGACCTACGTGACAAGGCCCTTTCTAGTCCTCTAAGACTGCCCCAGTGGTCATTTCAGCCTGGACCTGTGGCTACATCCAGACCTGCTCAGGAGCCATGTGTCTGCCTTGGATGCAGGACTGCTGGCGCATTGGACATGAAAGTGAGACTTATGAATGACAAAGCCTGATTAGCACAAGGAGTATCCAAGGTGGCAGGGGTGTATTCTAAGGGAGAAGCTACAGCTAACATCGTGTGTGCAGGGCTGGCAGCTGAGCATGGGGCACCTGCGTCTTACAGCAGAGCACCAGTCTGAGTCCTAGCTCTTCTGCAGCTTCCTCACCATGCACCGGAGAGGCAGCAGGCGATGGCTGAAGTGCTCGGGTCCTCGCTGCCCACGTGGGAGACCTGGAATGCAGTTTCTGGCACCTGGCTTTGGCTTGGCTCAGACCTAGCTGTTGGGAGCGTTTGGGGGAGTGAATTAGCAAACAAAAGGTGTCTCTCTGTCTCTCTCTTTTCGTTTGTCTTTCAAATAAATAACTTAAAGAGCAAGCCTGGCTTTTGGAGTCAAAGGTGTTTTAATCTCAACCGTGCACCTGCTGTGGACCTGCAGTGGCCTTGAAACAGCAGCCAGGAAGCCGGACCCTGTGGAGATGGTCCTCTGCTGCCCTCTGCAGACAGAGGAGGACATGGCAGGCTGGGGTAGGCGGTTCCCACACACCCTGGCCAGTGCCAGGCGGTACAGCCTAAAATGTCCAGGACCAGCCTGGCGAGCACTCCAGGGCTGTGGTCTGTCCTTGGCAGGGATCCTCTGCATCCAGGTATGGGGCTGAGTACACAGGGAATTCCGACGCCTGCACATCTTAGGGGTCTGTGAGTGGGAACAACTTCTTGGTCCTGCAAAGTCCTTTCCAGGTGAAGAGGGGCGTGGCCAGAGAGAAGACCAGAGTGATGCTGCATCCAAAATACAAGGCCTGGGTACCCCAGATGGTGAGCTTCCTATCCCACTGAGGCTTACTGGAGAACGAGACGGCGGGCCTGGGGGGAGATGCCATCTTACTGTAACTATCACTCAAGATGACTTTCTGGGAAACCGGCTGTGCGCTGGGCACAACATGGGTCTACCCTTCATAGATTTCTGTAGCTGAGTTGCTTTCATCAAAGTGGGTGGACACTGTGGCCAAGGGCAAGTCCAGGTGTTAAGAAGTATGGAGAGATCTTTTTGCCTTGACAGAATGAATGAGGAGGAACATGTTGTGGGCCTGATGAGAAACACCGTGGGGGCGAAGGCTAAGGGGTAGTACGCAGGAAACACATAGAAGGATCCTGTCTTGGGAGGGTCTGGGGGAACCTGGAGGATGTGCTAGGATGCTATGAAGCATGGGAAATAATGCAATCCCTGAAACACTGTGCTGTGACATAGGAATGTAACACCACGAAGAGACAGAAGGCAGGAAAGAAACGGAAGACTTTCAAGGCAGCCTCATGCACAGTGAGGCCATTGGCACATAGCTGGTTGTACTGAAACCAGACTCAAGTGGAGAATACATTTGAGCAGCTTTTATAGGATGCAGGGGGAAAACTGCAAGCAGAGGAAAGGGAGAAGCTTAAAAAAAAGCCTGGTATAGGATTGCTTCATATTCCTAAGGGGGATAGCAGAACACGTGGAAAAGAAGGATCAAGGAAGGGTGGGGTAAAACCCCAGGGGCTGTGTGCATTCCAGATAAAAACCCAGGAAGCACCTACATCTGGATAGAGCCAAAGGAACTGTTCTATGGCCTGAAAACTCAAAGATTTATTTACTTGTTTATTTGAAAGTCTAAGTGAAAAAGGTACGGGGTAGGGGAGGGTGGAGAGAGAGAGAGGAGAGAGATAGAGAGAGAGAGAGGGAGAGAGAGAGAGAGAGATAGATAGATAGAGAGAGAGAGAGAGAGAGAGAGAGAGAGAGAGAGACCTCCTTCCATTGGCTTACTTTCCAAACGTCTGTAACAGCCAGAACTGTAGGCTAAAGGATCTTCATCCTGGTCTTCCTTGTGAGTGGCCGGAGCCCAAGTACTTGGACTGCCATTTGTTCTTTGTGGGACACATTAGTGAGTAGCTGGGCTGGAAGTGGAGCAGCTGGGATTTGAACCAGCGTACTGATATAGGATGTGGGCATCCCTCATGGTCCTTAACCACCTGCGTCACAAATCTGTAAAAAGCTTACACGTCATTTCAGAAAAGGCAGCGTATCTGAAAATCAGAAGAACAAATTGGACAAATTGGACATTCCTTCTCCCGACACCCAAAAAGCCCCACTCTGATGGGGGCTGGCCTCTTCCTCATTCGGTCATGGCCAAGGGGCCACAAGGTGAGTCTGTGATGACCAACAGGACAGTTTCTCTGTAGAGTCAGAGTTTAGCAGGATCACAAAAGAACCAAATTCATCTGTACTGGTCTTTGCTCCTGTTTCCAGTTTTCTTCTTTTTTTAAAAAAAATATTTATTTTTGCTGATTTTTACATAGTTGATTAGGGTGCGAAGGGCCAAATGCTAGAGGAAAGTGGGTGAGATCATGATTTCCACATTCTCCTTTTTCCTTCCTGTATCTGGGGAAAGGCGGAAGAGAAGGGGACATCTATCCCAGCCTCCCAACCATCCCAGGGTCCACACTGTGGGACATGCTCTGAGGTCCTGCTGAAGTGGTTTTTGATAGCTCAACAGTTTTGAATTGCTGCCAATCTCATCACTCCAAGCATGATGAAATCTCTCCAGAATCCAGTGGTTGACATAGTCCACCTTAGAGTCTCCATTTGTCCAGATTTTCACTGCCAACATTTGGCCAGAGTGATTGATCAATTTGTTCAATCATCTGTCTTCTATTATGGTACAGGTGTCCTCAGCAGGCTCCAATGGACTGCCATATCCTCCACGTGCACCTGGATATGCTGTCCACTCTCCATCTAAGCCACTGAGGATGCCCAACCTGACACGCTCACTCCACAGTCAGACCATGGAACCTGCCATGGTTCTCTCCATGATTGGGGTTTTAAGTCCAATGACTCAGTTGGAGGGATCCCCAAAAACACCTTGTCTGAAGTGATTCCAGACCTTACTCTTGTGTGTGTTTGCCAGTACAGGGTCCGGCCTTCCATTGCCCCAATCAGCTTATGCACATGCTGCTGGTTGGAATTGTTAAATTGTTAGGTCAGCTCTGTCTCCAGCCCTGTCTTCTACAGAAACCAATGGATGTTGGAATCCAGCCTGATCCTGCCCTCCACATACTTGGCCTTCATGCAAAGCAGTGGGAGCTTCAGCCTAGTCGGAGTGACCCACAATAACCCCCAGCAAGCCTGCCCCCTGCCCTGGTTCCCGTGCTTGCCAGTATGTACAACAGACTGGTCTAGTCTGTCCCACATTTCATTCAGCTCTCATACATGTCAATGGGCATTGGAGCCTAGTTCAACCCAATCAGGCCCACTATCCAGCCAACACATGTGCCAGCAGGTGCCACTCTCAGTTTAGCCATGCCTGCCCCAGTCCTGGCTCTCATGCTCACCAGTGAGAGTGGCAGCCCCAAGAGGGAGGTGTTCATTGTTTTCCTGATGGGCCCACTCCCACTCCTGTATCTTGCACTCTTTACATGGTTCTGCAGTTTAAGTTAAAGGAGTTTGCCCCCTGTGCTAGCATTTGCTAGCTGATGCTGTGGCAAAGTCCAACCATCCCCCATTCTCTCTGGCTTATGCATGCACCAGTAGAACAGTCAACCCAGTCGGACTTTCTCCAATCCAGCTCACACGAAGGCCAGCAGGTGTTGTAGCCCTGCCCTGCCTGCTTGTCCCCATCCCAGCTTTCATGCTCACCAGTGGAGTAGCGGTCCAGCAGGAGGACCCCATGCAGCAACCCTTACTACGTATGCTCCCTACCCAGCGGGACTCACGTGTGCTGGTTGAGCACTGCGGCCCAGTCTGGCCTGGCCCACCTCACTTCGGTATTTGCCAGTGGGTGCTGTAACCTGGTCCAGGTCAGCTTCCCCCCTCCAGTTCCAGCTCATGTTGGCGGGGGATACAGCCTAGTCCTGTCCTGCCAGCCCCCAGTAGTGGCCCTAATGTGGACTGGCTGGTATTGTGGCTGGACCTGGCATGACCCAACATCATTCTGGTTCTCAGATTTACCAGTGGGTGATATGAACTGGCCTAGCCTGGCTCGCTTCAGACTTGAGCCAAATGTATGATGGTGGGTATCACTACCTGGTCTGGTCTGGGCTGCTAGAATAGTGGCAATGTCCATGGAAGTTCCTCAAAAGTTATTCATCACCTGGACATGAACTCCCAGGTTCCTATACACCCCACCCAGTGCCAACCACCTGACCCCTTATAGGCCCACATTCCCAAGCCCCCAGATCGCATCGCCAGGTGGCTAGCAGGCTTTCTGCAGCATCATTATGGCCCTGGGTGTCTGACTCAAGATGGCGCCAGCCACATTTAAGCAGCCAGTGTGGTGGAATTCCTAGGTGGGAGGCTAGGTTATGCTTTCTCCTACCAGCTAAAAGCTACTGGGGGTCCTGTTTGCCTGCCCAGCCCAACCCAAGATGGCACCACCGCATTTAATTGTTCCCAGTTTTCATGCTAGGATGGCCAGTATCAGCCCTTTCACATTCTAAGAGTGATCCTTACTCAGGCTTTCAGATTAATCTCTTAGCTCCTGAGTTCCCTTACATCCTTCCAGTAAATTCTACGGTTGTCCAGAGGCCCTAAGAGAAGGGTAGATTTGGGGATTGTTGGCCCGAATGGGGAGGAGCCAGGTGCAGTTCCTGCTAATGGCAGGTTTTTCTATTCTCCCTATAGGGATTCAAGCTGTGTCCTGAAAAGTTCCGCTGATTACTGAACTGGACTAAAAAGGGCATGAGCCATTCGGGTAGCAACAAGGCAGGATGTCTACTTCTCATGGTGTTGGGTCATGTAGTACAAGAGTGGAATAACATCAGATCTTTCAGTGGTCCACTCAGGGTAACTTGCTGTGGCCTTCCTGTTCAGGGGTCCTTTGAGACATCTGACCACTGATGTGGTGGTGCTGTTCAGGATCCACCACTGAGTTGTTTGTAGAATCCTTGTATGATTGAAGCCTTCCAACAACTCGGAGTTCACGGAGCTTGGAAAGACCAAGGCTGGAACTGAGGCACTTAAAACAAACCCAGTTGTGCTGTGTTGCAAGGTAGTCCCAAGCTGATCTCAGGCAAGCCAGGGTGCAGAATTTGCCATGTCCACATCGTCTTCTTGAGAAAGATGTGTAGGCCAGCCAAGGGAAGCAGTGAAGCAGAGAGCAAAGGGCCTGAAACAGATTGGCCATCTACCCACAGCCCCGCTCCAAACCCAACTGGAGTCTCATCTTAGGAGCCTGTTGAAGTCTTTGTTGCCTAGGAAATTTTGCAATCAAGAGGCAAGCTTGCTCTCTTGTAGAATGCTTCCTCCTCCACGACTTGCATGTGTTGTGACACATCCTTGGCCTCTGGTCGTGTAGAATCCAATGCCTGGCTTGGTGGGCACGTGGGCTTTGTATTTTTTCTTGATATGTGTTTGTGTATAAGCAGAATTAGCATAATGGCTGTTTTAAAAAAGTTACTGAGTAGGGCCCGGCGGCGTGGTCTAGCGGCTAAAGTCCTCGCCTTGAAAGCCCCGGGATCCCATATGGGCGCCGGTTCTAATCCCGGCAGCTCCACTTCCCATCCAGCTCCCTGCTTGTGGCCTGGGAAAGCAGTCGAGGACAGCCCAATGCTTTGGGACACTGCACCCGCGTGGGAGACCCGGAAGAGGTTCCAGGTTCCCGGCATCGGATTGGCGCGCACCGGCCCGTTGCGGCTCACTTGGGGAGTGAATCATCGGACGGAAGATCTTCCTCTCTGTCTCTCCTCCTCTGTGTATATCTGGCTGTAATAAAATGAATAAAATCTTTAAAAAAAAAAAAGTTACTGAGCAAAGTAATAACTTACTGTATCATTAACTCATATTTAAACAGTTTAATCCTATAGAAGTAAAGGATTTGGGTTGACCTTGCATGCACCGAGTGATGTAACAGATACAGAACAATCTGGATGCTTTTGTCAGTGAGTGATTGAATTCACCACATGTCCATATTACTGTAACATTATGCAGCTATTAAAAAGGAGGTGTTAGAGTGGACTTTTAGCCTAGAAGTTAAGATACCCGTATTTCACATTGGGTTTGATCCCACATTGGGTTTGAGTTTGATTTCCACCTGGGCTCTTCCAACTCCAGCTTCCTGCCAAGGTCAGCATTAGGACGCAGTCGTGATGACTTGACTGGCTGAATCCCTGTCACCCATGTGAGACTTGGATTGGGATTCTAGATCCTGGCTTTGGACCCAGGCAGGCCCTGGTCTTAGTGAGCCCTGGGGGAGTGTTCTTTCTCTCTGCTTTTCAAATAAGTAAAGCCTTTTAAAAAAATAAAATCTGTGTAATTGTATGTATATTTGTTTTGAGATTTCTTTATTTTTATTGGAAAGCCATATTTACAGAGAGAAGCAGAGACAGAGAGAAAGATCTTCTATCCACTGGTTTACTCCCCAAGTGGCCGCAATGCTTGGAGCTGAGCCAATATGAAGCCAGGAGCCAGGAGCTAGGAGCCAGGAACTTCTTCCAGGCCTCCTAAGTGGGTGCAGGGTCCCAATGCTTTAAGCTGTTCTCTACTGCTTTCCCATGGCATAATTAGAGAGCTGGGATCCAAACCAGTGCCCATATGGGATCCTGGCGCATGTAAGGCAAGGACTTGGCCACTAGGCTTCCACACTGAGCCCAAATAAGTAAAATCTAAAAAAAAAATTATTTATGTAATTGAAATGCGGAATTACACTGAGAGTTTCTCCTTATGTTATTCACTCCCTAAATGGTGGCAACAGTCCGAGCTGGACCAGGAGGAATCAGGAACCAAGCATCCTGTGTGGGTACAAGGGCCCCGCAAGCAAGCTGTCCTCTGATCCATCCCCAGGCATATTAACAGGGATCTGGATTGGAAGCGGAACAGCTAGGACTTGAACCAGTGTGCATGTTGGATGCTAGCATGGCAGATGAAAAGTCTAAAAGTTGATTATTTCCACTGAGCGTGGAGTTGTGTAGCCATCATCACAATCTAATTGCGGAATACTCTCATCACTCCTAAGAGACACGGAAGAACTAGGAGCGGCCATTCTCCATTCTTCCTTCTCCTCTGTCCTGGAACCACATGTCTACGTCTGTCTCGTCTGGAACTTTGTGTGAATGGTCATATGTGTGTGGGCTTTGGTGTGTGACTTTCACATGGCATCCTATTTCAAGGTTCGTTCATGTTAAAGCACATGCCAGTATTTTTATAGACAAAACTCCCCTGTATGGGCATACCACATTTTTAACCCATTCACTACTTGACTGACATTTGAATTGCTTCTGCTTTTTTTTTTTTTTTTTTTTTTTTTTTGCCTGTTTTGAAGAAACCTTTTACATGCATTTGTGGTCAGGTGTTTGTGTGCACACGTATTTTCAGTTATTTTGGGGATGCACCTTGGAGTGGAATTACTGGATTGCATTCTTATTCCACGTTTAACATTCTTGAAAACCCACAAATCGTTTTCCAAATCCACGGAGTCATTTTATAAATGCTTCTATGATGGTTATACATTTTTTTCGCATCCTTACCAACGCTTGTTAATATTTTTTTCATAACATCAGTCATCCTGATGAAGTGTTTTGGTTTGTCTTTCCCTAATGACTTCTAAATTTTTGCTTTTTCTTTATTCCTTCATTCGGGAAGCTGAGAAGCACAAAAAGGACCTGCATGCCCTGGTTCCCTCTTTGAAGTGCACGGTGATGTGGTCTGGACCCAGGCTGAGCTGGGCACTGAAGCTGGTGCCAGGAGCTAGCGCCAGGAACGGAACCCAGAGACTGTGATGTGAGAAGCCGCTGTCTGAACTGCTAGGCTGACACTGAACATCCACAATGTTTGTGTGTTTTCTTTGGATACATGGCTCTTCAAATTCTTTACCTATTAAAATTATTTGTGTGTGTGTGTGTGTGCGTGTGTGTGGTTGTTGAGTTCTCAGAGTTCTTTGTATGCTCTATGGTGGAAGTCCCTTAGCAGAAACATGATTTGTAACTATTTTTTCCTTATTCTGTGAATCTGTATTTTTACTTTCTTGATGATATTATTGAAAGCACAAAGGTTTTTAGTATCAACGTGGCCCAAATTTCTATTTTTTTTTTTTTTGTTTCACTACTTGCGCTTTGGCATTATATTGCCTCGTCAATGTGATGAAGGTTTATTCTTATTTTTCTTCTAAGAGTTTAGGTTTAGCTTTTTCATTTAGATTTATTTATTTATTTATTTTTTTCAGTGAAAGGTGAAAGATGTATTTGGTTTGAAGGGAGCCAGGGTATCCACTAAATATTTTTTAAAAACACAGTGTGAGGTAGGGTCAGACTTTTTTCTTCCCCTCTCTTTCCTTCCCTCTTTCTTACAGATACCCTGTGATCTGTCCCAGCATCTTCTGTGCCTCGTCACCATCAGCTGACCATGGGCACATACCCCAGTTTCTTGGCTCTCAGTTTTGTTAAAACATTTAAAATTATTGTTGTTCTCCATAAAATGGTTTTGTAGGTACAGGGAGGCCTCCCTCCCTTCCTTCCTGTCCATTCTCCCCTTCTGCCATTTCCTCCATATTATCACAGTAGTATAGTCCTTTAGTAACACCAGTCTTTTTTAAATTATTATTTTAAAGAGGATTTGTTTTTATTAGGAAAGAGTGATTTATTCTATTAAGAAGAGAGAAAGATCTTCCATCCTCTGTTTTGCTCCTCAAATGACCACAATGGCTGGAGCAGAGCCCAACTGAAGCCAGGAGCCTCTTCCGGGTCTCCCAAGCGAGTGCAGAGTCCCAAGGTTTTGGGCCATCCTTGACTGCTTTCCCAGGCCACAAGCAGGGAGCTGGATGGGAAGTGGAGCAGCCGGGACATGAACCAGCACCTGTACTGCTTAGCCAAGAGAGCCCTCAGTTTTAGTCTATGGACCCACGTGTTTACCCTTCTGCCAGCATCACACTCTGGCTTACTGCAGTTTACTATTATGTTTTGGAATTGGGAAATGCGAGTCCTCTTTGTTATTTGCTTTCAGGACTGTCTGGCTGTTCTGGACTCCCAACATCTTGCCAGGAATCAGGGTCAGCTTGGCTGTTTCTACAAAGAAAGCAGGTGCATTTTTGCAAAGATGATTTTGTATGGGTAGTTCAATTTGAAGAATGGATCTTAACAAAACCAAAGCTTCCAATCCATGTACTTGGGATGTGTTCCTATTTTAATCTTAGGTTTATTTCACGATGTTTTAGTGTGCAAGTGTTTGGTTAAATCTGTTCCAAAATATTTTATTCATTTTCATATTGTTCATCGCTAATATGTTGCTTATGATTAGTTCTGATAGTTTTTTTGGGGGAGCGTATTAGGATTTCTGTTATTTTTTATTTTTGAAAATATTTTTATTGGAAAGTCAGAGGAGAGACAGAGGAGGGATTTTCATTATTATAGGTCACAATGTCTCTACAAAGACACGGCCTCTTCCTTGCTCTACAGTCTCAGTGCTGTTTCTTCCGCCAAGGCAAGTTTGCTCCACATACCGTGCTGGTTAGAGTGCTGAGACTGGACCTTGTTGATGTTTTTAGTTGTCCAGGGAAAGCAGTCAGTCTTTCGTTATTAAGTGTGATTGCAGCTGTAGGATGAAGTTCCCTTCTATTTTGAGTTTATTGAGTGCTTTTGCTATGAAAGGGTGTTGGATTTTGACAGACGTTTTTCTCATCGGTTGAGAGTATCATGTGGTTTGAATTTTAAATCTGTGAATATGGTGTAATACATGGATTAAACCAAGCTTGGATCCCTGGGATAACTTCCTTTTCGTCATAGTGTATAGTTGTTTTCATGTATCGCTCGGTTGAGTTTGTCAGTGTTTCATTGAAATTTTTTACATGTATATTGAGAAGAAATGAATGTTTAGAAACTAAAGAAATGGTCTTTAGTTTCCTTTTACTCTGACATCTGTCTAGTTTTGATATCAGGATAAAATTGGTCTCATAATGTGAGTTGGGAAGATCCTTTTCTTTACAGACTTAGAATTTGTGAAGGACGGATGTGAATTGTACACACACTGGTGAAAGTTACTGTTGAGGCCATCTGGTCTTCATTTTCATTCTTGCTTTTTTGGCTACAAATTCAGTTTCTTCACTTGGAAATGTGTATCTTTTTAATCTGGATGAAATTTCCGTGATTTGTGTCTTTTTTAGGAATTCAGCCATTTAATTCGGGTACTGCAACTCATTCCCTCTGATTGTTCATCATATTTCCTTGTAATAATTTTATTTATTTTATTTCTGAAAGGTCAGCGCTTATGCTTCCTGCTTCTTTCCTGGTTTTAGTAACTTGAGCCCCTGTCTTGTTTTTCTTGGTCAGTATAGCTAAATGTTAATTGTATTGATCCTTTTTCCAAGAGCGAAATTTTATCTGTGTGGGTTTTATATGCTTTTTAATCTATATCATTTTCCTTTCTAATAATATCACCTCCTTTTTTCTAATTTAGGTTTAGCTTAAACTTAAAAAAAATTTGTAGCCTGGAAGGCTAAGTTACTGCTTTGGTACTTTTTCTAAGTACGGGCATTTAGTGTTCTGAATTTCCATCCAGGCACTGATTTAACTGCGTCTCAGACACTCTGCTGTGTTGCTGTGTTTTCGTTTTCACTGGTTTCCGAGTATCTTCTCATTTCCATACATGGTCATTTCTTCCTCTACCTACTGAGGAGTTAGGTCTATGTTATGAATTACACAAGCTTCCTTCTTACTGGAGCTTTTATTTCATTCCATGGTAGTTAGAAAGTGTCCTCTAACTTGCGAATTTACTGAGGCTCTTTCGATAGCTTAGCGTATGATGTGTCCTGGAGGTGGTCCCATGTGCAGTTGAGACAATTGTCTATTTGCTGCCGTTGGGTGAATCGCTCCGGATCTAGCTGGCTCACAAGATTACACAAGCTTGGGTGTGTGACATGACTGTAGTTACATAAGTTTCCAGCAAGTCAGTGTGAGGGAGTCCGTAAGATGCATTTCTTGGCTTCTACCAGTCTATTTTGGTTTTCTTTGCTCTCCAAATTTCTTGCGATGCACATGAATTATTTAATATTGATAAAGTAAAAAAATTAAAAATGAATCAGCCAGAAGGGTTAGTTTCCTGGAGGAGACGAATCCAGATCTCTGCAGAGGAACCTCTCCCCACACTCAGCAGCATGCCTGCGGAGGCTCCTCACAAGTTGTTTGTTGAATTGAAGATGACAGTTTTGTGAGGATGGAAGGAATTTCCATCCGCCCAAATATTTACTATAAGTATCAGGGGCTGCCAAGTTACTTTGGCTTTGCATGAAACCAGTAGGCATAGGGCAGCTTACTAGGGTGTATCAGGCGAGGGAAGGTGAGGAGGGGGAACTCCTATGCATTGCAATTCTTGATCTCTGAGATAAATCTCCCAATATCTGCGGACAGGCTCATTGTTGTCTGCAATGTGGTCTCATTTTGGATTTGGCAGGTGCATAGCCAATGTTTCTAATTTGATGTTGGAGGACTCTCCAATTGTTTTTGGCTGTATTTTGCTTGTCATGGAGCATATTCGGTGTTTTTTAAACTCCCACTCTGTGGAATCGTTGTGCTTAATTGTGGTTAAGTTAGAACACACCGGGGACGTTTATTGGCTTATATTTACGTTTGTTCTGAAAAGATTTTCAATGGCTTGAGGAAGCCTTTTTTCTTGTAACATTAGAGAACTGCTTGCTTTAATGTGGGTTTTGCAGAGCTTAGCAGATAGAGGCTGTGGTGATTTCTAAGCGCTCCGTTCTGGCTCACAGGCCGAGTTTTTGCGGAATCAGCACTTCCTGCAGTAGGGTTGGTTTGCAATTCGTGGTGCCATCTGCAAATAGGCTAATAACCTGTGAGGCTATGCCAGCCTTCCTGCCTTATAATTTGTGCTGGTTCTCATCACAACTCCACGTGGTCCCACTGTGAGAGCAAGAGGCGCAAGATTACAGCCACATTTCCCTCGGAACCCAAGTCTAGACAGCGACATTTATTTTAGGGCAAGCTTTTGCTTCTTTCTTTCATGGAGAAATAAGAACTCAAAATACGTTTCTCCCAAATTACATTAAAAAAATTTTTTTGAATAAATACTTCCTCCTGGGAGTCTGTATCGTACAGGCACATTTATGTAATTGATGGCAGGGATTTAAATTAAAATGTTCCCTACCAGGATCCCTTTCTAGCCAATCTGCAGTGTCTCAGACAAACAAACCGAAACATAAAATACCAAAAAACCCAAAAACTCCAGATATTCCAGAAATAAGGTAAGATGACAAATGACATTATATGTTTATCTATTTATCTCTTTTATCTCTTTGGTATATTCTGGGTTGCAGTTTAGCTGTATAAAACATCCTGGGCTGGTTTTTCATGGCAAGGTCTGGGTGTATGACAGAATTGACCGAAGAATGTTTCCTCTTGAGGCAGGTGGAGCCACCTGCGGCTGCCATCCCAACAACCTCCACTGTGGGGCAGTAGCAGCCTGCTTAATTGGCCAGGAGCAGCCCAGTTCAATGGGCATGCTCTCCCAGCAGCCAGAAATTTTCTGGGGTGTGGGATATGACTTTGGAAGGAAGGACAGTGTTTATAGGAAGTTCCTCTAGATAGTGTTCATAGACTTGTGTAGTCACAGTGCTGTTGAGGTGTAAGAATCTTCTCCCAGGTGTGTGAGCAACTGTGGATGCCCAAACATGGAATCATCATATCAAACCCACTACAGTCAGAACTAAAGGATTGTCAGGTGGTCAAGGAACACAGTGTGAGAAACAGCCTCTCTGAGGTGCTGGGAACTACCACTTAGGTAACAGGAGATGCGCTGGTTTCTTGGCCAATGGCTTCTCGCTGCTTATACGTGCCACCTGCTGAGGATACCTGACTCCGAGGGAACGTGCCCCGACTTGGGCAGAGGTTCTGGGGCCGGCCTGTGGTGTGTGCTCTTCGCAGCACGGCTTACTGAGGTGCTGGAATGTTCCGCACTCGGATCGATAGCTCGAAGCGGACTTGAAATGGCCGTGTTTCTGCAAGATGGACGACTGTGAGATGAGGTCCGGTCTTTGGGTTACTCCTTAGAGCCTCACCCTTGACTAAGCCATGAGCTTTGCAATCCAATGGACTGGATTCTGGGAAACAGAGTTCTTTAACTGGACCAGGTGTATTGAGCAACTTCACACTTTTCAAGTTGAGTTGGTCCTAGGGGTATTATATAATGTTCCAGGGGTGCGGCAATGCCCAGGATAAATGAGGCAGAGCTTGCTGGAGGCTCTTATTTGCTCACTCAGTAACATAAAACATCGCTTGTGGGTAAAGCTGCTACCCACAGTGCCAGCATCCCCTGTGGGTGCTGGTTCATGTCCTGACTGCTCCACTTACGATTCAGCTCCCTGCTAACGGCCTGGAAAAGCCATGGATGATGGCCCAGGCATTTGGACTCCTGTCATTCATATAAGAAACCTGGAGGAATTTTCTGGCTCCTGGTTTTGGCCTGGCCCAGCTTCAGCCATGAGAGTCATTTTGGGGAGTGAACGAGAGGGTGGAAGATCTCCTTCTGCCTCTCGCAATCACCCAGTCACTCCATTTTCCACCCAAATCAAATAAATCCTTTTGATAAAACATGGCTGTTAAGCTCTTGCAAATAGATCTGTGATCAAAATGCCATATTGCCGTGGATTTTAAGGTCAAGCCAAATCTTCAGCTGTGCTCCGGCATCTCCTTTACACCTGCCAGACCGCCTGGGGCCTCTGCGTTCTGTCTGCTTCCTTTGCAGAACTCTGGGAAATCGGAGAAGCACAAACCAGTGAGCTTGGATTTCTTTACTCTTAGTATCCACCTGTCTCTATGATCACCATGGTGATGAAACACAGCACCAGTGAGGCCAGGACCTTGTGTGGCACCAGTGGGGGCCTTCAGACAGAAAACAGACCGAACGCCTAAGGGTCAGGGGTACCGCCTGCGTCCCAACTCACCCGCCAAGCGCCTGGGCCTCTCTGAATTTCTACTGCTGACTCCCACCCTTCCCTACCCTGCCCTGGGCTTGGCAGCTTCTATGGTTGAATCTTTCCCTCGCTGCAAAGGCGTCTTACATGTGAGTCCAGCTGCGCCCACCCTGTATCCACAGTGGAATCCTGCAAGACCCCTGTGCATGCCTGAACTGCTGGGAACTGGCCCGAGCCCTGTGTATCCTACACATGCATACCCATGACAGAGCGTTGTGCATGAAGTAAGCTGTAACTTCGCAGCTGCATCAAGCGCATAGACCCATGGGGAAGCAGTCACAGCTAGACAGGCTGCTGACGATGCAAACGTGGCCTGGGCCACAGTTACAAGCTCCCAGGCAGGTGACCGCCCAGTCTCATCAAAGCCTGGGGAAGCGAAAACAGTCAGATTCAGGGCAAGACCCAACCTGATTCTGGGCGCCAGACCTGGGGCACTGAGGCGTGGGGCTCTGCCTGGAGATGGGGGTCCCAATTTCATGCCTCATTTCACTGTGTAAAGGGTCTGGGACCATTGCTGGCTACAGAGTTGGGCTGGGGGACACTTCCGGGTTAACATCAGAAGGAGCAGGGTAATCACAGGGGGGCTCCCTAGAGAGAGAGAGAGAGTGTGCGCGCGAGCGAGCGAGCGAGCTGCTTGCCACCACCCAGTGACAAGCTGTTGCAGAAACAAAGGAAACAATGGTATCACGGCCCGTCCCTTGTGCGGACTGTGAAGTGGCTGGTACTGGTGCATATGGCTCGTCTCGATTCAAATACTGAACAGGAGGTAGACATCCCCAGGTTCCTCACTCCCCCATGCATCTCCTCCCGGCTTCCTGCACTCTGAACTTCATCGGCAAGAGGGAGAGGGTCTTCCTGGGAAACGCCCGTTCTTTCCGTTTTCCGGGCTGCCAGGAGATGGCGCCAGGGCTTGGCTCTTTGTGGGATCGTCCTGGCAATCAAAGAAAAAAAGAAAACTCATGGGTGGAGGCCCCGGCTTTGGCGTTTGGGGAGTGGGCGGACATCTCGTTTGCTCCAGATGTCTGAGCAGAACTCCTGGCCTGGGATGACATTCCTCGGGCTCCCAAATGCTCTTCTTTTTTGTCGCCTGCATGGGAGGTAAGTTACTGCTGGCGCTCAGCATTTGTCGAGATGGAGCTACTGCTTGGAGAGATACCACGACAGGTCTCTGAAACAGGCAGAACTGGGCGAGGGTTTGGATGGAACGTTCCAGCGTGATGCATGTAATTTGGGAAAAAATTGCATGTTTTGGAGTATACGTGTGTGTGGTGTGTGTGTTTTTTCAGATTCTCTGCACTGATTGGCTGTCAGCCTAGGAACTAGTGTCTCACCACAGAATCCCCCCAGACCCTCTGCCTGCTGATCCCACCGCTCTGTCCCATGCCGGTTCTCCCAGATGTTTGTCGTTAGAATGCAAATTCTATAAAGGCAGCTTGCCGCTGCATTCCCGGATTCCAGAACATTCTGCACACGCAGGTTGCATTGAACAAATACTGTATGATGATGGCAGAATGACACAGAAGTCCCTGTGGCAGCACCAGCTAGGAAGCCACACAGGACCACCAGGGCCCAGGCTGGCAGGAGACGATGGATGACCAGCCACGGCCAAGGACGGGTGACCCAGCATGGTGTGGGAGAGATGAGCTGGGCTTCAGTTCTGGCTTCGGTGCCTGCTGAGTGACTCTGGTCAAGTGCCTGAGCTGTGTCAGGGTTTCCTCCTCAGTAAGCACAAGGGTATAGCACTGAGAAGTCACGGGACTGCCACAGGGACAGGGTGAATTACACGTGGGGCACTGAGGGTCACCTGTGCCCAGTCAGGGTTTGTCTAACTTGTGGCTTTAGGACTTCCAGTAATTGGTCACCCTGGGTGGGAGCTGCCCAGCACAGGACTGATTGCACAGGACGGCGAAGGACTTGGAGGAGGTCCCTGTATTCGCACTGGTCCCTGATGGTACATATGTATTTACTCAAAGCATACTTGTCCTTGGGTTTAGGCTGCTTTTTTTCCCCAACAAATATTTATTGAGAATTTAATGTATGTGAATGTAGCAGCAAAGTGGTAAACAATACAGGATTCTCTTCTTTAAAAAAAATATTTCATTTACTTGAAAGAGTGAGAGGGAGAGATGAGAGAGATCTTCCATCTGCTGCTTCGCTTTCCAAATGGCTACAGCGATTGGTGCTTGACCAGGCCAGAGATCCAGAAGCCTGGAGCTGCACTTAGGTCTGTCACAGGAGTGCTCATGGCCCAGGCTGTGCTCCACTGGACGGAAGACAACGGGCTGGAACTCCAACCAGCGCTTGCGTACGGGATGCTGGTGTTGTACCACAATGCTGGCCCCAACGAGGGATTTCTCTGATTCTTTCTTCCTAAAATGCTCTGTGAAGAAGATGGCTTTTTCTTATTTCATTATTTGAACTTTTGGACTTTCAAGAAACAGTTATTGTGTCTGTGTACAAATGCTGAATAACCAATCCTTCTCAACCTCATCCTCTCCCCCAAGATGCTGTGGGCCTTGGGCGTATAATGGGTATTATTTTTGTATAATGGGTATTATTTTTGAAAACAGCAGTACTGTTTGGATCCAATGTAAGGAATGATTATCTAAAATACCCACAGACTTCCCTGTTGTTATTTTTTTTACAAAAAATTATTAATGGAAAGAGAACATTTCCCATGTATTGCTCAAGTGCAGTTCTAAGATGGCATAGCGTCCTTCCTCCATGCCTCCATCTCTCAACCTCTTCCTGCCTTCCCTCTTTTTCTCCTTCCCTTAGTTTTTCCTGTAATTTTTGCAAAAATGTAATTTCAGCCCACTCTATAATCTGCTTAGACACATCACTAACCATACCCTTTAGCAAGTAAAAAAAGCATAAAGCCATAGTCTCACAGCAGTATTAAGAAGGGCTGGGCGTAACAGTTGAATCAAAAGATGTCCTTTTCATTCCGATACCTTCTTTAGTGTTTATAGTAACCGCCGTATATCAGATCAAACACATGATATTTGTCTTTTTAGGATTGGCTTACTTCACCTAGCAAAATGCTTTGCAGTTGCATCCATTTGGTTGTAAATTACAGGATTTAATTATTTTAATTATTTGTTATTTCTTGATTTTTGGATTATAGTTATTCTAACTGGGGTGAAGTGAAATCATTGTGGTTTCTCTCTCCTTTTTCCTGATGGCTATTGATTCTGAACATTTTTCTGTTTTTGAACATTTTTCATGTGTTTAGCCGCTTGTATTTCAGCTTTTGAAAAATGCCTGTTCATATCTTTTGCCCATTTCTTAACTAGATTGTTGGTATTGTTGCTGAGTTTCTTGAGCCCCTTATAGATTCTGGTGATTAACCTAAACATTTTCTCTCATTCTACGGAAGCTTCTTCAATTTGTTCAGTGTTTCCTTTGTCACCCAAAAGTTTCTTGTTTTAAAAAAAAATTAATTCTATTATTTTTATAATACATTTTTTTTATAGGTATTGGACACCAGTGGAATCACTCAGCTAATCTTGCAAGTGCCTGATCCCAAATGGGCAACAGTTCAAGACCTGTCTGCTCCACTTCCTATCCAGCTCCCTGCTTATAATCTGGGAAAGCAGCAAAGGATGGTCCAAAGCTTTAGGACCCTAAACCCACTTGGGAGACCCAAAAGAGGGTCCTGGATCCTGGCTTCAGATAGGCTCAGCTCCAACTGTTGCAGCAAGTTGGGGAGTGAACCAACGGTGGAAGATGTTTCTGTCTGTCTCTCCTTTTCTCTGTAAATCTATCTTTCCTTTGTTTATAAAAAAAAGTCTTAAAAATACCATTTTTGTAGATATAAGGGTTCCCAAAAGTTTCCTAGCCTGAAGCAATCCCATATGTATATTTTTGCTTTTTGTTGCCTGTGCGTCTGGGGTCTTTTCAAGAAATCTTTCGCATGCCAATGTCTTGCAGAGTTTCCCTGTAGTAATTTGATAGTATCAGGCTGTTTGTTTAAATCTTTGATTCATTGTGAGTTGATTTTTGCTTAAGATGTAATATGGGAGTTGTGTTTCATATCGTTGCATGCTTAGATCCAAGTTTCTCCAGGGATTGATTTTAGATCATTTATCACATATTAGTTGGTTATAACTATGTGGATATCTGGGGCTTCTATTTTATTCTGTGGGTCCATGTGTCTATTTTTGTGACAATATCAGGCTGCTTTATTTAAAAATGACCCGTAATATGTCTTGAAATCTAGTTTTGTAATGCCTCCAACTTTGTTTTTGTTGTTTAAGATTGATGTAGCTATTTGATGTCTCTTCCAATTCCTTATAAATTTTAGGATTGTCTTTTTTTTCCCCCTGGATCTCAGAGAATGTCCATGGTACTTCCAATGGGATCACATTGAATCAGAAGATTGTTCTGATAGTATGGACATTTTGATTATATTAATTCTGATCTTTTAATTCGGAGTCTTTTTTATGTTTTCTATTCTTTAATATTCTGTAATCTCACCACATAGGACTTTTACATTCTTGATTAGATTTCAAGATATTTAATTTTTTGTATGTAGCTATTGTGAATGATACTAATCTTATAAGTTCTTTCTTAGCTGTGCCATTGTTTGTGTATACAAAGGCTATTAATTTTTTGTGTTAATTTTATATCCTGCATTTAAAAAAAATTATCTCATGAGCTTCATAGTCTCTTGGTGGAATCTTTTGGTTTCCCCTAAATACAGGCTCATGCCACTAGGAAGCAGAGGTAATTTAATTTCTTCCTTTCCAATGTGTTACCTTTGAGATTTTTTCCTGCCTCGTGGTCCTGAAACTTCCACAGCTACTTCAAATAGCAATGATGAAAGTGGACATCCTTGGCTGGTTCCAGATTTTAGTGGAAACGTTTCCAGCTTCTCCCCATTCAGTATTATGCTCACTGTGGGTTGTCATATGTTGCTTTAATTGTGTTGAGGAGTGTCCCTTCTTATGCCAATTTTTGTTGATTTATTTTCATAAAAGGATGTTGTATTTTATCGCTTTATCTACATCTAATGAGATAATCATATGATTTTTCTTCAGATATTGAACCATGCCTGATTACTAGGAGTAAATTCCACCTGACATTCCACCACTGGCTGACATAGTCCACCTCACAGTCTCCATCCTCCTAGATATTTGCTGTCATCATTGGGCTGGGGTAGTTGTCCAGTTTGTTCTGTTTTTCTTCTGCTATGGTAACCGAGGCCTTCTTAGGGCCCAGTGGGCTGCCGATGGGTCTGGGTGGACGATCTTTCTAGTGTATTGTTGGAGTGTATTAGCTAGTATTCTGCTGAGGATTTTTGCACTAGCATTCTTCAGGGATATTCCTCTGTAGTTTTCTTTCTTTGCTGTATCTTTTCCTGGTTTTACAGTTAGGGTGATGCTGGCCTCATAGAAAGAGTTTGGGAAAATTTCCTCTCTTCAGATTATTTTGAATAGTTTGAAAAGAAGTGGAATTAGTTCTTCTTTGAAGGTTTGGTAGAGACTATGACTTAGAAGTAACTGATCTTCACGTCTGTGTGCTATTTGTTAAAAACTCGTCACTAAGTTCAGCTGAAATTCAATGGGAAAAGAATTAAATTCTCTCTCTCAAGTGAGGAATGTCAAAAAGGGTTATTTAAAAATTACCATAACCCACAACTGGAAAGCATGAGCCAGCCTCCAAAAGAAAAACATCGTATGTTTTCTCTGATATGTGGTAGTTAATATAGAACTCCAAAAAAATGTGTAGGAATAAAACAGACATTTTATGATAGGACTGTTGTTTTTAGCTCTTGTTCATGCGCCTGTGGAATTGTGGTCTTTCTACTTTTTATTTGTTGAATATTATGGTTAGCGGTGAGTTGAGCCTAGCAGGGGAGGGGGGATTGAGGGAACGAGAAGGGAGGGGAGCGACGTATACTTATTTTCTTAGAATACCCTAGAGCATGCATGAAATCTGCTCTGTTTACATGAATTAACAATTTAAAAAATCTGGTAAAATTCAGTAGTGAAGCTATCTGGTCCTGGACTTCCCTTTTTTTGGGAGGGTCGTCATTACTGATCCAATCTCTGCCTTGTTTTATTTTTATTTTAAATGATGTTTACATAGTTGATCAGGGTGGAAGGATTGAGGGTTAGGGAAAAGTGGGTGTGTTCACTGTTTCCAGGTTTCTATTTCTATCTGGGGAAGAGGGGGGGTCAAGGGGAGAAGCCAGCACCTGGTGGATGGGGAATGACCACCCAATATCAACCTAGAGTCCTGATGGAGCACATGCTCTGAGTGTTGTCAGTCTTGCTGATCCAAGGATGAGGAAACAGGTTCAACATCCATTGGCTGATGTAGTCACCTCAGAGTCTCTATTCACCCAAATATTTGCTGTCATCATTGGGCTAGGGTAATTGTTCAGTTTGTTCTGTTCTTCTTCTGCTATGGTAACAGATACTTTCTTTAGGGCCCAATGGGCTGCTATATCCTCTATGTAGATCTGGGCCAGCTCTGACTTTTCCACTAAGGAGGATCAGTTCTTGTAGGTGGGCCCAAGAGCCCAGGCCAGGCGATCTGGGCCCCACTAGACTCCCCACCCCTGGGGCTCACAGACCCGGCACCCACTGTACAGGTGGGTGCAAGACCCACACTAGGAGACCTGGGCCTCCCTGGGCCTCCCACCCCCAGGGCTCATGGACCCAGCACCTATCATATAGGTGCACCCAAGATCTGGGCAAGGTGACCCAGGTCCTGCCAGACTCCCCACCCTTGAGGCTCACAAAGCCAGTATCTACCATACAAGCAGGCTTTCACCTGCCAGGACTATGTCTTGACAGAGGAATTCCGCAGGCTCCTTTATCAGGTACCTCTCTGTGGCAGATCTTGTGCGTACTGGTAGGTCCTTGGTCCAGGTT
The DNA here is from genome assembly GCF_030435755.1 of Ochotona princeps. Classification (NCBI taxonomy): domain Eukaryota; kingdom Metazoa; phylum Chordata; class Mammalia; order Lagomorpha; family Ochotonidae; genus Ochotona; species Ochotona princeps. Next base: position 22,830,207 of record NC_080859.1, on the reverse strand, counting down.
GACTTTGTCCACTTTTTGTTTGGCAGGAACAGTAACTTTGCCCAATTGGCCCACACCCAATCCGGTTCTTACTGTTGTGCATTGCAGCTCAGCTACACCTTGCCTACACCCAGGCACAGCCCTCATATTGCTCAGTGAAAGATGAAACCTAGCCCAGCCCAATCAACACCCACCTTGGCTCTCATGAGTACCAGTGGATGCTGGAGTCTAGTCCAGTCTGGTGCTCCCCAGACCCAGTCCACACCCATGCCAAGGGAGATTTCAGCCATTTCCAGTCCAGCCTGCTGCCCCCATTCTGGCTCTCGGGCTCACCAGTGGGAATCCCAACCCAGCCGGTGTGTTGCCTTAGCTCCCCAACCGGGTCTGTTTCTAGCCACAGATCTTGCGTGTGTCAGCGGATTGCTGTTGCACATGCATGAGCCCACATACTCCCCCACAGCTTCTGCCCCCAGACCTAATTCACTCACATGCTAGTTAGTGCCATGGACCAGGCTCACATTACCTGTTCTTGTGCTGACTCTCACAGTAAGTTCCATAATCCAGCCCTGCAAGTACAGAGGCATTGTCCGTGGAAGGCCTTCAGAAGTCGTTCCTCAAGTGGACATGAACCCTCAGGTCCATGCATGGCACCACCTGTGCCATCCCCAAGGCCAAATGTAAGTGCATACTCCCAAGTTCCCAGAGTGTGCCAGGTGCCTTTGGCACCCTGGCTGCCCAGCTGGGTTTTAAGCAGGCTGGCCAGCTACAGACATGTCCACACCTGGGGACCCTGATCACCCCCTTCCAGGTCCTTGTCTTGGTTTTTGAACTATTTAAATTATCTATGTCTTCATGATGTTTTGATAGATTGTCTGCATCCAGATATTTATTAATTTCTTCTAGATTTTCCAGTTTGTTAGCATATAACTGTTTTTGTAGCAATCCCTGGTGATTCATTTCATAGCCACCGTAGTGTACTTTAAAAAAAATCTCTGGTTTCATAAATTTCATCTTCCACCCATCTTTTTTGGTAGGCTGGGCCAATAAGGTTTCAGTTTTGCTTATGTTTTCAAAAAGACAGCTCTTCATGTCACTAATCTTTCGTACCATTTTTCCTGTTTCAATTATGTTTATTTCTTCTCTAATTTTAATGATTTCTTTCCTGCTACTAAGTTTGGGTTTAATTTATTCTTGGTTTTTAGATCCTTGAGGTGCACTGTTAGATCATTTATTTGATGCCTTAATTTCTTTATGTAGGCACTAATTATCTTAAACTTTCCTTTTAACAGAGTTTTTGGCGTATCCCATTAGTTTTGAAATGCATTGTTATCTTCATTTGTTTCTAGGAATTTTTCCCTTCTGATTTTTTTAATATAATTCACTGTTCATTCAGAACGTGTTGTTCAGTCCCCACACCTTTGTATATTTTCTAAAATTTCTTGAATTGTTAATTTCCAGCTTTATGTCTTTGTGGTCAGACATTTTAATTTTAATTTTTCTCAATTCATTTAGTCTGATTTATGAGGTCTAATGTGTAGCCTATTTTAGAGAAAGCTCCATTTGCTGATGAAAAAATATGTATTCTTCAGCTGAGGGAGGTGATTTTTGTAGATGTCAAAAGAGCAATGCACTTTTGGTGCTTAGCATAGACGAACTCTGCGGTTCCTTTGTGGACTTTTTTGTTGTCTGGTTGATCTATGAAGGTCGTGTGTTGAAGTCCCCCATTATTCCTGTATTGCAGTCTACGTTTTCCTTTAGTTCTATTAATATTTGCTTTAAAGAACTAGGCGCACTGATATTGGGTGTACAGTCATTTATTATATTCATATCTGCCTTTAATAGTTTTATCTTAAGGCCTGCTTTGATAATAGGATGGCTGCTCTTGCTTCTTTTTATTTTCTATAGTAGGGAATATCTTTTTCTATCTTTTCACTTTCAGTCTGTGTATTTTTGTTGCTGAGCTGTGTTTCTTGTAGTCAACAAATACACGGATCTTGTCTGTATCATCTAATTGGAAAATTTAGGCCAGTAAATAATGACTTGGTCCTTCCATTTTTCATAAATATTCCTATTCGTTGTTTTGGATTTCCTTTGTACTATTACTGAATTTTCTGTCTTCTCATTTTTTTCATAGTGATGGTTATCTTTCTCTGTTTCTAGGTGTAGCACATGTGTAAGTTTCACTTGCAAGACTGGATGCGTGGTGGCACATTCTTTCAATTTCTATTTGGTTTGGAAAGTCTTCATTTCATCTTCGTTTATGAATGAGAGATTTGCCAAGTACAGTGTTCTGGATTGAAAATGTTTTCCCCATTTGAGGCCTTGGATTACGTTTCTCCATTCTCTCCTAGTCTGTAATGTTTCAGAAGAGAAATCAGCTGTCAGTCTGGTTGGAGATCCTATGCAGGTAATTTGGTGTTTGTCTCATGCATATTTATGGTTTACTTTTCAAAGTTTGACCACAGTATCTTGTGAAGCTCTTTTTCTGATCATGTCTATTTGGGATTCTGTGTTTTTATCTTTCTCCAAATTAGGGAAAGTCTCTGTTATTATTTAACTGAATAAGTATTCTAATCCAGTCTCTCTTTCCACACCTTTGGAAACTCCCAAGACTTGTACGTTTGGATTTTTTGATAGTATCCCATGAATTGTGAGCACTATCTTTGATTTTTCTAATTTTTAAAATCTGAGGTATTTCTGAAGATTTGTCTTCTAGCCTGAATATTCTTTCTTATGCCTCTCCAAGTGTATTGTTAAGGCTTTCCACTGTATTTTTATCTGATGTACCAATTTCTTCGTTTCTACTATTCCTGCTTGACTTCAGTGTGTGTCTCCTGGGAGAGCTTTACATCCAGGTTGTGCCTGGATGTCTTAAACTCCAGTATTTATCTTTCTGCATTTTTGGGTAAGCTGATGATCATTTTTTCAGGTTTTTCTTTTTTTTTTTTTTACCCCCCAGACATTTCATCAATCTCTTCATTTTCACATTCTAATATTGTTGTGTTCCTTTTGGAAAGTCATTTGATCTTCCTTCTTCATGTTTCCTATATTTCCACAATTATTTCTAGGCATTTGTGAAAACACTTGTTGGTTGTCTCCTCTGATGACTTTTACTCTTGAAATACATCTCTATAGCTTCCTGGATTGTCTGACCCTTCAGTGTATGTTAGGTTGGGTCAGGGAGCTGCAAGTGCTACAGCAGGTGCAATGGTGTGCAGGAGGACCTCCGAGATGGGCATGATAAACCTCTATTGTCAGATGTGGGGAGGCTTTGATCACATCAGCTGGTGTGCTCACAGGGTCAGCCCCTCTGCCGAAGGAAGCCATGCACCCACAGTGCACAGGCACCTCACTCCTGCAGGGGGGTGAACCACACCAAGGATCCACCTGCTTCTCTGTGTGAGCACAGAACCTTGAGTGTCTGAAACCAGACACAGTGATTGCCCCTAGACCTGGCTGTACCCTCATGCATGCCCTATCACAGTCACACAGTTCCTAGGGTCGCAGGGATCAGGGAGTCAACTCTGATTCCCCACAAGCCTTCCCTGTCCACTGAAAGGACAAGCTGCCTAACTGACAGAGGATGCTTGGGAAGTTTAGTCAGGGTGCTTTAACAGAGTGTGTGAGGGGCTGTGGTGCTTGCTGGACCTAAACCAGTACCCTGACAACCCTACAAGACAGAGTCCAAGTTAGTGGGGATGGCAGATCTATCCCCCTGATAAAATCCCTAGTTGTGTGTGGATCGCTGTAACCTCACTCATCTCTTAAGATACCCTTTCCTCCCTGCTGACTGCCAGGTGCTTTTCTCCAAGAAGACAGCATCTGTTTCAGCTGCCAGCCATGAGTCACTGCAGGTGTCCTGCTTGCTGTTGCTTGATTGACTTGTCCCCATGGCTCCATGGCACGTCTCTTCTTTCTGTAGGCTTTCTACCGCAAACATCTCATTAACCATCCTCCTTCTTTCTTATGAGCTCTTCCCTTGGTCAGAATCGACTTATCTTTTTCCTCTTTGGCCATCTTGGATTTTTCCAGACCCTTCTCTAAGTTCCAGTCTTCTTTGTCCCAGTTGGGACATAAAGACTCTGGGATGAAAGTCAACTGGCTCTTGGGAGATTCAACATAAGTCCAGGGGATGGCCTTGTGGCACAGAACATTAAGTTGCCAGGGGTGATGCCAGCATCCCATATGAGCACTGGTCCAAGTCTTGGCTTCTCTGCTTTCTATCCAGGTTGCTGCTAACATGTCTGGGAAACTAGCAGAAGATAACCCAACTGCTTGGTCCTCTCACACCAACATGGGAGACCCAGATGAATTTCAGGCTCTTGGCTTTGGCAAGACTCCAGCCCTGGCCATTGTGGCCATTTGGGGAATGAACCAGCAGACTGAAAAATCTCTCTCTGTGTAACTCTGTCTTTCAAATAAGAAAGTCTTTATTAAAAAAAAAAGATACAATCCGAAGTCCTTACTTTCTTCCCTGGGATTCCATGAACACTCACTGACTCCATATGAAGCTGACATAAGGATGTCAAGAGAGTTGTGAAAATGGCATGTTTGATAACATACACATCCAGAAATTCAGAATTTATTAAAGTCCAGGTCAGAGTGGAAATAAAGGGAACTGGAATGGAATTGAGAGGGACAACTAACAGCACATCCCAAGGCAAGGCTTCCTGCTGCAAGGGAGTGTGTCCTACCAATCCCCAGGTGAGGGAGGCTCTGAGAAAGACGACCGAGCAGCTAGCAACGCTGTCAGAGACACATTGAAATGTTCATGTTCATATCCAACAGGGTGCACTGTTGGAGAAAGGCCTTGTGTTTGCAAGAAGATGAGGGCAAGACAGAGGGAAGCCTTTTCTGTGCAGTTAGATATCAATATCCTATTGATGTCAGGAATCATGACAGAGCCATTGTGAGAAGTCAGTGGGTACCAGGCACAGGATGCTGGGTCTGATTTATGAAATCCACTACACTCCCCTGTCCCCAACCCCGTTTATGGCCTCAGGACACAGTGGCAAATAATAACACTTAATTAAAACTTATAAAACAGAAACCTCAATGACAGCACACACATCAAAATCAATAAAATGCTAATTTCTAAAGATTGTGTTTGCCCGGGGTCTGGAAGGTCAGCAGCAAGGGATTCAATGACAAAGAGCTGTTGTGACAGGGAGCAGGCTTCCACTTCCTGAGGCTAGAGCTTCTCTCTCTCTTTCAATCCCTCTCTCTCTCTGCACAGGACAAGAGGTGGGTTCTATCTGGTTGAGGATTTCATCATAGGATCAGCTGGGAGCAGGACAGCGATCCATTTGTGATCTTCATTTCCGTGGCACTGTCTTTAGGATCCTAGAAGTATTGGTAGAAAAATAATCTCCTTCCTTTCCGATGGTGCCTGGATCCCACTCCTGAACTGATGGCGGAAATCCACTCACCACCGGCACAGGTTTTCTACAGTTTCCCATCACATGTAACATCTTCCGTGCCTGACTGCATTTTAATAAAGCTTTTTAAATTGGCAACCTGCGGTGTGACATTTCTAAGTAGAATTGCCTCATTGTGCCCAAGGTCCTTGAGCTGTTGCTTGGATTTGGGCAGAGTTCTGGCAACCCCAGCCTCACAATGCAATTCATTTTCCTGAGATGCCTTCTCCGAGAATGAGGGGGACCCTCCAAACCCAGACATAGTGGCAAATAAAACAGATTCTCCTCTAATCCATTTAGAATATAAAGTAATTCTGCAATAAATGAAATTCTCTTTTCATCCATTGAGTTCTCTTGGATTGAATGTGAAGAAACCCAAGGAAGTTTTGTGGGATTAGGGTTATACAGGGTGTCAATTGATAGGTCTGACTTGTTGGCCTAGAGTTCTGGAAAGTCTGACTTTCCAAGAAGTTGCTTGGCATATCTTTGACTAACATGAAAATGGGAGATGCCTCAAGTCTTAACCATGTTTGCACACTTTGATGGATTCTATTGAATTTGCATTCCTTGGAACTGTAGGAAAGTGAGGTTAAGTTGGCCATGGCAATTTAGAATGGCTGATTTCTACTTGGTGCCAGACTGTCTGACCATGCCACCTTGGCCCTTACTCATAGCCTGGAGGACAGACACTGCTAATGGCAGCATGGCCTGGGTTCTTCTGGTTATTTGATTCTCTGCTCACTACCGACCACGTACCAGTACCAGGTAGATGATGTCCCTGCATAGGCAATCCTACAGCACAGGCAATTGGATGTCTCCTTATAAGAAGTAATATGGAGGGACCCACAGAAACTAGGAAGTGCTTGGCAAATCGTGTCTACATGAAGAATTTGACAAATCTTCCCATATATGGGGAGCTTCAGCGTGCCAACAAGATTCAAAGGGGGGCTGCTGCGGAACTTGTTCTGTAGACACAGGATCATTTAAATGGGCATTTGGGAAACTAAATATAGTGGGTCTGATTGGTTTAATTTTTAAAAAAGATTTATTTATTTTTATTACAAAGTCAGATATACAGAGAGGAGGAGAGACGGAGAGGAAGATCCTCTGTCTGATGATTCACTCCCCAAGTGATCACAATGGCTGGTACTGCGCTGATCCAAAGCTGGGAACCTGGAACCTCTTCCGGGTCTCCCACATGGGTGCAGGGGCCCAAAGCTTTGGGCCGTCCTTGACTGCCTTCCCAGGCCACAAGCAGGGAGCTGGATGGGAAGTGGAGCTGCTGGGATTAGAACTGGCGCCCATGTGGGATTCTGGTGCATTCAAGGCGAGGATTTTAGCCACTAGGCCACGCCGTTGGGCCCTGATTGGTTTAATTTTCAAAATAATCCCAGGAAGGATTATTCATGACTCATCCCAATGCTCTGATTTACAACTGAGTCCCTGAAGAAAGGACTCAAGACAAGGTAGTCTTACTCTAAAAATCTACCTGCTTGGCCACCAGGATGTCCTATCTTTCAGGTGCAAGCATATTATCTATTGCTCAGATTCCGTGATTATTTGGGGGTGACTGAAGCCACCTGTCTGAATACATATTTTTAAAATTTTAATTTGAAATAATTATACACATAGACAAAAACAAAAAACTACTGTAGGGCATTCTTGTCCGCATTACACTCGAGTTCTACTAAATTCAAAATCTGTGACCATGGTACAAGGCTCAGACTGAAAGATGAACTCGGCTACAATGCTATAAACTACAGAATTTTATTTGTATTTCTAACATTTTCCTTCTAATATCCTTTATTTACTTACTCTAGTTGATTGATTATCATTTTATTTGGAAGGAAGACAGAGAGAAAGAGCTGTACCCCACTGGTTCACAGTCCCAAATGGTTGCAAAAGTTGAAGTTGGGCCAAGCCAGAGTTGTGAGCCACAGACTCCATCTGGGTCTCTCGCATGGGTGATGTGTCCAAGCACTTGGGACATCTTCCACTGTTTTCCCATGCACATTGACAGGGAACTGGACTGGAAACAGAGCAGCTGGGACTCAGACTGGATACACCTAGGGGACACCAGAGTTGGCCCGCAGGAGAGAGCTTCTGCAGGAGTTCAGACTGCTGCCAGCATCTGGGGAACAGACCAGCTGATGGAAAATCTCTCTCTGTCTCATTCCTCTGGCCTTTCAGACAAAATTGAAGTAAATGATTTAAAAATAAATGCAACCTTCACAGGGCATTCAGATGCCATGATTCTTAGTTTTCTCCGAGCTGCGAATGCCCCCATGCCTTTGGGGCTGATGCTCGGACACCACACACATTCTTGTTGTTTAGTTGAACTTTTGCCTCCTGATGTTACCACTCTGTAGTGATTCAACCTGCAGAAATGACACACATTATTTTGCTTTTTAGATGGTGATTTTGCGTCTCTCTTCTTTTTAAACACAGTTTTTATTGAATGGACACATTGTAATTGTACATATGGGCAGCAGTGTGACATTTCAATTTTTGCAATGCAATGTGCTATGATCAGAAAGGGTAATTGGCATATCCACCTCTAACATGGATTGTTTCTTTGTGTTGGGAGCGTTCATAGGCCTCTCTGCCAGATATTCTGAGATATTCAATTAATTGTTGAATAATTCAAATAATGGCTGTCAATCATGTTATCCTCCGTGCTATAGAGCAGAAGTTTATCAGGAGATGATGAAATTGGTAAACTTCTTCCATTCCTGGCACTGGCCTGGAGGACTTCAGCTGTGGGTATTCAAATCTGAATCTGTAACTGAGTGTAGGACATATCTAAGGAGGTGGTCCCGCAGACCAAGAACCTGCTGGAGCTATAGATGCTGGAAGAAATGAGCTGAGCACTAAATCATGTAGCTTCAAATTCTATGAATAGGGCCCGGTGCAACGCCTCGATTGACTAATCATCCCCGTTCAAGCACCAGACTCCCATATGGTGCTGGTTTTTGTTCTGGCTGCTCTACTTCCCATCCAGCTCCCTGCTTGTGGCCTGGGAAAGCAGTAGAGGATGACCCAAAGCCTTGGGACCCTGCACCTGTGTAGAAGACCCAGAAGCTCCTGACTCCTGGTTTCAAATTAGCTCAGTTCCAACAATTGTGGGTACTTGGGGAGTATACTAGCAGGTAGAAGATCTTTCTGTCTCTCCTCCTTGTAGTCCTGCCTTTCTAATAAAATGAATGTATTTTTTAAAAATTCCAGGAATAGGGGCAGGAAAAACTGCTTTATAATGCCACCATTCCACATCGACGATTGTTCCAGTCTCAGCTGCTCCATTTTTATCCGTTGCCCCCGACTAACACACCCAGAAAGACAGCACCAGGGCTGCTGCTTGCAGCCATCTGTGGGATGGACCAGCAGATGAAACATTCTCTCTCCCCCTCTTTCCCTTCATCTCTCTCTTTTTCTGTTTCTCTCTCTGCCACTTTCTCCCCTAACCCCATGGCTCTGTTTTTCAAATAAATGAAATAAATCATTAAAACACAAGATTCAGTGAATAGCACAGCACAGATCTTACCCACCAAAGAGCTAACAGCCAGTTGGCAGGGCAGCTAATGGCAAAGGGAAGGCTTGGGTGAGCTGACAGAGCGAAGGTGTGATTATTTTTCTTTGTCAAATTAAGACAGAAGAAGTATTTCAAGGGGACTAGAGACCTTGTTCACTAGAAAGGCCAATTAAAGTTGCCTTTACTATCCTAATAGCTTAAGCAGAATAGAGCAAAGATTTAGTAAGTCTTAGGGAAATAAAAAGATTTAGGGAAATAAAAATTCTTAGGGAAAAAAGATCGAATAATTCATAGGGAAACAGAATTCATAGGTAAGATGATTTTGATCCAAAACAACTTTGAGATCCGTGCGCCCTTGAAGCCTCTGAATTTACTCATGAAATAAATACAAAAGTTACATAGAGACTTCAGAAAGCTCTGCACTAAAATGAATGTCTTTTAATTCCATTTTCCATAAATGTTGTGAGAGACCTTATATTTGTGGCTAGCGTTGAAGAGGGGTCATCAAAGGCTGAAACAAAGTCACACAGACAGGTATCCAGATAGGATATGCCCATTCGTGAGATTCATGGATTCAGTTCTGTTCAAGATCGAGGAGAGGATCCTTATTGGATTAGCCAATGATTACAAATAGTTGGTGGGCAAAACACACACACACACACACAATCCTTGACCTACATTTGCCAAAATTTTAAATGATTAAAATGATACAGTTAATTATATATGAAATAAATTCGCCAAGATGTTGCTTCACTTATTCTGCAGATTTGTTGATGTACCTGTGATGTGTAAGGCACGCTGAGATGCTTGGGATGCAGTGTTAAACAAAGCAGACAGGAAGAGCTCCCTCAGGAAGGCGACTGTGCTGTGGGGGAAACAATGAGATGAGTGATGAGGAAATTAAGTCAAGGAAGGGCTGATGGGGCAGAGGTATGTTTTCAATTTGGAAGGATGGTTGGACCAGCTGACAATGGAGCATACACTTGAGGGAGGTCGGGGGAGTGAGGCTATGGGATATTGAAGTGGGATGGTCTAGGCAGAACCCATGGCCAGCACACTGGCTCTAAGTTGAGAAAAGCTCACCAATTCCTGAGAATAGTGGGCCAATGAGAGAGTGGACAGCAGCAAAGGCAGCCAGGCCATGTAGACCAGGATGTGTCTGATTTGGGACCATTGGCTGATTTTGGCCAGAGGCATAAGATGGCCTGACTTTGGATTGCAAGTGGTTTGCTCTAGCAGCTGCATGTATTATGAAAGGGCAAGAGTCAAACCAGGAAGACCAGGTAAGAGGCTCATACGGTAATCAGAGTGAGAGAAATGGTGGCTTTCGGGCCAGAAGGTGGTAAGAGAAGCTGGGATTCTGGATTGATTTTTGATGGGTTAAACATTATGAGACACACAAGAAAAAGAATATAAAGATGACTTTTTTTTTTTTTTCACTTGAGTCATTGGAAGAATGGACTTGCTTTCCACTGTGATGGGGGGAAAAGACTGTGGAAAGGAGATTTTTTGGAGGGAGTGTCAGTCATTCAGCTTTGGCAGTGTTCATACAGGAATCATCAGCTGAAGGTGCTGAGTTGGCAGCTGCACGCATGGATCTGGGGTTCAGGAGTGAGGCTGGGCTGAGCTGTTCGCACTTACATGAAGTTCTGAGATTCAGGGTGATTGTCAAAAGAGAAATAAACAGCACCAGATCCCACCATGTAGAAATGGCCAAGGTTAACATTGTGGTGATTTTTCTGGAATATAATTGAGTAATGTATATTTTAGTTACAGATATAATAATGCTGCAAATAATCCAAGCAATATTTTTTCTTGCTCATGTGTCTGGGACTTGGCTGGAGTGTCTGTCTTAGATCACGGGTTGATTTAGCTCAATTCAGGGTTTGGGTTGGTTTTGTTCCATTGCACTTTTCTTTACATTCCTCTTGGGTCAGCAGCTTCCACGGACCTGCTTTTCCTGTGGCAACAGCAAGAATGCAAGTGTATGAGCAGACCCATGGAATGCCTCTTAAGCGCTTGACATAGAACTGACAGGTTGTCACTTCTGGCTACATTCCTTCACTGAACAAGTGGAACAGCCAAGCCAAGATGAACGGGTATGGGAAAAGTATTCTTCCCACTCCAGAGCACTAACAAGGTCATAGGATAAGGGGAAAATGAAAAATAACAGTAATTACCCACCTTATCGCAATGTGTAATATAGAATAATGCAGAATTTTGTATAGCATACCAGTTTATATAACTCATCTGATACCATACATACTACCTACACATCTTGTCATATAATATATATATTTTTAATATAAACCCAAACTAAATATAGTATCATTTTCCATATGAATAATATGTTTAGTGCAATATCTTATTTAATGAATCTTAATTTTATGGAATTAGGTCCTTTTTATTTATTTATTTATTTTTGCTGATGTAAATAATGCTGAAAGAGACACTGAACATTTCTTTCTTTGCAAAATTGTCTAAATTTCAATTTGGAGGAAATTCTCAAAAGCCAAGGATATGGGTTCAAGAGTATTTACAATCTTGAACCATTTTTAAAATTTTATTTTTCATTCATTTGAAAGGTAGAATGGCAGACAGAAAGAGAAAGAAAGAGAAAGAAAATGATCTTTCATTTCCCGGTTCACTCCCTAAATAGCCCCAATAGCTGCGACTGAGCCAGGCTGAAGCCAAGGAACCCAGAATTCTACCCATGGGTGGCAGGGGCCCCAAGAACTGGGACCATCTTTGCTGCTCTCCAAGGTATATCAGCGGGGAGTTGGATTAGAAGTGGAGCAGACAGGATTCAAACCCATGCTCTGATACGAGGTGTTGGCGTTGTAAGCTGCAGCTCCACTTGCTGTGCCACAATGCCAGCCCCTATTGATCTGTTTGGAACAGTTGTCACCCAGACATGTCCCATCCATTTAAGTTTCCATTCACAATGCACGAAAGCATCCGCTTTCAATTCCCTTCTCAATATACAGTATTAGCAATCTCTCTCCTCTTTGCCATGCAAGTGACAGAGGACACGGGCCACATTTTTGAAGGAGAAGGTGTAGAATTTCCTAACCTTGCCAGTCCTTGGTCAGATCAGGGAGTTTTTCCTCTGGAATAAGGTGGAGGTATTTTAAGTGGAAGAAGATGAGGTCACGATTTTCTCTAATTTGGAGTACATTTTGCATCAAGGTAGCCCACCATTAGCAAAATCTCTCTTCATGATGATACTGGGCAGAAAGATTAGACAGTAATAGGTGAGTGGGGATTTCTGCCCTGCCTTGTAACTCCACCCCCTGACAATCTATGCCCATTTTCCCGTGACACCCCTTGGTCTTATCTGGGACCACAAAGGAGATTACAACGTAGTGGCCACAGGGAAGTTAAACTCCATGAAGAGGGGCTGTGAAACCGCTAGGAAACCTTACTAACGCTAAGCTCTACCCATTTATATTTCCAATTAAAGCACTACCCCCTATCTCCTAAACAGGATACCAGGCTAACACCCTTCTTCCTTTGGTTCTTGCCTTTTGGACCATGCTTATGGAGCCTCCTGTGGTGTTCTTCCCGGTCTTGGCTCATAAACCCCTCCCTGGCTCATCTTTCCGTGTGGGGTAGCCACACTGATATGATTGTCTATTCACTTTTTTCTCTCTTTGAAACAAATGCAGCTTTCATTTGTGCTCTGTGTTTATGCCATGGCTTTGTATTCTGATCTCTGTGGGGCAATAATCTGGGATATTAGACTAAATAGGGGGTAAGGGATAGGTGTAGCCAGCTAAGCCACCACCTGTGGCACCAGCATCCTATGTGGGCACAGGTGTGAGTCTCAGCTGCTCTCTGCTTCTAATCCAGCTCCCTGCTTATGGCCTGGGAAGGCAACAGAGGATGCTCAAGTCCTTGGGCATACGTGGGAGACCCAGAAGAAGCTGCTGGCTTGGGGAGTGAACCAATGGATGGAAGAGCTCTCTTTCTGTGTTTCTATTTCTCTATAAATGTGCCTTTCAAATAAAAATAAACATTTTTTTTTTTTTTTAAGATTAAGGTTCACAGACCTGCTCCTACTGTTAAGTACTCACAGACGCTAATGGACAGACCAAGTCTGAAGTAGTGACCAGGGATGGGATTAGACGGGAGAGCAGTGGGGAGGGCAGGAGACTGAGCCCTGGGGTGCTGGCTGGGCACTGAACTCACAGAGCAGGTGATGGACAGGGAGGCTGCTGGCAGAAACGAGAGAGACTCTAAGGTGAATTTCACTTGCTTTCCCTTTTTGGCAGGAACTAAGCCTGTTACAGTTTTGGGCTAGGGATGTCTTTTATGGACGACGTCCATAAACAGAAAAGGTTTCCAGATAGGTTCCTGATCATGATAAACACCAACTGTTCCAGAATTAATGTAAAATGGTGCAGCACTTTGAACCCTATAATGAAAGATGCTGTAATGGCGTAAACCCTGCCATAAGCCACAACCACAGAGAGGGGAAAAAGGGGACTGGTTTGCCACTGAGCTCAGAGAGAAGTCCTATAATCGTGCTTTGCTTTGTGACGAAATCACAACTGATTTTTTCCCTGCGAATCAGAACCGCAGAGGGAGTCACCTGCTGGTGTTTCAGCTGACGGATCAGATGCGTCATCAGGTCCAGGGCAGGCCGCGGCACTTCAGCATACAGATGGAGAGCTTGCCGCTCTCAGACAATTGTTCAGGAAGCACAATCTGTTCCCCTTACGTTATTTAAAAACAGCAAGCTTTCTTTGTAGGTGGAGATGCATCTAGGCACACGCACGATGGAGCAAAATCAGGATCTGGTTTTGCCAGGAAGCCACTAATTTGGAAAGCAAATTCGAGGCCAGTTCCGGTTCACTCGGGGTGCTCTATGAACCCCGTGGTGGGTCATCACGCACAGCTGAGAGCCAGCTTGACTTTGAACCAGGTGAATATATAGCGAAATGAGATGCCACGAACACAGCCATCAATGCCTCCTTCCTCACTATGTGTGACAGAGGTCCACGGCAGTAGCCAAAGGTTATGTCTGCTTTGTTCCACCTGCCACCCTGGGAGTGATGGGATAGTGTGGCCAGCTACCCCAGCTGGAAGCTGTTAGTCATCTGACGAAGCAAAGCTCTGCTCAGCCTTCCCTGCTCACAGCAGGGACTGGCCTGTGCTCACGCCTGCGCAGGAGATGCTAGCAACAGCTCCTTCAGCCTCTCAGCCTCCCCGCCAGTTACCCCTGGGAGCTGTTGCTGCAGCATTCAGAGGGCAGGAGGCAGGCTGCAGCCACAGCTCCTTTGAACAGAGTGTTCATTGGCCTAAGGTGATAGGACAGGGCATCTTTTCCTGCAATGATCTTTTTGCTTCACATTTGCTAGCAAGGTCACAGTTTAGTCGACTATAAATATTTTGGACTTTAGGAATAATTGTCCATGGTTGTTACCTTGGGAATGAGAAGCATTGTTTTCCCTCCTCTTGTGGGTGGCTGTGGTTGATGTCTGAAAGGTTTACTTTCTGGCGATCCTGGGGGCTCGAAGGGCCAGATCATGGTGCTGGCAAGGTCTTTCCCCTTGGCTTGGGTCCTCACAGGGTGTTTCCTGTGTGAGCAGAGAAAGGGTGGAGAGCTGGACTGCTTGGTATCTCTTCCTCTGTAAGGACTCAAAGCCTGGAGCACTGGTATCCCATATGGGAGCCCGTTCAAACTTTAACCATTCCACTTCTCCCCGCCCCCCACCCCATTCCATTTCTAACCCAGATCCCTGCTAATATGCCTGGAAAGCATCAGAGCGTGGCCCATGTGCACGCATGTGGAAGACCCAGAAGAAGTTCCTGGCCTCGGAGTGGCCCAGCTGTGGCCATTGTGGCCATCTGGGGAGTGAACCAAAGGATAGAAGGTCTCCGTTTCTTTTTCTCTCTCTGTCTTTTAAAAATAAATAAATAAATAAATCTGTTTTTTGAAAAAAGATCAATAAGTTCTTTTAAAAAAACCATTCTTGACATCACAGATACACAGAATGTTTTGTACATGTGATAGCTATCAGCATAGAGAATAAGAGGATAAGGGTCCTCCAATCTCCCTGGGTCATAGCACTGCCTGTTCCAGTGATGTCTGGCTTGTAACTGTTGACTTCACGGGGCGTGGGCCTCTTTTGGACACCCCTGTATTGAGCATCACATCCCCTCCTGCGCTATGCTCTCGCTCAGGTTTACTTCACAACACCTGTGCGAGGGCCCAACGTTCCAGGTGTTCCAAACCTGGGCTCCTCAGCCAGCTGAATGGCGGCTTGGGGTAGATCCGCTGATAGGAGCAGGTAGGAGTTCCCAGATCCATACTGAAATATGTACATCAGTGGTGCACCGCTCACTGCAGGAACTGTCAGGCCGTGCCTGATGGTGTTGTTACAGGTGAGGTTGCTAAGCACTGGTGAAGGCTTACGTCTGCCTGGAGTGAATCCAAGGCCATTAGCCCAGGCACCACCACCCTCCTGGAGAAGACACCCAGTGACGTAAGCACAGTGAATCGAAGGAAGCTAACAACTTGAAAAGCAATGGCAGATGTTGTAGCTACTTCCAGGGATATTTCTGAAAAATAGTATAAACATCATTTAAGAGAAAAAGGAAAATCGATTTGAAGGTTTCTTGCCTGAAACATCCTGTTTGAGACTTGTACTAAGAAGGGAAGCTTTTATCAAACATGTTTGCATGACTGGGTTGTTCTTTAAGTTGCTTAAATCCTTCTGGATTAATTGTCCTTCATAGGAGTGGAACCACGGTAGGAGTGATAGCGGGGACACAGACAACAGCAGCCAACTCAAGTCTCTTTCAGCCACTGCTGGTCAAATGTGTCCTGTGAACCATAAGGTGGCCTTGAGGATGCTTCTCAGCAGGTACTTGGAAGCGATCGTTGTGCCCTCCTACTTCTCCCTGGGCCTTGCACCTGCTTGCTCCCAGGAGTGGCCACAGGGGTTCTCTAGTCTCAGCCATTCCTCAGCAGCTGTGAACTGCCAGCGGGAGCAGGTGCCCTGGTGACGACTGTTCACTCTCGCCTTTACTTTTGCTTTTCATCATTCTCCAGCCTTGCTTTCATGACCCATACCTTTGTCATTTATTCAGAGCTCACCAACGACCTTAGGAGATAAGCAGTATTGGCCTCATCTGGAGGACAAGAGAGAAGGGAGCCTGGGGGCACAGGCAGGGTACATGTATGGAACCATGCAGGAAAGCAGAGAGCTGTAGACCCAGAACGGAATTGAAGTTTCTGTGCTCATTCCAGCCACTCTTCCCCACTCCCCTGCTCTCCTTAGCAAAGTGAAGGTTGTGATTTGGGTACATTTCCAAGCCTCAGAGGAGCTCTTCACTTCTAAGTCTTAAGCTAGAGGCTAGTGCAGCCTCATCCCATAGCTGGTGGGCCTGATACAGTAGGTCTAGACTGCCAGCGTGCACACTGTGTCATATGCCTTGTGGTTGCCCTGGTTCTTTCTTTTTGGCCACTCCAGTTGGGTTTGCATGTGATTCTGCTTCCTCCCTGCTCTACAACCTGAGTGGATACCTTTCTTTTTGGTGTCCAGAAGCAAATTCAAAGTCCACTGTTCTTTCCTGCCTGGATGGCGATGATATCTCTCCTGTTTTCTGGAAGACAGGGACCGGGTCTTCCTCTCCTTGTGACTGTAAGAACTAGGACAACTTTAGGCAAATAAATGATGTGCTTAATGAGTACGTTGGCCTTCTTACTCCTGGGGATAATTTTCACACAAAATGCAGCCAGGTGTGAAAAGGCCAGTTGAAAACATGCTTATGAGCTGGAACAGTCACAGGGTTTGTGGGCTGGATTAGTCTGTCTCCTTTTGCCATCACTGATGCTCCAGTTGCTTCTCTGTGCCCCTGTGCTGATATTAAGTGACGGCGAAGAGTCATTTTGAACTCATTCATTGGAATTTTCCCCCCTCTGTGGGTGGATATAAAGAGAAACATAGAGCAACCGAGACAGACAGAGCTCCTATCTTCTGGTTCACTTCCCAGATATTCACGATACCCTGAACTTGGCCCCATTGGGTTGACTCTCTGTACAGGTTAAGGCAAACCAGCTCCTCCTATCCCAGGGTCACGGTGTGAACCTCAGCTGGCCAGGAAAGATAAACATGATGAGGTATAGAACAAAGCAAGGTTGTTGTCGCAAGATGTGACACCCAGTTAACGATGGAACTTAACTAATGAGAAATCATGCCACCCACAACCCAAAGCAAAGCAGTCTCTACATTTGCAAGATTTATGACAGCGTTGGAGGATCTGGAGGGTCCTGGGTCTCCTGGTCCAGGTCCTTGGGTCCACCTGTGAGGTGGGCACTGAATCTGTAAACCCCAAGGGTGGGTGGCCCGGAGGTGCCTGGGTTTCCTGGCCCAGATCACTGAGCTTACCTGTGTGGTAGGGGCCAGGTCCATGAGCCCCAGGGATGGAAGGGTACAGCCGGTCCTGGGTTGCATGGCTCTGGACCTTAGGCCCATCTGCTTGGTGGGCCTTGGATCCGTGAGCCCTAGGGGTCAGGGAGCCTGACTTGGCCCAGGTCGCCTGGCTCACCTCCGTGAGCCCACCTAGGAGAAGTGGTTCTCCATGGTGTAGAGGGTGGAGTGCTGGATGGTAGACCCTGGTGCGCATGGAGGACAGGGTAACTCTTTGGGGCCTGCAGAGTACATCTGGTATCATAGCAGAGAATGAAGAACAGAACATGTAGACAACTATCCCAACCAAATGATGACATCAAATACCTGGGCAAATGTAAACTCTAAGGTTGACTGTGTCAGCCAGTGGACAATGGAAGTGATCCCTTATCCATAGATTGGTGAGATCGACAATGTTTTGGAACTATCGCATCCACCTGGGCAGAACCCTCAGAGCATGCACCATATTGTGACCCTGGATTGATATCGGGTGGCCTTTCCCCATCCTTGGGTACTGGGATGGTTGGGAAGCTGGGTATGGTCTATCCCCTTAACTCTCCCCTCCCCCCAGAAATGAGAAGAAGAAATAGAAAGTTTGGAAACAATGATCACACCCACTTCTCCCTAACCCTAGATCTTCCCACCCTGATTAACTATGTAAACATCATCTAAAATAATAATAATAATAATAATAAATCTCTCAGAGTAAAAAAATATAAATCACCTGCAAAATGAAATCGTTGGGAATAGTGACTATAAAATGAAAGCATATTTTAATTCTCAAAATATTCAAAGCATCAAGGAATGGCTAGTTTATCATGCCTCAGGTGGGATAATTGGGACTTCCACCCTCTTAGAAATATATACCCTTCCATTCTCTTTTTCTCTTGTCTGCCCTCTCCAGTTCTTCCTCCTCTTTCTTGTTCTCCAAGCTCATGGATAATTTGCTTAGGAATCACTGGAGGAACCATGTTGATGAGGACTCGAGTTTCCAGCACTTCGTATGATGAGACTTGGTATTGCTGATGACAAACGCCCACTGCGGCTCCAAGTGGAAAGACCGCCATTTGGAAATTAGGAATTCCATCTCGCATTGAATCATCCTGCTCTGTTTTGATAACAGAATACTACAGACAATCAGATCAAAACATCATATGGCCTGCAGCCTGCCCTGTGAGATCTCATTTAACTTCCTTGAAAATAATTCCCATGGCACAGAAAATGAAGATACAGAAAACGTGGAGATTTATACTCATGCCCATGAGAAGCGGTTATGGATAAGACATGTCAGAATCTTGGAGGATTCCCTGCTCATTATCTCAGTGAGTGCAGAGGCAAATGGAGTACGTGTAAGGCATGCCTTCTGGCATACCCAGTTTTTGGTCATGTATGAGTGACATGTGGATAATGTAGAAGACACAACATCCTCTGCTTTTGATTTCTTTAGGCAGAAACCCAGAGTGCCCTCACTGGAACACATGGTGAAACTGCCTTACTTGGTGGCATTGATCCATTGAGTGGCCAAAGCACTTTCTGCCATCACTTCCCTAGCCCTCTATACCCTTCAGCAAGCGTGAAAGAGACCAGTGTCAGACAACAGCGGGGAGGAAGTGAGAGCATGCTAATAATTTAAGTTGGTCTCGGTTTGAGTAGGCATACCATCTTATTTAAATTTGAGTCCCTTTAGCAGCAGACAGTAAAGCAAATCATTCATTTTGAAAAGGATCACAGAAAGCGTGCTGGGGAAATAAATGAGGCCTGGGGATGGGGCTGGAAGTCAAAGTTCTTTTTGACTATGTTACCTCTGTGGGTAGCCAGAGTGTTGGCCTTCCTGGGTAACTCTGAGTGGCAATCTAAAACACAGGCCTTACAACTCTGACAGGTGGGTGAGCTGCGGGCATAAGTACCCACCAGTTACTAACCAAAGGCCACCTCCAGGGGTACGGTACCTCTTTTCTTACATATTGGTCTGCTTGCTATGCACAAGGCTAGAGTTCCCATGAAGATGAGGGCAAGGAATGTGGGTGCTGGCAGGTGGGGGTGGTGTGCCCTGGCATGTCGAGGGACACTGAGCAAGGTGGTCACAGTGTCTCCTGCAGGCAGCCCACAGCTTACACCACGCACTCATGCATGTCCCATGTCACAGGGATTCGACTGCATTGCTACTCTTCCAAGGTCATCAATAAGCAGAGAAAGCAACAAGAACATTATCTGATGAAGTCTTGCTGTCTGCAGCTGATGCCAAGCTGTTTCTCTGTCATCTCCTTCCTTTCCCACCATTTTCAGATTCTTCTCTTCCTTGGTCAGTATGTCCTCTAGTTGAGCTTGCTCGTTGGGAGAGTAAATTCTCCTTTATCTCTGAAAGGTTCATGTTTCAGATTGGATGGCTTATTTTCTGTGCTGTCCATCTGACTTGGTGGATCTGATATAATACTCAGCTTATAACAGGCTGTGCTGGTTGCACAGTCACTGGATATGCTCAGGCACAAGTCACTTCCTGAGTCCAGGGGCTCTCAGGAGGTGCTGTCAGCATGTGTTTCTCCTACGGGGCTTCTCAAAGACCCTAGAGCCATGGTGTGTTTGGGATCATGAAGTCTAAGTTCCTAGATCAGTTGCAGAGCCCACACTTGCTCTGGGCTCACTATAAGAGTTTGGAAGGTTTGTCACAGAGCTGGGGGTGGGAGGTTTAGACAACAGATATGATGCGTCTTCTCGTGGCTCTGGAGGCTGGAGGTCTAAAGCCAAGGTCGTGGTTGGTGTCTGCAGAGGCCTCCCTCAGCTGGCGGCTGACTGCCTTTCTCCATATTCTCTGTGGTCTCTCCTGTGTGCATGAGTGTCCCTGGTGTGCTCAGGTTTCCTCTTCTTGTGACTGGGGCAGTAGTATAGCAGGTACAGCAGCAGCCTGTGGTGCCGGCATCATATATGGGTACCAGTTGAAGTCCTGGTTGTTCCACTGCTGATCCAGCTCCTTGCTAATGCATCCATCGGGGAAAGCAGTGGAGCATGGCCCAAGCAGCTGGGTCCCTATACTCACATGGGTGGACACGGGTCACCCTCTGCTGTTTTCCCAGGCACATTAGCAGGAAGCTGGATCAGAAGTGGAGCAGTTGGGATTCCAACCAGCACCTTTATGGGACACCCACTGTGCAGGCTTGGCAACACTGGTCTTGAAGCTACAAAACTATCAGCTAATGGGAGCCTGTGCTCCTGGGTGTTACATCTCACTACGGGAGGGATGTAAGCTCTCCAAAAAATGACTTAGAAATCCATTACACAGTTACAATCAAAATACAAACATTGGTGTTTGATTTTATAAGAATGGCTCTCCGGTGTATTGGGGAGGATAAACAATGAACGTGGCAGTAACGAATGTGAAAATAAAAATAACACAGCGTCTATCACCGCCAGATGTTGAAGCACATTCATCAAGTCAGCATAGCTTAAATACTTCCACTGGCTGAAATATAGACAAAAAGAAAATAAACTGTAGGCTTATAGCCTTACAAGTCCACAGAGAGTCTATATATATATATATATATATACATATATATATATATATATATTTAAAATCAGTTTTTAACAAAAGATCCATTGTAAGTTAGAGAGAAAGAGGTATATGATGCAAAAACAAAACAAAACAAAACAAAACAAAACAAAACAAAACCACTTTTCAGAGATGGCCTAAGCTACCTGGGAAGTAACTCAGCTGGCTCCTCCCCTTCCTGATGCATCCCAAAGTGCGTTTCTAACAAGTTAAGAATCACACATAGAATGTAATTAGGGAAGAGGAGAAAGACTATACTAGTCACAACACGAAGAGTAAATGTATTATATAATATATAAAAACAAAAATATTGGTGACGTGAATAATAAATGAAACAAAATTAGTAAACGTGTGGAAGACAAATAATGTAAACCATTGACTTTCAAAAAATAGAAAAGGTAATTTTATTTATTTGAAAGGGAGAAAGAGAAAGAGAAATCTTTCATCTATTGGTTCCCTTCCCAAATGCCCACAGCAATCATGGTTGAGTCAGGAGCTTAAAACCCAATCTGAGGGCCTGGCAGTGTGGCCTAGTGGCCAAAGTCCTCGCCTTGAACGCGCCAGGATCCCACATGGGCGCCGGTTCTAATCTCAGCAGCTCCACTTCTCATCCAGATCCCTGCTTGTGGCCTGGGAAAGCAGTTGAGGACGGCCTAAAGTTTTGGGACCCTGCACCCGCATGGGAGACCTGGAAGAGGTTCCTGGTTCCCGGCTTCATGTCGGCCGTTGCACTCACTTGGGGAGTGAATCATCGGACAGAAGATCTTCCTCTCTGTCTCTCCTCCTCTCTGTATATCTGACTTTGTAATAAAAATAAATAAAAGGGGCCCAGCGGCATGGCCTAGCGGCTAAAGTCCTCACCTTGAACACGCCGGGATCCCATATGGGCGCCGGTTCTAATCCCGGCAGCTCCACTTCTCATCTAGCTCCCCGTTTGTGGCCTGGGAAAGCAGTTGAGGATGGCCCAGTGCTTTGGGACCCTGCACCCGTGTGGGAGACCCGGAGGAAGTTCCTGGTTCCGGGCTTCGGATTGGCGCAGCACTGGCCATTGTGGCTCACTTGAATCACCGGATGGAAAATCTCTCTCTGTGTCTCTCCTCCTCTCTGTATATCTGACTTTGTAATAAAAATAAGTAAATCTTTAAAAAAAAAATAAATCTTAAAAAAAAAAAAAACCAATCTGAGTGCCCGACTTTGAGACCAAACCCCTCTAACGTGAGAGCAGGACTCAGCCTCTTGTCTGTCTTCCTTTTTAGCCCAAGGGGTCGTGCTACTGCTGCCACTGAGTTGAACTCTGTGAACCTGTTCCATCAACAGTAACGGAGTACAGGGCAATGAGCTGATGAGAAGTGATTTTAGTATAGTTCATTGAAAAAGACAAGAGACAGACTTCTACCTCTGCTAGACCAGATGACTGTCTCAGAAGAGCTCAAGAACCCTGGAATTTTCAGGCTGGGGCTTCTTCCCTGCTTCATCTTCCAGGAAAGGAAGGGTTGGGAGACTTCTGCATGAGAAGTTCTCTCATACTTCTCCATAGCGAAGGGCAGTTGACCCCCCACTGCACCCCCAAGATACTCCCAAGGAGAGGGCTGAATCTGTTAGAATAACAGATCATTAAACAAGAAATTTCCCTGAACAATCCCTTCTGGACAATACTGACCGTCAGGGTGTTTATCAGAGAAGCAAATGACTCCTGGACGTTACTGCTAAGAACTTTGTTGGGTGAGCAGTCCATTCCTTCTGATAAACAACAGGCAAGGATACCTTGGGCTAAGGGAGACAGATGAGAAGAGGCCAAGTCCTACCTTACGAGTCCATTCTGCGTAATCTTTAAAAAACTTCTTGGGCCCAACATTGTGGCAGCATCAGGCCATCTCCACTGGCCGTGCTGGAATCCCATAAGGACACTGATTCAAGTTCTAATTGCTCCACTTCTGATCCAGCTCCCTGTAGAAGATGGCCCAAGCCCTTGTACCTCTGCACCTGTATGGGAGACCTGGATGAAGCTCCTGGTTCTTAGTGTGGACCACTCAAAGTCTGATTGTGGCCATTTAGGGAGTGAAGCAGCAGATGGAAACCCTTCTACCACCCTTCTAACTTTTTCAAATTAAAAAAAAACTTTAAAAAAATTATCACGGTTTCCAGTCTCTGTTACACTCACAGGCTAGTGTCTACCTAGCTAGACCACTACAGCTAGTCCCACAGGACTCAAGGAGACATTTACTTTTGCAATAGATAAAGCTTTGTTGGCCACCATTGTTGAGGGAGTTCTTTAGAAGACTTCCAGGCCCAAGCAGGAAAAAATTGCATCTCTGGAACAGAAGACTTCTAGACCAACTGGTGATCTTAAATTCCCTAAAGAGCACAACATCACTGACCAATCAGAGGATGGTCATGAGCAGCACTGACTCACCAAGAACTTGGACGCCAACTGATCACGTACCTCTCAGACCCAATTTCAGTCTCTAAGAACTTCACCCCTAACTTCTCCAGGGAGCCCAGGAATCAAGCCGTGGCCGCCTGGCTCACTCTCTGCACTGTGCATGCAGTAAATAGCTGTTTGCTTCTGCCATCCCCAATCAGTGATTGGCTTTCTGTATGCCTGGCGAGCAGAGCCAGTTTGGGAGTTCTATAGCAACGCTTCCAACAAGCTTGGGGTGTTGTTTGAAAGCTCATCCAGCTGTTGAGGCAGGGAGGGGCTGAGGCACCTGAAGGAGAAGGTGGAGAATTGGGGGTGGGGGAGACGGCTTGTAGTCAACGTGGATAGGAGGCCGAAACGGATCTCAGACTTCTGTGCTTGGTCTGCATCAGTGTTAGCAATGTCCCCCTTTGGATTGCAAGTGTTTTTCTTCATCATACTCTCTGTTTTCTAAATTTTCTTTATTAACCTGTGTCAGTGTTTTAGTTTGAAAAAAAAAAAAGCAACAACGAAACTCAAGGATGAAACCAAAGAGCCTCTTTCGGGGCTCCCTGACGTCTCCACTCTCTGCTTCCCCCTGTGTTCGTAGGAACAGAGCAGAGCTGGTGTGTGGTGGAGCTGGACGCTATGGCACAGGCTCGTGTCGCAAACGAAGTGCCACTCCTGGCTCAGGGAGACCCTGGGCAGCATCTTGGGAACACTTGTACAGATGCACGAACAGCCAGAGGAAGAAATGAGCACACCTTCCTGTCCAGGTCTTTCCAAGTGCAAGGTAAAGTCCAAGGAAAAGGATTTAAGGGCTGTTCATTCTTGAGTCCGTGAACTCTCCACCTGTGTTTTCTTCATTGCTGGTAAGATCTAAGGCTGCCTCAGCAAGCCCGTACTCTCTCACCAAATAAAGACACAGTCCTCTCGGGGCTGGGGTTGACCGTCGGAGATGCTTCCTTAATAGCCCATTGGGCTCTCTGGAAAACAATTTAAGCTGCCTGCAGTATTTCATCAGAGCTGCTCAATATCACTGACTGGAGGGGCTCCGTGCTTGGCGTATCCATAATTCATACTGCTGTCTAAAACGGAGAGGGGAAGATGCTGTAATCCCAGAATCCTTATTTATGGGGAAGAGGAATGTTCCACACAAATGCAGCTGAAACCATTGTTATGGTAGGACTTGAGGGAAAAAGTGAAATCAGAGATAACACAAAGGAGAACAATGCCTGACTACTACTGACTAATTTATTTTACTCAGTGGAGAAAGCTAGGGTGACTAATATTGTTTTAATCTATGCATCCAGTGAGACCTGGGGTATTGATATGTAAAAGCACTTAAACACTCGCTGTGATGGCCCAGGGCTGTCTAGAGCTGTTTTGAATTAGAAAAAGCTAGAAATACCCGCGTCAGGAAGCGATCTGCCCGCTAGCCTGGGACTATTTATAGTCCCAAGGGAGCCGGCTTGTTGCTGGGTTTGGCCCAAGGCCTGAACTCCTCTTTGGGGAACCACCGTCCAGGGGGAATGAAGCAGAAAGGGAGTCTGCGCATTTACTTGTCTCGCTGCTTCTCTGGTCATCGAAAGAAGCCTTTTGGCAGTCTGTAAATGAGTCCTTGCTCTTCCTCTCTGGAGCGCTTAACAGAACAAAACACACAAATAAAACCTCAAAGCATGAAACTATGTGGGGCAAGACTTTTCTGGTCACGTTCTTTTTAAAAAGTTGTATGTCTACTGAATAAAAGGAGGACTCCTACTGACACTTATATAAATCTTGCCAATAGGATGCTGGACTTTCTACCATTGTCCATACCTGCAGTGCCACCGTAAAGCATAAATAGCAGAATGATGGACTCGTGACTGTTGCCGAAGGACTATATTGTTGTCATAACATAGGGGAAAGCGGTGTGGGGGAGGAGGTATGTGGAGGATGGAAGCAAAAATCCCTGTGCCTATGGAGCCATATTATAAAAAAGTGAACATTTTTATTTTTAAAATTTATTTTTGTTCCTTATTTGAGAGAGAGAGAGGAGATAGATAGATAGGTGGATAGATAGAGTAGAAAGAGTGATCTCATTTGTAGCTTTATTCCCAAATGCTTGCAATAGCACGGGCTGGCTATTGAAGCTAACAGACAGGTATTCAATCTAGGTGTTCCAGGTAAGTGGCCAGGACTCGGGTACTTAAACCATCACTGTTGTATCTCAGAGTGCACAATGGCAAGAAGTTAAATAGGAGCAGAGTAGTGTGTACTCAAACTAGGCACTTGGATATGGGGTGTACATATTCTAAACAGGAATTTAACTGTTGTGCAAGGCATCTACCCTTCCTGGTTAAGTTCTATGCTTAGTTACTACGTACTGGCAATAGATAAGAGTACTTTAGAACCTTGGTGAGAAAGTGAAACTGCAATCAATGAGGTTTTGTGCAAAAATATTCAACATCCACGAATACTTTTTTTGCATGATACACCTTTTAAAAAATATTTATTTATTTGAAAAGCAGGATTACAGAGGGGAAGCTTGGAACAGGGAGATCTTCCATCTGCTGGTTCACTCCCCAAATGGCTGCATTAGCCAAGGTCAGTCATCCACTTGACTGCAAGGGTCTGTACACTTGGGCTATTTTCCACTGTCTTTTAATGGGGAGCCAGATCAGAAGTGGAACAGCCAGGGATACTGATACTGCAGGCAGCAACTCAGCCTACTGCACCACAACGCCACTCCCCATGTAAGACACAGTTCTGTGAATTTTTGAAGACAGTGCCATGCTCGCCTCTACCATCACCCTCTTCTCCCACAGGCCGCTGATTGGCTAGGATATCACACCACTTATATGAGCTCCTGGATTCAGTTGAGCTAGTCCAGCTCCCTGGGATGCAAAACCTGGGAAGCTGCAAGTGTTGGCTCTGGCAGTTGGTTCCCAACACTCACGTGGGAGACTTAGTTGAGTTTCTGGCTCCTTGTGGGTATCTGAGGAGTAAGTTAATGGGTAGGATTCTCTTTGTTGCTTCCTCTCAAACTGAAAAAACAGTTAAATTCTTGTGTCAGAAATGTCTGATTGGCTACATGGGTGGTTAGCCTCCTACAGTGAGAGAAGATGTTCGCACGGTCCCACAGTTGGATTGTTTGTTTGTTTGTTTATTTATTTATTTTGCTTAGCCCTCACAGGGCTCCACAGTTGGTATTAACATCATTGGGAAACAGGTTTGGGGGAGGGTGAAGCTTGTGTAACTGCGCTGACCGACACAGTCCCACTGACACAGAGGGACTAGGCAGCAAGATAAGGCAGGGATAGTTGAGCTGGAATCTTTTCCTCACAGTTTCTATATTCTAACTCCACCCCTAACCTATCCATCAAATATGCACGTTTTCCCATGGTGCAAGTGTGCCATGTCCAGGAGCATGAAGG